>NC_090931.1:835998072-836301102 GCF_040938575.1 Ambystoma mexicanum
TGTTCAGAATGCGAGGCCTGCATGTCCATGACGGCGAAAGCCTTGAAGGAGTGTAAGGGGAAGCTCGAAAGAGGTAAGACTGTTAAAACTCCTACTCCTTTCGTAAGTTTCCTCGGCAGAGTCGAGACATTTGTTTCCTCGCCGTCACAGGAAACATTCTCGTTCGATGTCTCGAAGCAGTTCCCATCACTCTTCGAGATCCAAACATTCGAAAAAGAGGTGTCAAAAGTCCCCTTCTTCTTCGTCTTCTTCTGTTTCCCCGGAAAGGGTCACCTGCCCCACAAAACACAGCTCTCCAGCTAAGTGGGAGGAATTCCGTAAAAAGAAGCCTAGCGTCTTTGAGAAAGCGGCCTCGACCCCCTCGGAGATGGCTAAAGGTGATACCCTGGGTGAAAGACCCGAAAATCGAAACGCCGCGAGTCGTTGCACCCGGCGAAAGAAACTGCTCAAGAGCGTCACGAACCCTCGAGCAAAGGCAGTAAGACTGCATCATCGGCGCCTTCGTTGAAGGCCCCTTCGACTCATAAATCTGCGTCATCGATGCCATTATCGAAGGGCCCTTCGACGCATAGATCGGTCGAATCGACGCCATCCTCGGTGCCAATGTGGACGCTGATAAAGGAGAAACCTACGGTTGTCACTACTTTGCAGTCAGTAGTCATACCGAGGGCTTCCACCATGACCTCGAGAATGTCGTCGATAACCTTGACGACTCCGAGTAGGATTCCGATCCTCTCGAGTTCTACGAGGTCGCTTAATACCTTTTCGACACCTTATTCGGTTTCTTCAAAGCCTTTGACTTCTGCGTCGACGTTTTCTCAACCGGTTACTACAAGCTTGGCCCCTTCTGCTTTAGAAATGGGTTTTAAGCCTTTTCCAACGTCAGATTATTTCAGAGCCTTTTGTTCTATTTATGAAGAAGGTGAGGATTCTGATCAGGAAAGACCTTTTGGGTTGCAGAGAACTACAACACCTGTACCAGAGGAATTTATCTCTGAAGAAAATAGGTTGAAGGAACTTCAAGAGTCCTTGCATGATGCAAGTGGGTTAGATACTTCCCCAGAAGTAGAATTTGCCAAACCAGACCCAGGGGAACATGCTGAGACCCCTTATAGAACTTAAATGGCCAGAATAATAGAATTCATGGGTTGGTCTACATCTTCACCTGCTTTTCAACAAAATGATCTTACAGACATCTTAATTAAAGGCCCACAGGAAGATCCTGTGGTTCCATTCCATACTGCATTACAGAGGAAAATATCGGCCAACTGGGAAACTCCTGAGGTTATCCCGGCAGTTAACAAAAAACTATCTGCCAAATATAGGGTATCTGCTTCTGACCCTGAATATTTGTCCAAACATCCAACTCCAGAGAGTCTGGTTGTTCAAGCAGCAACTTCAATGAACAGTAGATCTGCATACCCTACTGTTCCACAAGACAGGGATGATAAGAGATTTGACGCTATGTCAAAAAATGACTTTTCTGCGTGTAGCATGGCACTTAAATCCATTAATGCTACTTGTACGCTCGCAAGATTCAGTCATACACTTTGGGAGTGTGCTTCATCAGCGGCTGACTGCCTCCCAGAAGGAGAAGAAAGGGAAGCTTTTCTGAACATCATTAAAGATGGTAAAGACGCAATGTGTGAATCCCTTCAAACTGGCATTGATTCTGCTGACAGTATCAGCAGGGCCATGGCGGCAAGTACTACAATCCGCAGATTTGCTTGGTTGCGAAAGTCTGGTTTCGCTCCAGATGTACAGGCCAGACATTTGAATATGCCCTTTGACAGCTCTTCTTTATTTGGTAAGAAGGCTGATGACAGCCTAGAGAAGTGACAAACATCCCAGACAGCAGCAAAATTCCTTGGAGCTGCAATCCGTCAAACTCCCTATCGCCCCTCAGGAACCTCTTGGAGAGGTAGGTCCTTTCGTTTTTATTCCGCATTCGGAAAAGGCAGAGGACAGCCAGCTCAAAGAGGCCAATAGAAATTTACCCGAGGTGGATGGGTTAAAAGTACAAAAGCCGCAGCAGGTGCCTCTTTACCCTCGGCATCTGCATCAGCCGCCTTTAAACCACTCTGATGGCTCTCCTCACAAGACACCAGTAGGGGGCAGGTTAACTCAACATCTGACGGAATGGCAGGCTATTACGTCAGATGTTTGGGCATTGGAGACAGTTGCCCAAGGTTACTGCCTGCCTTTTCTACGCACCCCTCAGAGTCATCCACCGGAGAACAACTCTTTGAAGTTTCCACATCCGCTCCTTTTGCAGGAGATTCTAGACCTGCTGGAGAAAGGTGCCATAGAACCGGTACCTGTAGCGGAGAGGAACAAGGGTTGGTATTCGGCCTTCTTCTTGATACGGAAGAAGGACAGAGGACTGAGACCCATCTTGGACTTACGAGAATTGAACAAATTCCTCAGGAAGGACAAGTTCAAGATGGTAACTCTCTCTCAGATCCTTTAGGCCCTCCAGCTTCAGGACTGGCTGGTATTTCTAGACCTTCAAGATGCTTATTTCCATGTGCCAATCCATCTCAAACACAGGAAATACCTGAGGTTCGCAATTGGCAACTCTCACTATCAATTTCGAGTTCTGCCATTTGGGTGACCTCCGCCCCGAGGGTCTTCACCAAGTTAATGCTGGTAGTGGCTGCAAGTCTAAGGAGGGAAAGGAACCACGTCTACCCCTACCTAGACGATCGGTTGATCAGAGCAGTATCTTCAGAACAAGCTCAAATCCAACTAGATTATGTCTGCCACTTACTTCACAAACTGGGCTTCTCCCTCAATTTAAAGAAGTCACAGATGATACCATCACAGAGACTCCAGTTCATCGGAGCGGTCCTGGACACTTCCCTGGGGAAAGCCTCGCCACCAGAGGTGAGGGCTCAAGATATTCTGCAGATGGTCACCAAGTTTCAAAATGCCCAACGTCTTCCAGCCTTCGACTTTTTGAGGTTGCTAGGCCTCATGGCATCCTGCATCTTCCTTGTGCCAGAGGCTCGCCTGAGAATAAGATCTCTCAAGTGGGCACTAAGAACTCAGTGATCGCAATTCTCAGGAAAAATGACAGATCTCCTTCAGGTTCCGGACAAAGTGGCTCGAGACCTTCAGTGGTGGGCCTGTCGGGAGAACATTTTGAGAGGAGAACTGTTTTGGCAACCATGGCCAGAGATAACAGTAGTCATGGATGCCTCACTCACGGGGTGGGGAGCCCATGCCAACGACTTGACCATCAGCGGTCGTTGGTCTCCATCGGAGTCCAGACTACATATCAACCTGTTGGAGCTGTTAGCTATCAGACTAGCGCTGAAGGCTTTTCTGCCATCTGTACAAGGCAAAAATGTCCTAATAATGATGGACAATACAGTGGCCATGCACTACCTAAACAAAAGAGGAGCCGTAGGATCACTGCCACTGTGCAGAGAGGAGATGGAGCTCTGGTTTTAGGCAATTCAAGAAGTAATCTCTCTATCGGCAGTTCACTTAGCCGGAGAGAAGAACTTGACAGCGGACGCTCTGAGCAGGCAGAGCACAGTATCTCACGAGTGGGAGATAGCTCAGGAAGTCCTTCAAGAGATCTTCGCCCTTTGGGGAACCCCTCAAGTGGATGTGTTCGCCACCAGTATCAACAGGAAGTGCGATCAGTTTTGTTCAAGGGAATTTCCCCAGAGAGGAGCTCTAGGGGACGCTTTCGTAGTGGACTGGGAGTTTCCACTTCCGTACGCGTTTCCTCCAGTCCCTGTCATTCCTCAGATGATCAGGAGGTTGATAAGATTCCGGAAGTCTATGATCCTAATTGCCCCAGACTGGGCCAGGAGAACATGGTACTCGGACCTTCTGGACATGTCCATCTGCCCTCTGATTCGTCTTCCACACAGGGAGGATCTTCTCTCACAGAAGGGAGGTCAGGTTCTCCATCCAGACATCAGAACCCTCAACCTTCACGCTTGGTTTCTGAAAGGTTGAGATACAAGGATTGGGACCTCCCAGATGACGTCATGGAGGTGTTGCTTTCAGCCAGAAGGCCAGCAACAAAGACTTTATACTGCTGCCGTTGGAACAAATTTTGCAGCTGGTGTAGAGAAAAGAATATTGAACCCTTTTCATGTGGTACAACAATGGTGTTATCCTTTCTACTCTATTTGGCAAATTCAGGTCTTCAGGTTGGTACCTCGCAGCGCTATCGATCTTCAAGCGCACTGCAGAGGAGCCATCATATTTCAAATTACCCTTAGTAATACAATTTCTGAAGGGGTTAACTAATGTCTATCCCCCGAGATGGGACTTAAATTTAGTCTTAAATTTCCTGATGGGTACTCCTTTTGAACCACTCCACTCTTGTTCGTTAAGATTTATCACCCTTAAAACTGTTTTATTAGTGGCCTTGACATCTGCCAGGATGGTGAGCGAATTACAAGCCCTATCTTGTAAACCCCCTCATACAATTTTTCACAAAGACAAAGTTGTCCTGCAACTGAAGCCTAATTTCCTCCCAAAGGTGATTTCTGAATTCCAAATCACTCAGAAGATAACCTTACTCTCATTCTATCCTCCTCCCCATCCAGGGAAAGAGGAAGAGAGGCTACATAGGCTGGATCCAAGGCGAGCCTTACGTTTTTATATCAGTAGACTTGCTAAGATTAGACAAGCAGACCAACTGTTCATAGGTTACACAGGGCACAAATTAGGATTGCCAATCACAAAACAGACCATTTCCAGTTGGATTATCTTAGCCATTCTAGAATGTTACAAACTGGCAGGGAAAGAGCCCCCTCAAAATCTTAGGGCTCATTCAACCAGGGGTATCGCAGCCTCTTTGGCCCTCCAAAGAGGGGTACGATTCGAGACATATGTGCGGCTGCCACATGGTCGTCCGCACATACCTTTACAAAATTCTACAATCTGGATTCCTCCTCTAGCCAAGAGACTAGATTTGGCAAAGCTGTGTTACACTCTGTTCACTCTTAAGGGAAATATGACAATTTTACTCCCACCTCCGTTTACACACCACTGCTATGGGAGTCTTATCAAGATAAGGAATACGTTGGAGGACACAATCCCTTCGAAGAACAAGTTACTTCTTACCTGGTAACGTTCTTTCGATGGGATGTTCCTCCGACGTATTCCTTATCGCCCCTCCCATCCATCCCCTCAGTAAAACTTCCCTTGTAGTTGCAGCTTACGCTCCTACAAGGTCAATAACCAATTCATGCACAGCTACTCTTAAGATTCAAAACGGAACTGAGCAACGGACGCTGCACGAGTCTATTTATACGCATGATGACGTCGGCGCCGATACAGAGGCTGTCGAGGGACCCCAACTCGAGGGACGTCGACGCGCAGCGCCCTCTACTGAAAAACATTTCTGAGGCCAGCAAGCTGGAAGTGAATCTATCAAGATAAGGAATATGTCGGAGGAACATCCCATCGAATTAACGTTACCAGGTAAGAAGTAACTTGTTCTTCTCAGTTAAAACCTTTTCAGTACACCATAATATGTAGCTATTTGGGATAGTACCTCTAGTACGCTTAGTCATTAGCAGTTGTTCAATCATATCCAAAGTTTCCATTTGTGGAATACATGTATATAAGGAAATAACATTGAGACTAACTAGCAATTTAGTATTAGTATCAAATGGAAAGTCTTTACCTTAATGATATCGGTAGTATCCTGTATAAATGTAGTCATGGCCAAGACAAACGGTTTCAGATGTTTATCAGCAAATTTTGAAAGAGGCTCTAAAATGGAACCATTGTCTGCAACTATTGGGTGACCGGGTGGGTTGTCAAGTGTCTTGTGTATTATGGGTAATATGTAAAATTTAGGAATAGAAGGTAATTCTGCTTTCAAATAATCATGTTCCGGTTTACAAATCCAACCACGAGAAAATGTTTTATCTACCTTTACATCTATGAAGAGTTGTAAGCGAGATGTAGGGTCTTGTATAATTTCTTTGTATAATGATGTATCATTTAGCTGACAATCACATTAATGAATGTACGATGGATGATCTAGTATAACTATTGCTCCTCCTTTATCTGCTCTAGACAGAATAATGTCCTTGTTGTTTGCCAGAGTATTAATAGCATTACGCTCGCCTCATGAGATGTTCCGATATACTTTAATTTTGTCTTTTGATTCCAGTGTTTCCAAATCGTGTAACACTCTTTTCTCAAATACAATTGATTCAGGTGTATGACTGGTAACTGGTCGACAGAAAGATGAAGGATTACGCAGATCACTAGAGTTATCTTGCGTCTAATATTCTCTTGAAAATATTGTTTTAAATGTACTTTCCTGAATAGTTGATATATCTCAGTCCTTAGTTTAAATTTGTCATAGCTAATAGTGTATACAAACCCGAAGCCTTTATTCAACAACAAGCTTTCATCTGAACTGGGAGCATAAGAAGAAAGGTTGACTACTAGGTTTGGTGACTCCTTGTTTGTCGAGGAGCATAATCCCAATCATCTCTCGTCAAGTCTTGTGCTACAAAATGCTGTTGCACTTGTTGTTGTGAAGTGCTGCAACGTCCTCTATTATTCTGATTGGGATTATGCCGGTTGGAAAAATTACCCCAACCTCTATTTTGTGGGCGACCCTGATTACTATTGCTGCTCTGTCCTCCTGTATTAGAGGAGTTGTCATCGCTAGAACTAGCAAAGCTGTATGACGTATTGCCAAAGCAAACTTTTTCTGCTGTTGTTGAGGTATAGTTTGATTTTGAAATGGATCATTACCATCTTGAGTGTATTTAAAAGCTTTCTCATGAGATCTTGGAAGATCTTTCTTCATTTGTTTTATACGTTCTTGTGTGGAAAATTCTTTGAACTCTGTTATTTTTTTAAGAATCTCCTCTAATCTTTTCTTAAAAATGTCTAATGGAATTCGTTTTTTAATTTAATCTTCCATTGATACTAAATCGATGAAGATTTTGTCTGCTATCTCTTTCGCTGTGTCAATAATACAAATAACCCAATCTCTGCCACATTTGTTGGCTATGTAACTCCATTGGATTATGAAATCCCTATTGTCGGGAAACAGTCTCGGTTCATTGTGCACTATTAAACTGTGTGGTAATGTGCTACTGCTGTAACGCTCACCTGATTCCCGTAGAGGCGCCGGTCTTGACTGGGCGTATACCGTATCTGCAAAGGTGATGTGTAACACACGGCTGGCTCTTTGGGCTGGACCTCTGTGCACTGTATGTCTGACTTGAAGGGTAAGATGTCTGCAGATAGAAAATATGGGATTAAGGGACTGGGTTATTGAATGTCTCTCTCTTCTTCTCTTTCTCTTCTCCTGTAGAACCCCAAAGGTTAACGCTCTCACCTTAGGTAAGTGAACGCCGTGCTCTCCATCTGCCTCGGGGCAGGGTACTGTAACCAGTTTCTTCACTGGATAAGGGGAGCAGGACTCTTGACTTCAGAGGACTGCTGTCCGTCGTTTACTGCACGAACGGTAAGTTTTGAGTAATTCTAATGTCTTTAAAGTCTTTAGTAATGATGTTTCTTGTTTTGCAGGGTTCCGGCGATGGCGGATGACGGGCTGAAGTGAGTTGAAGATGGAGCCCGTGTGATGAACAGAAGCGCCTGGAAGCACGTAAGTAAGCGCTTGTTGCCTGCTTCACGATGCGCTCTAACTGTCTTTTTATTTTGCAGGTACAAGTTCGGAGCGGCTGCAGGGTGCCGGAATACCCACTGGGTTGGATGTGGAAAGGAGTAATGGCACGTGAGTATTAAAGTTCCCCAATGTCTTTAAACGCACCTTGTTTTGTCTTCAGATGCGGGATGCAGCGCCGAAGGCCTCCGGAGCGTGCGAAGAGTTGGTAAGCTTTTGTCTTTCAGATGCCGGAATGCAGTGTGAAGACCTCCGGAGCGCACGAAGAGTAGGTAAGCCTTTGTCTTTCAGATGCCGGAATGCAGCGCGAGGCGTTGGTGACAGCCGATGGACCAGGTAAGTGAAGAGCTGTCACTGAAGACCGTAATGCTAACCTGTTCTTTCTTGTCTTTATAGGTGTTGCTGAAGACTGGATTCAGGATGGTAAGCCTTTTTCCTTAGGCCCAGGATCAGATGCAGAAGACACGATGAGCGTTCTGCTGCAGAGGATGCAGAATAACACAAAGGAAGATTCATCCATCGGGTGTGGTTTAAATAGCCTCCTGTAGTGCTTAGGTGTCTCCTTCCACAGCCACGCCTAGGTAAGAAAAGAGTTCCTGCTTTCCAGAAGAGTTCCAGTGTTCTGAATCTAGGGAGTGGCTCCTGCCCCACCCAACAGGAAAAGTAGTTCCAAACAGAAGAGGATCAGAGGCTCAACTGGCAGGCAAGTAAGCAGCATGGTCTGCTGCAGGTAAGTCCACCCAAGCATTATGAGCCCGGCGCTTCCAGCGCTGGGACTGGGCATATTTATGAGCCTGGTGCCACTGGCGCCAGGACTGGGTCCAAAAGGTCCCAATTGGGACTGGTTGGCACTCGGAACCTGGGTTATGGATCTGCTTCCAAGGGAGTTGGGAAAACCCTGACCTTTTGGAAGCAGAGATCATGACAACTGCGGAGCTATTCAATCATAATTGAAGCGTGTAGTTGGGTGCGTATAAAACGTTTTTTTAACTGGACTAACTCGCCCCAGTTACTCAAGTTAGAGATTAGTGAACCCTCTTTTGGGAACACAGAGGATCTAGCCAAGAGCTCTGTGACATAACTGTCATCATAGCTCTTGACTTTTTCTATTGCCATTTTATATGATTATCAAGACCCAATTTGAACACTAATAGCGAGTGGATAATACTAAAACACTGGCCGTCTAACTCATATTCATAGGGACAATAACTTGGTAAACCAAAGTCTCACGGTAGAAGCCGCTCAACACAACAAAACACTAGGCCCTGACGGAACATGTATTTCTCAGTAATGAGGGGTGACACCAAGCGACCTCCAGGCCTGCCGTTACGCCCACCATTGCGGGGCCCGTGATCTCCTTCAGAAGCAACTTTGTCAATCTTGTCCAGAAAGGCACTGGCATCTTCGGGGCTTGTGACAAACCACACTTTTCCTTCATACAGAATGCGCTGCTTGGCTGGGAATAGCACAGAGTATTCAATATTGTTGTCTTGCAATCTGCGATTTACCCCAGCGAAGAACCTGCTGGATGCCTGGACCTCAAATGAAAGTCCGGATAGCTCTGGAACCGATCGCCATCGAAGGACAGGTCACCTTTCTGCCTGGCCAGGCGCATTACCATGTCAAGGTCTAGGTAGGTCATTAGATGTGCTATAAAAGGATGCAGGGGGACTCTCGGCACCGGTTTAGAGGCTGGGATTCTGTGTGCCCTTTCAACAACAAGCATAAAGGAGAATTTGGTATCGCAAAGCACCGACTTGCATATCTTCTCGACTAACTAAACCATTCCGGATGACCCGTATAATCGGCTACCGATTATACAGCGGCCTCAAGGGCTTTGACCGTGAACCCCATTGTGTTTGATGCATCTTCCAGCTCTGATATTCTATTTCCCGCTTCGTCAAGCCGCTCGCCATGCTTATCCAGCCTCAGCTGCAGTATATCTACCTGGGAGAAGAGGGCATCCAGTTTCGAGTCCAGGCTGCCAATGCCAGCTTTTAGTTGAAGGAGGATTTCCTTAACACCCATATATTGGTCCTTCGTGGCCCCTGAAGTCCCCACCAGGTCCTCACCAGTATCAGATGCTTTCTGTGGGGTCGCGGGCCTCTTAGCAGCTGCCCCCCTTCAAAGGACAATGTTCGCCTGTGTCCTGTTGGTTTTACCCAAGGCGGGGGACTCTGTCAGAGTCAGAATCCAGAGCGCCCAGCCGATCGCCATGTATGTCGTAGCTGGTTGATTCTTGCGCAGCTCCACTAGTGTACCCAACAGGTAGGTCCCCAAACCCCAACACACTGAGTAGGTGCCCCCTCACATATGCTTTCGTGCCCCCCAGTCCTCCTCGTCTACCTGGGGCTTTGTTTCATGATCAGCGTGCAACTATGGGGGTGCTGCGTGCCGCCATTAAGACCTCCTCCCCAGTCATGGCTCTGTGTCACCAGACAGTCCTGAATATCACAATAGGCCACTGAGCCCTGCTGTGCAGACCCCATGTGGCGCCAGCCGGCTCATCCTATATAAATGGTCGAGCTGCACACCTGCGCTGCACACCTTCGGCCCTGGGTCAGTTCCTCACCCCGTCTACCTCCCACACTATGCAGTGTGTTTCAAGGCCACCAGCCCCGGCTAGCGGCCCACCGGCTCCCGTTCATATGGTTTTATCCACAATTAGCCCCCTTGATCGCAGCATTTGCTCAGGATTTATGGAGCTGGACGGCAGAGTTTAAGGTGAGTCTGCCATTCTTGTTAGGCTCTCTAGCGCCACCCGTTATTCCCATTTATGAAAAGGGTAAATTGAGAGCTGCCTGATAATTATAGACTGATTGCCATTTGGATAGTACAAGTGCACTAGTACTGCTTCATTAATGCCAAAATAATTGAAAAATGAGGCAATGGAAAATGAAATATTATCCCCTACAAAGAGGCTGTTGGTAATTAATAGGGATGGTAGTAAATGAGTTTACCATACAATGTCTGAGCATTGAGGTACTTTTAATAGGTTATGAATGAAATTGAAAAATTGGGGAATTTTAAATATGATTATATTACTTCAAACCAATATATCAATTCAAATCAGTGTAATTTCATGAAAGTAGTTGATACTACGTGGATACTGAAACAAGCTTGTATTTTAGCCCCTTTGTTATTTAATTTGCAAATGGCAAATCTAGATGTGTCCTCTTTGCAGGTCATTTAGACTGAGTACAATGAAAATTCTGTAGTTGGCATGTGCTGATGACATTGTTATAAGCTATTTGGCAGTATTGAAAATAAATGAGTTAAAATCAGTCTAGGGAAAACAAAAAAAAACATGTGTGTATAATAAAAGGCATACAAAACCTCACATGGTATGTGGAAAAACAAAAATTGGACTAGGTGGAGGAGATAACATACTGAGATTTTAAACGTTTTTAAATCAAGTAAATTGAAAATGAAAGGAATATAAAGAAACATAGACCTGCTTTGATTAAACTCAGAGTTTGGGGGTTATTTATGCCAAGCATTAATAATGGCCTATACAATGACAATAGTTCCTATCATTCTTCATGGCATTGACAGTGAACAACAATAGAAATAAAGGTGGATGTCAAAGTTTAAGGGACTCATTTTATGGTATTTATTTGGTCTCTCCGCAAGGTTGGGCAGTTGAGGTCAATAGGACTGAATTAAATATTAAATCATTGTACTCTACTGTCTTCATCAGAACATTTTGTTCATATTCCAAAAGTAAATATGCTGGAGGGTTCTCGTTATTTGATATTTTAAATAAGGCAATGGTGTTTAGACTTAATATTGGTTTACTTTCATCTAAGGAACAATATGAGGGGTTTATAAATAAATTGAAGTTGGATAATAATAATTTTAATGATGGAGTCCATCAAATAAAATTGATTAGAACCATTCTTCTGTGGGTGTGCTGCAACAATTATAATCATAAAAGTTAATTGGAAAGTCTGACAGATTGCACTAACCATATCCCTAAATACAGTTAACTGAAAATTATATTTAAACATTTCCAAATTGCAGTTTGACAAAAAAGTATGACATTTAGATTAAACTAACTGCGAATGATCAGAAAGTGTAAAGTCTGAAACATTTATTGATTGAATGCTAAGCACTCGATGATTTACAAAGGAAGTATTTTTATAAATGTGTTTCTAACAGCAGTATATAAATGCTGAACACCTCTGGGGATCCTCATGTATGGCAAAAAGATTTCACTAATAATTGTGGTTGTAATATTTTGTAAAATAATTGGAATTGCATGATCTGTAAGTGTTAAACGATGGACAGTGAAAATGTTTCTGTAAATCACGGCCCTGCTTATAATAAATAAATTCATTTCAATGGATTGCATTCTCCCACAGTTTCCTCATATTGATAGATATTCATCCAGCATCAGCTGCTCAGGAATTTTTTTGTCAGGGGGCATAGTGCCTCTCATCATAGTCTCTCGACGTCTTGCTCATATTTGTCGGGGCTGCTTCTCGACAATGGACGTGATGTTGATTGCCACACCAAAGGGATGCACTACACCCTCTTACCCCAGTCCCTTTTTCTGCGCGCTTAGCACGCTACTCGGAACACGCTCGTTCTTTCGACTCGATTGACTTTCTTGCTACACCAGCATGTCAGCGCTAAACCATCCAGTTTCAAACCCTGCAAGGACTGCAACTCCAAGGACTGTCCCTCATGGATCCACACACTATCTGTGTGTTGTGTCGGGCATGATACGGAGCAATGTGGTCCTTGTTTAGCTATGAACCCAAAAGCGATGAAGCAATGCTTGGCTAAAATGGCACCCACTGTTGAAATCTCCTGCAAAGTCAGTCTGAAAGTCCTTGGAGCATGATACCAAGGAGCTTAGCCCCAAGAAGCATGGAGAGGGAAGGCATCTCAAAAGATCTAAGAAACGCTCACATTCGCGTAGTAAATTCCACCACTCTTCCGCGTCATTTTTGCACAAAAAGAAGTACTGATAAAGACACAATTCCAATTCTTCTGATGATAAGGGTAAGTCGTACCCCACAAAGGGTACGTCTAGTGAGGAGTGAGAGGCCTCGATGTCTCAGGCGCATCTGTGCCCAACCACGCCAGTCCGTCCAGCTTAAAAGAAGCCGACTGACGGAGATCTCCCCGAGCGAGACCCTAAAGGAGAATCCTACTCCTGCGCTGATACCATTGGCAGCCCCGTTGCGCCAAGAAGCCACTTGGCTAGCTGAAACCTGCAGTATTGAATTATCAGACCAGTTTCGGGAGTCGTTTTCTTTGTTTCAATGCAGGCGATCTTTGATGAGGAGGGCCACCCAATACCGTTTGGGTTGGAACCGATGGTGGGGTGCAGCCTTGGACCCGTTGCCTTATTTCATGGCAGGTCAGGCGGGATTACTGGAACTAACAGAGAGCCTCCATGATGCAAGCAGACTGGACACATCCCTGAACATCGATTTACAACAATCAAACCCATACGCACACCGAAACACTCAATACCGCAAGACGTTCAGGAAGGTTGTCGTTGCTTTAGGGCTCTGTACTCCGTCAAAGCCAGTATTACGATAAGATCTTACCAACATCTTAAATTGGCAGCCGCAGGCCAAACATGCTTTACAATCATGAAGAAATCGTCCGTGTAGGCCCCTTCCCTCGCCAGTATCCCGCTTCCTGATTCCTTCTCCCAGCCCTCCCCTGTGCCCACCCACCTCCTCTGATTGGCCATTGTGTTAGGCCCTCGAGCCTAGCTTCGGCTGCACAGGCCTGCCCCTTCTTTGCCATCTCCACTGCTGGTGGAGGTGAGTGCCTCCTGAGCCCTGCCATTGTGTGAAATTGCGGCCAAATCCAGAAGAAATCGTCCGTGTAGGCCCCTTCCCTCGCCAGTATCCCGCTTCCTGATTCCTTCTCCCAGCCCTCCCCTGTGCCCGCCCACCTCCTCTGATTGGCCATTGTGTGTTAGGCCCTCGAGCCTAGCTTCGGCTGCACAGGCCTGCCCCTTCTTTGCCATCTCCACTGCTGGTGCAGGTGAGTGCCTCCTGAGCCCTGCCATTGTGTGAAATTGCGGCCAAATCCTGAAGAAATCGTCCGTGTAGGCCCCTTCCCTCGCCAGTATCCCGCTTCCTGATTCCTTCTCCCAGCCCTCCCCTGTGCCCGCCCACCTCCTCTGATTGGCCATTGTGTGTTAGGCCCTCGAGCCTAGCTTCGGCTGCACAGGCCTGCCCCTTCTTTGCCATCTCCACTGCTGGTGCAGGTGAGTGCCTCCTGAGCCCTGCCATTGTGTGAAATTGCGGCCAAATCCTGAAGAAATCGTCCGTGTAGGCCCCTTCCCTCGCCAGTATCCCGCTTCCTGATTCCTTCTCCCAGCCCTCCCCTGTCCGTGCCCGCTCCCTGCCTCCTGGTCCCTCCAACTCCCACCTCTTGTCCCTCCCCCTGTGCACCGATTGGTCCCAGCACCATCCTACCTTGGCCATTAACGACCCTCCCAGGGCAGCCCTCTGCCCGAGCAGCCCCCTAGGCTAAGGACCACGAGGCAAAGGACGGCTCCTACGGTGGCGGCTCCAGATCGTATCTGCAGGTATCCGCAGGAGAAGCAAGAAGCCAACAATAAGTAAGTGTGGCAAGGAAGGGGACAGAAGCAATTACTTCACGCCATACTACCCTACCACTGATATAACAAGGCACCAACAGTGAAAGTCGAATCTAGAATTGCTTTGAAACTGCGCCCAATAGCCTCTCTGAGAAAAGTTGAATCAGATGTGTAAATGATTGCTTTTTGAAGCTGCGCCCAATAGCCTCTCTGAGAAAAGTTGAATCAGATGTGTAAATGATTGCTTTTTGAAGCTGCGCCCAATAGCCTCTCTGAGAAAAGTTAAATTAGAAGTGTTCCCAGTTGCATTCAGAAACTGCGCCCAATAGCCTCTCTGAGAAAAGTTGAATCAGATGTGTAAATGATTGCTTTTTGAAGCTGCGCCCAATAGCCTCTCTGAGAAAAGTTGAATTAGAAGTGTTCCCAGTTGCATTCAGAAACTGCGCCCAATAGCCTCTCTGAGAAAAGTTGAATCAGATGTGTAAATGATTGCTTTTTGAAGCTGCGCCCATTAGCCTCTCTGAGAAAAGTTGAATTAGAAGTGTTCCCAGTTGCATTCAGAAACTGCGCCCAATAGCCTCTCTGAGGAAAGTTGAATCTGATGTGTAAATGATTGCTTTTTGAAGCTGCGCCCAATAGCCTCTCTGAGAAAAGTTGAATTAGAAGTGTTCCCAGTTGCATTCAGAAACTGCGCCCAATAGCCTCTCTGAGGAAAGTTGAATCAGATGTGTAAATGATTGCTTTTTGAAGCTGCGCCCAATAGCCTCTCTGAGAAAAGTTGAATCAGATGTGTAAATGACTGCTTTTTGAAGCTGCGCCCAATAGCCTCTCTGAGAAAAGTTGAATTAGAAGTGTTCCCAGTTGCATTCAGAAACTGCGCCCAATAGCCTCTCTGAGGAAAGTTGAATCTGATGTGTAAATGATTGCTTTTTGAAGTTGCGCCCAATAGCCTCTCTGAGAAAAGTTGAATTAGAAGTGTTCCCAGTTGCATTCAGACACTGCGCCCAATAGCCTCTCTGAGGAAAGTTGAATCTGATGTGTAAATGATTGCTGTTTGAAGTTGCGCCCAATAGCCTCTCTGAGAAAAGTTGAATTAGAAGTGTTCCCAACTGCATTCAGAAACTGCGCCCAATAGCCTCTCTGAGGAAAGTTGAATCTGATGTGTAAATGATTGCATTTTGAAGTTGCGCCCAATAGCCTCTCTGAGGAAAGTTGAATCTGATGTGTAAATGATTGCTTTTTGAAGTTGCGCCCAATAGCCTCTCTGAGAAAAGTTGAATTAGAAGTGTTCCCAGTTGCATTCACAAACTGCGCCCAATAGCCTCTCTGAGAAAAGTTGAATCTGATGTGTAAATGATTGCTTTTTGAAGTTGCGCCCAATAACCTCTCTGAGAAAAGTTGAATCAGATGTGTAAATGATTGCTTTTTGAAGCTGCGCCCAATAGCCTCTCTGAGGAAAAGTTGAATCTGATGTGTAAATGATTGCTTTTTGAAGTTGCGCCCAATAGCCTCTCTGAGAAAAGTTGAATTAGAAGTGTTCCCAATTGCATTCAGAAACTGCACCCAATAGCCTCTCTGAGAAAAGTTGAATCAGATGTGTAAATGATTGCCTTTTGAAGCTGCGCCCAATAGCCTCTCTGAGAAAAGTTGAATTAGAAGTGTTCCCAGTTGCATTCAGAAACTGCGCCCAATAGCCTCTCTGAGGAAAGTTGAATCTGATGTGTAAATGATTGCATTTTGAAGTTGCGCCCAATAGCCTCTCTGAGGAAAGTTGGATCTGATGTGTAAATGATTGCATTTTGAAGTTGCGCCCAATAGCCTCTCTGAGGAAAGTTGAATCTGATGTGTAAATGATTGCTTTTTGAAGTTGCGCCCAATAGCCTCTCTGAGAAAAGTTGAATTAGAAGTGTTCCCAGTTGCATTCAGAAACTGCGCCCAATAGCCTCTCTGAGAAAAGTTGAATCTGATGTGTAAATGATTGCTTTTTGAAGTTGCGCCCAATAGCCTCTCTGAGAAAAGTTGAATCAGATGTGTAAATGATTGCTTTTTGAAGTTGCGCCCAATAGCCTCTCTGAGAAAAGTTGAATCAGATGTGTAAACGATTGCTTTTTGAAGTTGCGCCCAATAGCCTCTCTGAGAAAAGTTGAATCAGATGTGTAAATGATTGCTTTTTGAAGCTGCGCCCAATAGCCTCTCTGAGAAAAGTTGAATCTGATGTGTAAATGATTGCTTTTTGAAGTTGCGCCCAATAGCCTCTCTGAGGAAAGTTGAATCTGATGTGTAAATGATTGCATTTTGAAGTTGCGCCCAATAGCCTCTCTGAGGAAAGTTGAATCTGATGTGTAAATGATTGCTTTTTGAAGTTACGCTCAATAGCCTCTCTGAGAAAAGTTGAATTAGAAGTTTTCCCAATTGCCTTCAGAAACTGCGCCCAACAGCCTCTCTGAGGAAAGTTCAATCTGATGTGTAAATGATTGCATTTTGAAGTTGCGCCCAATAGCCTCTCTGAGGAAAGTTGAATCTGATGTGTAAATGATTGATTTTTGAAGTTGCGCCCAATAGCCTCTCTGAGAAAAGTTGAATCTGATGTGTAAATGATTGCTTTTTGAAGCTGCGCCCAATAGCCTCCCTGAGAAAAGTTGAATTAGAAGTGTTCCCAATTGCTTTCAGAAACTGCGCCCAATAGCCGCTCTGAGGAAAGTTGAATCTGATGTGTAAATGATTGCATTTTGAAGTTGCGCCCAATAGCCTCTCTGAGAATAGTTGAATCTGATGTGTAAATGATTGCATCTTGAAACTGCGCCCAATAGCCTCCCCGAGAATAGTTGAATCTGATGTGTACATGATTGCATTTAGAAGTTGCGCCCAATAGCCTCTCTGAGAATTGCCGAATTTGGAAGCGTACACGATTGCTTTTAGAAGTTACGCCCAATAGCCTCTCTAAGAAAGTCGAATTAGAAGTGTCATAATTGCACCTAGACATTTTCCCAATTGAATTTGAAGCTGCGCCCAATAACCTCTCTGAGAAAAGTTGAATCTGATGTGCACATGATTGCATTTTGAAGTCGCGCCCAATAGCCTCCCTGGGAAAAGTTGTATTAGAAGTATACACAATTGCATTTAGAAGCTGCGCCCAAATAGCCTGTCTGAAAAAACTCAACTATAAATGTCCTAACTGCATCTACAAGTGCATTTAAGATCTGCGCCCAATAGCCTCTCTGAGAAAGTTGAACTTGGAAGTGTACTTAGAAGTTGCGCCCAATAGCCTGAAAAGCTGAATTTGAAGTAATCCCAATTACATCTAGAAGCTGCTCCCAACAGCTCTCTAAGAAAAGTTGCATTAGAAGTATTCCCAATTGTATCCAGAAAGCACCAAATAAGTCGTCGACCAGTTGAACCCGAAAGTCTCCCAAAAAAGCGTTAATCATCAACCCTTGAACTACAATCAGAAACCCTCCTAAATCAACCCAAAGCTCGCACCAATCATGAGTGCAGGCACTCCCCCCACTCCTGCCAGAAACGACTCCCGTGTACCACCTCCATTCCCCGATCCGCCTTCCCTCCCGCCCCCCCCTTCCCATATCAGCCCACCGTCGTCCGCAATCCTTGCCACCACCCTCTCCAAACACCAAGCCAGGGGTGCACGATGGCGAGCAACCCACCCTAAGACCACACATCCCATAAACCCCACCGCCGACCTGCCATCAGTGCCCACTATGCCCACTCCCGCCCTCCTTACTATCATATCTAGCACACCCGACCCTCCATTCGCCCAACCCCCTCCTTGCCCCCATACCCCTACCACTTTCACCGGCCGACCGCACCATTTCCCATCCCTAAAAACCGCACGCCTTGCACTAGCAAGAACCGAAGCCGCTTCCCTCTCCCCCTCTGACCCCCCTACCCTCTCTCACACACCAGTTACAGCAAAGAAACTAAAGAGGAAACACTCCTGGTCCCCCTCAACCTCTCAGCTCTCGTCGCCTCCCCTATCTCGACCCTGCACCTCTCTCCCACACTCTCCTCCTTCCCCCGTGGCCTCTCCTTTCCTGAAACCCCTCTCCCTCGATTTCTCCTCGACTGCAACTGAAACTCCCAAACGCCCACTCCCCTTCCCCAAATCCCCCACCCCGAACCCGATCAACCTATCACAAGCAACCACCCAACCACGCCCGAAGCCTAAATACTTCTTTACTCGCCCACTTTTCCCTAGCATCACCAACCTTAACCCCCTCCCTCCAGCCTCTCCGCCCCCCCCCACCCAAGCACCAAACCCAACCCTGCCTGCAGATGTAAACTGAATCCTTTTTAACGCGCGTTCTGTAGCTAAAAACAGACACTGCATCTTTGACCTCCTCACCTCTGTCAAACCGGACCTAGTTTTCATCACTGAAACCTGGTTCTCTGATGACTTCGGCCCAATCGCTAATGAAGCCTTTCCACCCGACTATTGCCTCATCCCACTGAACCGTCCGTCCAGAGGAGGGGGGATAGCATTCGTCTTCAAATCTCACTTCCGTGCCACAATCATGGACAACCAAACCTCCATTCCATCCTGTGAATCGCTCCTCGTCAAACTATCCCTCTCCCCGTCGCTCTCACACAGCTTCCTAATAATCTACAGGCCTCCTGGCTACGATAGTCATTTCGCAAACAACCTTTGTGACTCCATCGCCTCCCTCCAAATCAATCATCCCAACCTCACCCTCCTTGGAGACTTCAACATATGGCTCGACAACCCCACCAACCCTATGACCCACGCCCTGTTTGACGGTCTAGATGCAATTAACCTCCAACCCCACATAAACGGCCCGACTCACTTTAAAGGACACACTCTCGATGCCATCTTTAGCTCCAATACCCTGATTCACCTAAAGCCCCCCACCCCTATCATCTGGTCCGATCATTTTACTCTCTCGTTCACCATCCACTCTCCCAGCCCCCTTCCCATACGCACATCTGAGCCTCCGAACCTACGCATGTGCTGGAAAAAACTAAAATTCTCCAGCATTGGATCTTTCATGGATTCACATGCTTTGAATATTCCCCGTCGTCAGGCTGGGAATCCCCGGTACATTATATAGACCCTTTCCCGTAGGAAAACTTTTTCGACGCTTATGCGTCCTATCCACCTCGTTTTGTATCATGCGTGCCCGTGCCGTCAGGACGTCATGATATAAATACAGGCCCCGCCCCCGCGCTCCCTCAGATTTCAACCGTCTTTCAAAGCAGTGGGATCTTCGTGTTAATCCCCCCTGAGGTCTTACTGCAGCCAGACACGGCCTGCTCGGCGGAAGGGGAAGGTGACATGGTTCTGCAGCCATTGGATTTAGGCTTACGGCCTTCCACGTCGACGACGACGGCGACGAGTGCGAGCGGGGGTATGGTACCTATATCATCCACGTTGCTGAACCCCCAGACAGTTTTGTCTCTGGATGTGCTTAATACTCTTCAGAAGCTACTACAGCGGCTGGATACCCAGTTCCCTCAACCTGGGACGTCATCGTCACTTCTGTCTGTACCTTCCGTCGACGAGCAAACTTGTACGGCTCGCTCGTCGACGAATCACCCATCGGCTCCCCAGGCGGTAAAAGATCGTCCTCGAGCTCAGGAGGAGGGTGAGTTGTCGGAGTCCGACTCTATACATGATGACTCTGGGTCAGACATCTCCCTGTCACCGTCGAGGGACCCGACATGGAATTCGGATGTAGAATTGGAGTCTACGAGGAGCCAGACACAGCCATCTCCCCCTGATGATGTGGGAGCCTTCCATGCAATGATGGGGAAAGCGTGTTCCGAATTCGGCTTGATTCCTGAGGAGCAGAGGAAAGACTGTTTCCTTTTTGACCATATGGGTCAAAGGAGAAAATCGGTATTTGCCATCCCAATCCTTGACCACGTGTGGCAAGAAGGTCTCAAAACGATGCGCCATCCGTTCTCGGAACCAGCCATAAAGGGACGGATCGAGAAAAAGTTTAAAGCTCCGGAGTCCACTCCAAAATGTCTAACATCACAGCCTTTGTCTGACTCGGTGGTGTCGGCGGCAGCAGCTAGGAAGGCCAGGGTCCAGCAAAAATGTTCAACGCCACCGGAAAGCGAGGCTAGGAGGCAGGACGCATTTGGAAAGAAGGTGCTCTCGGTCGGAGCGACGACAGTAAGAGCAGCCAATTCCTTAGCGATCGTGTCACGATATGATAGGGAAATGTGGCACAAATTAGCCCCTATCCTAGAACACCTGCCAGACGAACACCGAAAAGCAGCTATGTTACTGGTGCGGGACGGCGAGGAGGCCTCGAACCACGCTATTAATATCGCAGTGGACCTAGCAGAGTCTGGTTTCAAACAAATCAACCATGGAGTAGTGCTTCGTCGACAAGCGTGGCTCAAATGTACTACTTTCCGTCCTGAAGTACAGTACAAAGTCCTGGACATGCCATGCGAAGGGGAGCACCTGTTTGGCGAAAAGGTTGATGAAGCGCTGAAAGGGATGAAAGAAGACACGGATACTGCTAGGTCCCTCGGCGCCCTTCAAACGGGTAGAAATTTTCGCTCTTTTCGCCCTTTCAGAGGTGCTTCTGGAAACTCCCGCTTTGGAGCCTCGAGGGACCGTGGATTTAACAGGCCCTCGTACTCTTCACAAGGGTTCAGACGAGCGTCCCAGTCGGCACGTGGAAGCAGGGACTATCAAGCCTCCAGGCGGCGAGGCTCAGGTCCGTCGTCAACGAAGAACAAGCAAACCAGCAACCAATGACGGCCTTCGGAACGTCCTGGGGGGTCGAGTCTCTCATCACTTCGACCGATGGAAATGCATCACCAAAGATCGATGGGTCCTAGACACGATTCGCATGGGTCATGCGCTGCAATTCAAAGACAAGCCTCCGCGTCTTCCTCCTTTATTCTCGACACAGCCCCACCTCCAAATCCTACGACAAGAGGCGGAGCTTATGTTGCGAAAAGGGGCGGTAGAGAGAGTTCCTGTGGCACAGGAAGGCCAAGGAGTTTATTCCAGGTTCTTTGTTGTCAAAAAGCCAAACGGCAAATGGAGGCCCATTCTCGACCTGAGGGTACTCAACAAGTGGCTAAAGAGCCAAAAATTCAAAATGCTAAAACTCCAAGAGGTTATCAGATCGGTGCAACCCATGGACTATCTCTCTCTTCACTAGACCTTCAGGATGCTTATTTTCACATCCCAATACGCCCACGACACAGGAGATATTTAAGATTCGTCGTCGGGAGAAAGCATTTTCAGTTCAAGGTCCTCCCGTTCGGGCTCAAGTCCTCCCCCAGGACGTTCACCAAGTGCTTGGCCCCTATAGCGGCCCATTTAAGGAAGGATGGTCATCATGTCTATCCATATCTAGACGACTGGCTAATCAGAGGGTCATCCAAGGAACAAACACGAGACAGTCTACGAGCCACAATGTCCATCTTACAGGAACTGGGCTTCGCAATAAACTTCAACAAGTCCTCAGTAGAGCCTTCGAGGACCTTGGTCTTTCTAGGAGCGGAGTTTCATACGCACACAAGCCTGGTGAAACCATCCAGCGAAAGAATTCAGAAACTTCAAAACAAGGCGTCGGAATGGAGCGGCGGGACCAGAGTCTCTGTGCGCAAGTACATGTCCCTGCTAGGGACCATGTCGTCCTGCATTCCGTTAATAAACAACTGCCGTCTGTTTATGAGGCCTTGCCAGGAATTTCTAGCGGACCGTTGGGCACAGAGCAGAGGTCGCTGGTCCGACAGACTGGTCGTCGACGAACAACTAGTTCAAGCACTCGGCTGGTGGAAAGTGTCTACTCACCTAACGAGAGGGATGCCTCTACTGGAACCAGAGTTCCAAAAGACGGTGGTGACGGATGCATCGCTGAGCGGATGGGGAGCTCATCTGGATATGTTACAGGTACAAGGCCAGTGGTCTTTGCAGGAGTCCTCCCTGCATATCAACCTGCTAGAACTGAGAGCAGTGCGATGGGCTCTGAAGTCTTTTCTTCCGCAACTGAGGGACTCGGTGGTGCGTGTCATGACGGACAACACCACTACGATGTTCTACTTGAGGAAACAAGGAGGGACACGTTCCAGGTCCCTATCGACAGAGGCACAGAAAATCTGGCATTGGGCCCTTCAACACAACATACAAATCTTAGCATTTCACCTACCAGGAGTGAAAAACGTGGAAGCCGATGCCCTCAGCAGAGAAATGAACGAAGTTCACGAATGGGTGCTGAACGACCAACAACTTCAACAAGTATTCAAGGAATGGGGACACCCTTCCATAGACCTGTTTGCAACGAAGAACAACAAGAAATGCCATCAGTACGCAAGCAGATGGCCTCAGCAGGGCTCACTGGGGGATGCGTTCTCATTCCCATGGACGAACAAATTCCTGTACGCATTTCCTCCTTTTCCCCTTGTCAGGAGGACGTTGCAATGGATCCTCAGGTACCCATGTCGGGTAATTCTGGTGGCCCCATACTGGGCCAGACAAGTGTGGTTTTCAGACCTACTACACTTAGCGGCGGCGGAACCGATGAGATTCCAGAAGACCCCCGACCTTCTGTCTCGACAGGAGGGTGTCGTTTGGCATCACGACCCGGACAGCCTCAAGTTGACGGCCTGGCTCCTGACTTCGCCGAATTTGGTCGGCTAACGATTCCGGAGGACTGTCGACGTATCCTGCAAGCGGCAAGAGCACCTTCCACAAACGCCTCATACGCGTACAAATGGAAAAGGTTCTGTCAATGGTGTGAGGATCAACCAGGTTTGGCCCCGCAATCGATTAGGCCGGAACAGCTCCTTCCATACTTGCTGTTATTAGCTCAAATGGGCCTGTCGGTGTCGTCAATAAAAGTACACCTAGCAGCCATTTCCAGGTTTACTCGTCGACGGCACTCGGCACCATTGTTCAGCGACCGCCTGATTAAGCACTTCCTTAAAGGCCTCTTTCGGAGTTTCCCTCCAGAGAAGAAATTTCCACCGGAGTGGAGCCTCAATCTGATCTTAACGTCTCTTATGAAACCTCCGTTTGAGCCAATGTCATCATCGTCTCTGAAGTTTCTGTCGTGGAAATTGGCCTTCCTGGTGGCCATCACTTCAGCCCGACGTATCTCAGAAGTTCAGGCTCTAATGGTGGACCCACCATACTTACGATTTTTCAAGACCAAGGTAGTCCTAGCCACTAACCCACAGTTCATACCAAAAGCTCCTTCGGTGTTTCATAAACACTCTTCTATCGTGTTGCCTACGTTTTTTCCGGAGCCATGCTCGGGAGCGGAGCGCATGCTACACACATTGGATGTAAAAAGGGCTCTCAAGTTTTATCTTCATCGTACGCAACCGTTCAGAGAAACGAGACAGCTGTTTGTGGCCTATGGGTTGGGTGCTAGAGGAAAAGCCATTTCAAAGCAAGGACTTTCAAGATGGGTGTCATCTACCATCTCGTACTGCCATTCCAAGGCAGGGAAGCCTCTTCTACGACGGCCAAGAGCTCATTCAACTAGAGCAGCGGCATCGTCGACGGCACTGTGGGCCGGAGTCCCTCTAGGGGACATCTGCATGGCGGCTACCTGGGCGACTACACACACCTTTACCCGCCATTACTGCCTGTCGCAGCAACATGCCGAAGACACCCGGATGGGACAGGCGGTGCTTCGACACCTATTCCAGTAAGGTAAGCCCCGGCTGCGGGGTGGCATCCTGTGGAATTTATGACTGTATGTGGTCCGTTTTTTCCCTATGTAAACTATTACTGATGTATACATAATCTTAGGGAACGGCCTTTTGCGAAGAATGTATAGGGGTTTGCATGCACACCTCCTCTTGGGGGTAGTACTGCTATGTAATCTATTCAAAGCATGTGAATCCATGAAAGATCCAATGCTGGAGAAGGGAATAGTTTCTTACCTGTAACTCCATTTCTCCAGCATTGGTATCTTTCATGGATTCACATGCGCCCACCTGCCTCCCCTGATCATGCAAACCGGTTCCCCCACTACTTTGGGGGCCGAAATCTGAGGGAGCGCGGGGGCGGGGCCTGTATTTATATCATGACGTCCTGACGGCACGGGCACGCATGATACAAAACGAGGTGGATAGGACGCATAAGCGTCGAAAAAGTTTTCCTACGGGAAAGGGTCTATATAATGTACCGGGGATTCCCAGCCTGACGACGGGGAATATTCAAAGCATGTGAATCCATGAAAGATACCAATGCTGGAGAAATGGAGTTACAGGTAAGAAACTATTCCCATCACCCCTGACCTAGCCGAGGCACTCCTCCAGTCTCGACCACCTACCTACCGTCCCCACAACCATCTAACGCCTGAAGCCTTTGACTCATGGCTCAATGCATCGCTGACACGACTCACTCCCCTGTGCAAACCATCATCACGCCTTGGCCCTTTTCCCAGATGGTTCACTCCTGAGTTAAAAACCACTAAATGGCATTACAAATACCTCGAACGCAATTGGCGGAAAGAGAAAACCCAAGAGAGCAAGACCACCTTGGCCCGACAATTGTATAAGTACAAGGCCGAAATCCGGAAAGCAAAAAAAGCCCACTACAACACCCGAATCCTAAACTCCAAAAACCCAAGCAAAGAACTCCACAAAATCATCTCAGAATTCACCAATCCAGCTTGTAACACAACCATCCCGACCCCGTCACAATCACTGTGTGATTCACTCTCCCTCCACTTTTACACCACGGCTATCGAAAGGACTAAAACTCTAAACACCAAATTGGCTCTCCTACAACCAACTGACACTCAGCCGCCCGCACCGGCCAGCCCCTCACCTGCGACCTCAACGCAACCAACGTTCGAATCCTTTAGTCCATTATCACCAGAGCAATTTCTCAAACTTCTATCTGCCCGCAAACCATCTGGATCGCCACTAGACCCTTGCCCAGCTAAAACTCTTAAAGGAATTTTTGCCTCTACCTGCGCAGGGGAGCACGCAAGATCTATCATAAACGACTCCCTCTCCTCCGGTATATTTCCCGAGACATTCAAAATGGTATACGTCAAACCTCTAATAAAAAAATCTTCGCTCGACCCTAACGACGTCAAAAACTACCGCCCAATCTCAAACACCAGGTTCCTTGCCAAACTCATTGACCGAACCGTCTACTCCCAACTAAATGCCTTTGTCGAAGCCAATAACCTCCTAGACCCTGCTCAATCAGGTTTCAGATCACGTCACGGAACCGAAACCACCCTAACGTCGATCTGGGATGACCTCAAAATGACAGCAGACGCCGCAGGATGCGCAGCACTAATCCTCCTTGACCTATCCGCTGCCTTTGACACGATCAATCACTCAATCCTCCTAGACCGCCTCCACTCCCTAGGAATCCGTGGAACCGCTCTTAAATGGATAGCCTCTTTCCTCAAAGACAGGCACCAAATAACTACACTCTCCAGCTTTACCTCCCAAGCTCGACCAGTCGACACGGGAGTCCCTCAAGGAGCATGTCTATCTGCCCTGCTGTTCAATCTCTACCTGATCACCCTCCCGCCAATAATTCGCTCACACAACATCATATGTTACAACTACGCTGACGACACCCAACTAATCTTAAAATTCCTGAACTCGAAGCCCAACTCCCGACCCGACCTGGCAGCCTGCCTCCTTAACATTGACCGCTGGATGACCCAAAGCCACCTCCTGCTAAACCCCGCCAAAACAGAAATCATGGTGTGCGGCAACTCCGATCTTCTTCCGCACCCTCTTCCCTGGCCACCCGCCATGGGCAACTCACCGACACCCTCCAACACAGTGAAAAATCTTGGTTGCACCCTAGACTCCGGCCTAACACTCTCGCGCCAAGTCAATAATGTCTCAAAGTCCTGCCACTACCACCTTAAAACCCTCAGGCGCATCTTTCCATACCTCTCATTTCCGAACAGAGTCTCTGCCGTCCAATCAATCGTTATATCCAGACTGGACTACGGAAACCCCCTATACCTCGGAATCCATGCCTACCAGCTGAACAAACTCCAAAGAGCACAAAACGCGGCAGCCAAAATGCTGCTTGAGCTAGGTCCAAGAGACCACGTATCCCCAGCCCTCAAGACACTGCACTGGCTTCCAGTAGCCCGTAGGGTGGCTTTCAAAACCTTATGCCTCACCCATCGAGCACTGCATAAAACTGGACCTCAATATCTTCAAGAAAAACTAATACCATATCATCCCTCTCGCACCCTAAGATCAAGCTCAGCCGGCCTCCTAACTATTCCTAAGACAAACTCAATCAGGATAGGCGGAACATCATTCTCAGCCCAAGCTCCAACCCTGTGGAACTCGCTCCCACCCCACATCCGCCTAACTGAGGACTTAACGTCCTTCCGCAAACTACTGAAAACCTGGCTCTTCTCCTAAAACCAACCGGCTTCCAAACTAGCACCATCACACCGACCTATTGAGGGGAAGAGTGTCGAGGGCGGATGAGTGTCGAGGGCGGATGAGTGTCGAGGGCGGATGAGTGTTGAGAGCGGATGAGTGCTGAGAGCGGATGAGTGTTGAGAGCGGACGAGTGCTGAGGGCGGACGAGTGTTGAGGGCGGACGAGTGTTGAGTGCGGACGAGTGTTGAAGGCGGACGAGTGTTGAGGGCGGACGAGTGTTGAGGGCGGACGAGTGTTGAGGGCCCATGAGTGTTGAGGGCCCATGAGTGTTGAGGGCCCATGAGTGTTGAGGGCCCATGAGTGTTGAGGGCCCATGAGTGTGGACGGCGGCCGGATGTGGAGAGCGGCCGGGTGTGGAGGGCGGCCGGGTGTGGAGGGCGCCCAGGTGTGGAGGGCGGCCTGGTGTGGAGGACGGCCGGGTGTAGTGAGTGAAGACATGTGTGGAGAGAAGACGTGTGTGGAGAGAAGACGTGTGTGGAGAGAAGACGTGTGTGGAGAGAAGACCTGTGTGGCGAGAGGACGTGTTGTGGCGAGAGGACGCGTTGTGACAAGAGGACGTGTGTAGCGAGAAGACATGTATGGCGAGAGGACGTGGGTGGCGAGAGGGCGTGGGTGGCGAGAGGACGTGGGTGGAGAGAGGACATGTGGTGGCAAAAGGACGTGTTGTGGCGAGAGGACGTGTTGTGGCGAGAGGACGTGTTGTGGCGAGAGGACGTGTGTGGCGAAACGACATGTGTAGCGAGAGGACGTGTGTGGCGAGAAGACGGGTGGAGGGCCGACGAATGTGCAGAACGGACGAATCGCTTAACTGCATGAAGTCCATATTATACCTAGAATGCATGGATCCTTTAAAAGATCATACCTCATATCACACCCCACGCTTACTCTCTCCTTACACCACCACCCAACTAGAACACAGAGATACTATGACACCATTCGGTATAACTGTTCTCATATCAACATCTGACGCCGCTCACTCCACATCACTCTATGTAATCACTGCTGGTCTCGCACCCCCAGCCAGGCGTTCTCCTCAGGCCTTACGCTGCCACTCTCGGTCTGGATAATTCCTGCCAGATTCGAATACATACTCCTGACCTCTCAGCCACCACACCTACCGCTATGAAGCAGCTTCCACAGGAAATTTCGCACCAGCTGCACACATACCAGATGCGCACTCGCACCTATTGGACCCTCTCTCCTCCCTCTACTGACTAGAACTTCGGTTCCCAAGGGCGTTCAACCTACCAGCGCCTTCAGACCATACCAATGGTATATAAGGCGCTATATAAGTGCAAAATAACATAACATAACATAACATAACATTCTGTCTCTCTAGCAGACCCTGTCATGACCTTGTGAAAAAAGCCTTTGTTCAATGCCGGCAGTCGATGCGAAGCTGACAAAGAAGTATAAGCTGGCGAGAGGTGAATTTCCGTTCTTGACGTGCCACCCGAACGCCAAAGGACTTGTGGTGCAAGTCGTGACGGTTGCGTCTAGGCCTTTGATGTCTAACCGGCCCACTGTTATAGAGAGTCGACGAAAGTCGACGCGTTGGCAAAGAAAGTATTTGCCTCTGGGAGCATGGTGCTTAAAGTCATGAATGCCTACTGTGCCTTTGCGAAGTTCTTGCATGTCCTATGGAATACCATCTTGGAGGAATCCTCCCATTTCCTGGTAGCAGAGGAATGATTTCTTGGAGGGCATAGGTGATGGTAAGGAGATGGCCTGTCATGCGCTCCAAACTGGATTGGACACTGCAGACTGTGAGGGCTGTGCCATGTGCACATAGACCATCCTGCACTGGTCAGCCTACCTGAAGGGCTCGGTGTTAGCCCCGAATGCCCAGTCGAAGCTGCTCGATCTGGCCTTCAACAGAGAGCGTTTATTTTGCACCAAAGTCGATGAGTCTCTCGAAAAGTTCAAAAACTCTAAGCTGACTGCTACATCACTGTGGTTGGCTGTGCAGCAGCAGCCTCCAAGGCAGAATTTTGCCTTTGGATCAAGAGGTCGGGTTTACAGGTGTTGGTACTCCACCTTTCCAAGAAGGACGCAACTCCCTCAGGGCAAGCAGGGTCCACTTAGATTCCCACCGCCAGGGAGAGGCAGAGGAGGGTCGAGGCAGACTACTCCTGCTGCCGTGTCGACAGCAACCGCGCCTCAAAAACCTCTTAGAGGTCTCTCCCCATATGTCTCCCGTTGGAGGGAGAGTCTTTGGGTTCTTGGGCAAATGGAAGGAGATCACTTCCGATGCCTAGGACATTCAGTTGGTCGAGTTGGGCTTTTGCCTACCATTTGTGAAACTACCACCCAACAGACCTTCACCATCCTCCCGACAACCGGAATGGGACCTCCAGGAGGAGCTGCAAGCCCTTCTTTTGAACAGAGCAGTAGAGGAACTGCCAGCTGAAGAAAAAGGCTTGGGCTGGTATTCTCAATACTTCCTGGTCCCCAAGAAGAGGGGAGTACGCCATCCCATTCTGGGCCTCAGAGACTTGAAAAAGTTCCTAAGGAAAGACAAACCCAGGATGGTGACATTTAGGGAAATTACCCAGGCCATCTCTTTCTAAGACTGGATGGTGTCGTTGGACCTTCAGGATGCCTATTTTCACATGTATATCTACAGAAGCACAGACGGTTCCTTGAGTTTCATCGTCGGTGATGCACATTACCAGTTCAAGGTGCACCCGTTTGACTTCACTTCCATACTCAGGGTCTTTAGCAAGCTGATGGCAGTAGTAGCAGCCCATCTCAGGAGAGCCGACATCTTTGTGTTCCCATACTTGTACGATTGGCTGATCTGTGCTCGTCGCAGGAACAATTTTTGAGGCACCTGGACTCTGCTGCATGACTTGGGTTTCTCCCTGAATTTACAGAAATCACAGATAACACCAGCACAGAGGCTCCAGTTTATTGGAGCAGTCTTGTACACCCGGCAAGGGAAGGCTATTACTCCCAAGGAGAGAAGCACCAAAGTGGCAAAGATGGTCAGTCTCTTCCAGAATTCCAGCAGTCTACCGGCATCTGTTTTCCTGAGCCTCATATCATCTTGTATGATTCGTGTGCCGCAGGTGAAACCCCGGATGAGATCCCTGCAGTGACTTCTCAGGAGCCAGTGATCGCAGTATTTTGGCGAGAAGTCGGATGCCCTCCAGGTGTTGGGACATGTGGTCAAAGACCTGACCTGATGGAGTGACAGGTCAAACATGTTGGCAGGAGAATCTTTCTGGGCGCCATGTCCGGGTGCACAAATGTTGCCATATCAATCTGCTGGAGCTGCAAGCAGTCAGACTAGTGCTGACGTCTGTTGCGCCTTATCTGCAGGGGTGGCATGCCTTAGTTTCCTAGTTCTCGTGGACAACACAGTGACCATGCACTACCTCAACAAGCAGGGAGGCGTGACATCACGTCCCGTGTGCAGGGACACCATGCAGCAATGGTTCTGGATACTGGGGAACTGCTCAGCCTATGCAGCTCATCTGGCACGGGTGGAGAATTGGCTAGCGGATGCTTTGAGCAGGCAGAGATCGGTCTCCCACGAGTAGGAGCTATACCTTGGAGGTCATTGCAGAGACCTTTACTTGGTGGGGCACCCTGACAGTGGACCTGTTTGCGACGAAGAACAGCATGAAATGCAAGCAGTTCTGTTTGAGGGAATTTACCCCCAGGGGGGCATTGGGGGATGCATTTCTGGTGGAGTATGTCTTCGACCTCCATTATGTGTTCCCACTGTTACTGGTCATCCCTTGGGTTCTCAGGAGGTTGCAGAGATTCAGGGCTTACCTGATCTGGATCGCCCAAGACTTGGCGAGGAGGACGTGGTACCCAGATGTTCTGGAACTGGCCATATGCCCACCTCTCTGGCTCATTAGGCAATGTGCTTCACCTGAACCCAGGCCCTCTCAATGCATGCTTGGCTCTTGAGAGGTTGAGGTACAGGGACTGTGACTTCAACAAGGAGGTGCTAGAGTTGTTGTTGGCTGCACGTAGTCCGCCCACTACGTCCCTGTACGCATGCAGATCGAGAATGTTCGTGGCCAGGTGCAAGGTGAAGGGAGTGGACACGCTGTTGTTTCCCACCTCCTCAGTGATGGAGTTACTGTTGGCCTTAGCCAAATCAGGCCGCCAAGTGGTCACGGTAAAGGGGTATCTGATGGCCCTTTCTTTGTTTAAAAGATTGCAAGAGCAAGGTGCATTTTTTACCATTCCAGTGGTGGCCCGGATCCTGAAGGGACTGGTTAATTCTTTGCCTCCATCGCCTTTGTGGCCCTTGATTGGGATTTGAACATGGTTCACACTTTTTTATTGGCGGCTCTGTTTGAGCCTTTGCATTCTTCCTCCATCAGACTTCTTATTTTAAAGATCGCTTTTTTGGTGGCGATTACAAGTGAATTGCAGGCGCTCTCTTGCAAGCCCCCCTTCTTGAAGTTTTTCCAAAGAGAAGGTATTCCTGAAAGTGTGCCTGAAGTGTTTACAGAAAGTGGTGCCAGAATTCCACTTGAGCCAGAATATAGATCTCCCTGAGTTTTACCCTCCACACCATCCATCTAAGGATGAGGAGATGCTTCACTGATTGGATGCCAAGAGTGTGCTGAGTTTTTACCTGGCCAAAACAGGCTCTTTCAAGAAGGATGGCCAACTGTTCATTGCGTTCTCGCAATCCAGGTTGGGGCGAGCTGTTTCCAAACAGACTTATCTATTGGTCGATAGTACTGTGCATTCCAGAGTGTTACCAGAACGCAGGTAAGGAGGTTGCGTGAGGGCTTAAGGCCCACTCTGCCAGCACGGTTGCAGCCTCCTTGGCCCTTCATAGGGGAGTGCCAGCTAGAGATATTTGTCACGTTGCAACGTCTCTTCTTTGCATACGTTTGCCAAACATTACAGCCTAGAAATTGCCTGGGTGGCCAATGCTTACTTTAGTAGAATGGTTCCCCAGAGTTTCTTGGTGTGATTTCAAACCCTCTGTCAGCTTGGACACTGCTTTGGAACTCTATCAAGACAAGGAATCTGTGGGAGAATGCAATCCATTGAAGGAGAAATTACTTGCCAGTAATGTTCTTTCTATGGATTCTTCTCCCACAGATTCCTCATAACCCTCCCGACCTACCCCGGTCAGAAGTTCATGGGTCTCAATTGCAGTCTGTTGTCATGGTTCTGTGTGTCGGTGACATGAGGAAGAGTTTTATTTAATGATGCAACTTCTGCTTGTTTAAAAACAATAATAATGCAAGCCACAGGTTGTTTACTACTGTTGTTTTGTTTTGATTAAATTGCCCTTCCCCATTGATGCATGCTCTCTCTCGCAGGCTTAGCCCGGGAGCAAAATGTGGGGAACTGAGTTAAGGGGGCGTGGGGCATCCCTTTAGTACAGCGATCAACGTCACATCTGTTGTCAAGGAGTGGCGCTGCTGAATACGAGGGAGTCGTTCAGAGACTATGTCGAGCAGCACTGCGTCCCCTGTCAAAGTTTTGCAAGCAGCTGACTCGGAATGAATATCTATCTGTGGGAGAAGAATCCATAGAAAGAGCATTACTGCTAAGTCATTTCTCCTTTTATGAATTTACTGTTATTGTTTTATACATGCTTTGGACTTTTTTGGCAAATATAGTTTTAGCTTCTTTGCATGTTTTCTGTATTCTTTTGCATATCTTGTATACATGTTATGCTGATGTATTTCTTTATTTTAGTGAGCTCTTCTATTATTGTATTTGGAATTATGTTGATGTACTTATATTTTATTAACTTTATATGTTGTATGTACAAAAAGCTTTTATTTACTTGTTTTGGACTATTTAAAAATAAAAAAAATAAAAAAATATATATATCTTTTTGCTCGTTGTGCTTTAAAAAATACAAGCCATACAATTGCTGTTGGGGCATAGCCAACGTGGCTTAAGTTTCTGGCTGTCAGGGACAGGAAGGAGAAGTATTTGAAGTGATCAGCATTTGGAAAAGCTTTCTTTTCGACCCTGAATTTACCATTCATTCATTCATTCATGTGTGTCTGCTTCGTTGTGAGAAAGGTAATTCAGCTACTGTTTTTAACTTTAGACAAGTTCCTCTTTGAATACTCTCTCTGGGATGCTTTCAAAAAGTTTCCTTAAATAGACTTTGATCCTGCTCTGATTCCAGTTTATCTGACCTAACAATATAAATCTTTGTGTACATGGATATATATAATTGTACATGGATGACTATCAAGTACTGGGAAATATTCCACCAAGGGGTTCAGAGTCATAGCTATCGACAATGAGAGTGAAGCTCCAGTTATCTATGATCTGACTGGACCGAGGGTAGAATATTTGCCCTTGGTACATAGTCACCCATGTACAATTTCATGTAGCTACCAGTTTCTTCCAAGTTTCGAAGAAAGGTAGGATCTTTTACTCTGACAGATAGCTCATTCCTATTTTCAGTGCAGGCTGGCTGGAAGCAGGCTGTAGGTTCTGTTAGGAGTCAGCTGATGCAGCATGACAAAGGACCCGACAAGCATTTTGTTTTCAGGGACTAAGGTGCAAGGTAGGGGCACAGGTGTGTGACATCAACATAGTGAAATATGACTTTAATATTTAGTGTGGTGATTTCATAACAGGAAGATATTACTTTTCAGTTAGACTATATATATTAATAGGATTCACTGGAATCCATATCCAATAAATGTTGGACTACAAACGGCAAGTCGTTGACTTACTTTATCATTTCACAGGATGCGGGAAGCAATGGACCAAGCAAGGGTGTATCGGCACAGTGTCTCTTTGATCTACTACAATCCCTGGAAGGAGACACCCCTGATATTCTCGATATATTGGAACTTGTGAAAGCTGGGAGGCCACTCAAATCACTGGGTAACAGCAATGATTTCTGGTCATGTCGTTTTTAAAGATTTCTGTGTCTTCTTCCTTTACCTAATGTTTTACACACATTTGAAAATGAACTAAGGTTAATAATTTGATTTGTATTAACCCCAACACTTCTTCCACATGGGATAATAATTTGTAATCATACATTCTAGAATATCACATGATTAGAATTCAGGAACATATTGTGCCAAGGGAAAATTACTTTGAAATAAAGCCACATTTTACATAAGTCATTCATTTATCTGAATTTTCTTTTTCTTTTTCTGCTCTTGCTGACTTCCACCAAACCTCATTTCACGTACACTTACCATGCTTCCTTCCCACCACACTAGAGGATGCATTACTGGAAGGGCCTAATCATGAATAAGCTTGGTGATATTTTTACTATTTTTCCATGGACTTACTCCCTATTTCATTTCTGGCTACTACTATTGGGTCTGGAGGCTTTAACGTTCAATTACAAGTGGTGAAAAACCAGTGTTAATCCCCATTTTTGGAGACCATTGGACTTAATTGAAATTTGTGGATTTACTGCTATTCCTCAGCTGTAACTCCAATGATTTTTTTGGAGTTAAACTGGAGGATTTACCTCCAACATATTAGTGCACTTAAAAATCGTGCAATTTTTCTTTGCAGGTAAAGAGGAGGAGTTACCACAAGCACTTCACCTCCAAACTCAGAGTTCAGTGATGCAGGAAAGCTGCAGTAATTCCATTACTGCCATGTCACCACACATTTTTTTCTGTACCGCCAAACTTGTAATTAGGCTGTATCTTTTCCTATTTCTCTCCCTTTTCAACCCACCCACCCAAAATACCAACAGATGCAGTGTTCTCTGTCTCCCTGTCAATACAGAAAAGTGCTCTCATTTCTCACACCTTTCCTTTTGGTGCAGAATGGCCTGTAATGTTAATCCATAAATTTCCCAAAGAGGCCAAAATGAGTTGACAAATATCGGCCACATGTTGCACTGCTATGATATGATATGATATATGATATGATATGATATGGCATTTGTAACGCGCCTATACACAAGTGTTTCAAGGCGCGACGAGGCAGGGGGGGAACAAGGGGAGACAGACACGATCCTACTAGGCCAGGTGTCATTCAGATCGCGCAAGTGCAAAGGGTAGAGGGGAAGGGAAAAGTGCAAGGGGGAAAGGGAGAGGGGAAAGTGCAGTATAGGGTTATTAGCATACAGCATACAGGATAAATAACAAGGGCCAGCTGGTGGCAAGTGCGAAGTAAGTACAGACAAGTGCTGGGAAGGGGGGCTGTAGGGATACAGACACAGTCCCGTAGTGCAGGGGTTGCCAGGGAGGCAGTGCAGGGGAGAGTGGCTGGGCCAAGGACCGAGAACAGTGAGTGGCCCAGTTGCAGATTCAGTGCAGTTTCAGTAGTATTAGCAGGGGAGAGGTGGAGAGAAAGCGGAGGCAAAGAGGAAGGTTTTGAGGTGCTTCTGGAACCGGAGATGGTTCTCCTCAAGTTTCAGGGAGGCAGGAAGGCTGTTCCAGAGGGAGGCCCCTGCAGCGGAGAGAGATCTGCCCCCAACTCGTTGTTTGGAGAAGCGGTTGACCCTGAGGGAGTTGGAGGCGGATGAGCGAAGACCTCGAGAAGGAAGATATTTAGGAAGAGAGAGTTGAAGGTATTTTGGCCAAAGGCCCCGGACGGCCTTGTGGACAATGCAGAGGGTTTTGAACTTGATCCTCGCAGTCACTGGGAGCCAGTGCAGTGATTTCAGTCCTGGAGAGATACGGTCCCTGGGCTTGAGGCCAAGGACAAGTCTCGCAGTCCTGTTCTGGATGAGTTGCAAAGGGCTGAGAGTAGAGGCGGGCAGATTTAGATAGAGGCTGTTACAGTAGTCCAGCTTCGAGAGAACCAGGGCTCTAGAGACAGTGAGCTTCTGGGGGAAGGAGAGGAAAGGTAGGATACCTCTGAGGAGGTGTGGCTGGTAGTGTGACTTCTTAGAGACGTCGGATATGTGAGGAGAGAAGGAGAGTGTGGAGTCGAAGATGACCCCAAGGTTTTTAGCCTTGCAGGTAAGAGCAGGAAGAGGGCCCAGAGAGGCCGGCCAGAGAGCTGCAGGGAAGGAGGGAGTGGGTGTTCTGATGAGTAGAATCTCAGTCTTACTGGCATTAAGGCAGAGGTCGTTGGCGGCACACCATTCCTGGATAGCAGAAAGACTGTCAGAGATGAGGGAAGGAGAAGAGGAGGCCGAGGGTAGCCTGAAAATGAGCTGGGTATCATCCGCATAGCACTGAAAGTTGGGGCAGAGAGCGGCGATGCGGTGGGCGAGAAGTGCCAGATACTGGTTGAACAGCCAGGGAGAGAGGTTACATCCCTGGGGGACACCACAGGTAGAGAAAAAGATGTCAGAGAGGAAAGACCCCAGTTGGACCTGGGAGGGTCGATTGGAGAGGAAAGAGGTCAGCCACGCCAGAGCCTGACCAATGATAGCCAGGTTATCACAGAGAGGGTTGAGCAGGATGGTATGGTTGACAGTATCAAAGGCAGAAGAGAGATCAAGCAAAATGAGAACACATGGAATGTTAGAGTCAAGATTCGAGAGCAGGTCCTCACGGATGTTCAGGAGAGCAGTTTCCGTGCTTCTGGCAGCTCTGAAGCCAGACTGATGGTCATGAAGACTACCAACAGATTCAGCATGGAGATTAAGCTGGGAGATGGCCAGTTTCTCCAGGAGTTTGCCCAGGAAGGGAGTGATAGAGATTGGGCGATAGTTAGCTGGGCAGGAAGGGTCGGAAGAAGGTTTCTTAAGAAGGGGGTGCACAAGGGAGTGCTTGAGAGGGGATGGGAAGACTCCACTGGCGAAGGAGTGATTGCAGAAGTCAGCAAGGGCAGGAGCCAAGGAGTCGATGTGGTCCTTGATAGTCTTGAGGAACAGGGGTGGACCTGTTTTGATGAGACTTTCATAGATTGACCTCGTCAGCAGAAAAAAGGGGAAAGGCAGAGAAGGAGAGAGGAGGGGTGGCTGCAGAAGGGCCAGCGGAAGGGCAGAGAATAGAGGGGGGAGGTGATAGGAGGAGAGGGAGGACAGGATGTCCTGAGTTTTTGAAATGAAGTGAGAGGCTTCACATGTAATTGATTTGCCCCACTGAAGTTGACCTAGAAGCGGCATCCATACTTTTGGGAAGTCGTCCAATTTCTAAACATTCTCCGGTTATAACGGTTTCACCAATTACATCAACAGAACTTACTTCTCTGACTATGTCCAATATAAACAGAGTCCTCACACTTATTTCTCTGTGCTCCCTCTTTTAGACTGGCCCACAGGGGACTTGGGGCAATTTTCACAAAATTACGTTTCGCTTGGAGGCCTCTTTGGTGGAAGCACTGCCTTACATAGAGCTGACTACCTCAGTCCTACTGGTCTTCACTATCTGCTGCTGGGAATTATTTATGTTTGTCCATGAGCATTTCCCATAGAAGCAAATTATGCTTACCTCTCACTCATCCTCACTACTCCACAAACATATGCACTGTAGTCTGAAATATAATCAGGAATGCTGTCAGATAATATTTAATTTGATCTTCTTTGCAATTCACCCTCCATATTTATCTCTCTGAGTTATTACATTGCATTCAAATAAGAACACAACATATACTGCAAGCCGAATAGCAAAGACACTTTTAGGCTAGAACCTAGTAGCTGTTTTCAGATGGGATTCTCCTAAATACTTACTTGAAGCCAAAGTTCGATACACCTCTAATATATATTTATGTATTCACTGAAACAACTTTGTTAAAGGGACGTTATGGCTAAATTGCACCAATAAAAACCTATGAAATTAATTGAAAAAAACGTTCTTAAAGGTAGGTTTTGGTTGATGTAAAAGAAAAATCAAAAATATTTGTCTGTTATTGCATGCAATGCAACCATAACTTGATGCCATTTGTGATGTCACCTTTGATGTCCTAAGTGTTAGTTTTAGCAGTGCATGACGGTGGCGCGAGTTCCAAAACTGGTTAATGGGCCTCATTACAACCCTGGCGTTGGACCATGGTGCTATTAGCACCATGGTCCATGCCGGATTCCGCCATGGCGGATTTACCGCCCCATTCCAAGGTTGGCGGGGCGGTAAATCCCCATTCACCATGGCCCCTTCCCCATTCCCATTTTTGACCTATAGGGCTCAATGGGAATGGGGAAGGCGCTAATTACGGCACCGTAAATTACGGTGCCGTAATTAGCACCAAGGTCCCTTAGCGGGATGGACTTTAACGCCTGCAAAAAGCAGGCGTTAAAGTGGGAATCTGGCGTTAAGGGTTTAACGGCGCTGCAGCCTTTTACGGCGCCGTTAACCCCTTAACGCCAGGGTTTTAATGAGGCCCAATGTCTTTGTTTTTTCAATTTTACCTTGCAACCATAAAGTCCCTTTAAAATGTTTTTTTCAATCAATGAATTTCATTTGTTTTTATCACTGCAACTTAACCATAACGTCCCTTTAACAAAGTTCTTTTAGTGAATTTCATAGGTTTTCATTAGTGCAACTTAACCATAACGTCCCTTTAACGTTTTTCACTGAATTTCAATGGTTTTCATAAGTGAAAATGTTTCTTCATACTACAACACTGTATTGAAGTCATTAATGGTTCCTCTTTTAACGTATATATGAAAGGACTATAAACCTTTAACAAACATATTTTTTGAGGCGCATTCTGATGTGTGTCATTTTCAGCAGCGCATTCTTGAGATGCAAGTCACAGTTGAATTGCCTAAGTCATGAGCCTTGACCATAACCCTGACCCCACCAACCACCCTTGCAATCCACTACAACCAGCCTGAATCCTGTTCCAGTGTCCACTGAACCACCATAATGTGACCAATGGCCAATTTCATGGCTTGCAGCCATGGCTAGTATCCCCAATCATTGGGGCATGGGCTTTGGCCATGCTGCAGGATCCAATAGGCAAATCACAGTAGACTTTTGTCCTTGCCGGGGGCCACGCCCATAGCCCAGACACTAAAGTTATATCACAATTTTTTGTACCTAAATTTGGACACTTTTGAAAAAATAAAACACAGGACAGATTTGCAAAAGCATGCTTTCGGGACCATGCCGGTGCTCCTCACGCAGGTTTGCTGCAAACTCGTTCAGCACTTCTAGCTTTAGCCGCAAGCAGAATAATTTTTCCCATTCAAGCCTATCATGATTTTGAAAGGTTTTGGACCCCCTCTTAACAAAATCCCTTCAAACTTTGCACAAACATTCAAAGGTGGGTCAGTAATCTGTGTGCAAACCTTTGTGCAGATTCGCCAAATGGTGCCAAAGTTATAAGCCATCCATACATTGTGGGAGCCCCTCTCCAATTTCGCCTGCTCTTGGCGAAAACAGCACCAGACATTCAAAATTGGGTCCCTATTTTTATTGCAAAATTTCATGCAGTTTCGTTTAAGCCAATTTTACAGCCGTCCAACAACTGTTCTTCACCGACTATGTAATGTACACATGTGCATGTATGTGCTTGAACATTTGTCAAGTTCGCAAACATCACAGCAATACCCAAGAACATCTGAGAAGAAAATACACCCGATTTTCAGGTTTTTTGTGGACATATCCCATCGGGTTCTCATGACACCTTACCTCCCCAGGGATTGTTTCATTTGTTTGACCCCCAATATTCGTGGACTACGGGCACAGTTCTCAAATCCAACATGGCGTCCATTTCATAACTTTTGACGCAACTCTCATTGCTGAATTGACCAATCTGCGTACAATGTCTACGATAGTTACGCGGCTCCCTGATTGGTCTAGAGACATACAAAGGCACCGAACCAGGAAGTGAGTCTGCAGACCGAACCGAGATATCACACGTTCTTTTTACCTACTTTTTGGACATTTAAAAGAAATTACTGGATGGATTAACACCAAATTTGTAAAAGCACGCCTTTGGGAACAGGCCACTGCTCCACACGCACGTTTGGTGCAAATACAACCAGCGGTTTGTGCTGTAGCCGCAAGCAAAAATGTTTCCATTCATGTCTATCCAGATTTCAAGAGTTTTGGGCTCCTTCTTCATAAGTCTCCCCCAACCCTCCACCCCTTGACGAAATTGCAAAACACTTAGCAAAAAATTATGTCGGGTCTATACGTTTTTTGCAAAGTTTTGTGCAGATTCATCGAAATGGCGCCACAATTGTAAGCCGACCCAAAACTTCTCTTCCTATGGGAAAGGCAATTTAACCATAAATACAGGGTCACTATTATCGACCATGTAGTATGTGTGTGTGTTAGGACGAAATTTCTATGGCGTTTATTAATAACTTTCAAACTCTTGCATGAACACATCTGAAAATATTCCAGAGTATTATTTTGAAGCATTTGCTTGTGCATGCAAAGGCCTCATAGTTTAACAAATGTTTACTTTGATCATGTTTTGAACAGCTTTTGTCCCACATATCTCAAAATTGGCAGCTTCGAGTTTCCTAATTTTTTGCAGATGCCTAGATTTTTGCTTCCATTGGTGCACTTAAAAATCGACTTGGGCAATTTTGAGATATTAATAATTGGAAAGTCATCTATGTATGACGCATGCGCCAAATGAATGTGCATATTTCATACGAACTGTACGCAGAGAACTCACATCAAAGGCAAGTCATACGAACTGTACACAGAGCATATGAGTTTTACTGTTCATACATTATCCACTGAACATCTAAAAACTCACATCAAAGGCAAGTGACAGCTGACTTTGATGTCAGTTTTAAAGTGATGGAATAAATGTATACTTTCAATATGAAAATGTGCACTTTTTGTACGAAAATGTACACTTTAGAAGGCATACAATGCATGAGCAGAATGGAGATACTTTTTTATATTAAAACCCTACTTGTACATTTGTGATATTAACATTGTGTATATGAACACTAATAACATGCTCCTGCGACACGGGCACCTAATACGCCCACGCTTAATACACATAACATGTAGACATATGACAAGTGCTCTCCCATGTCCTAACACATGCACCAAGGATACATGCACCTACGACACGTGCTTCTACGACACATGCTTCTACAACACATGCTTGTACGATCCACGCTCCTCTCACACACTCTTATGACACACACTCACTGCACTCTTATGACAAACACTCTAATGACAGACACTCCTACGACATGCACTGCCATAACATGCGCTCCTGCAGCACACACTCCTATAATACATGGTCCGATGGCAAGCACACGCAAACTGCACATAACATGTTGATGTATGACATGTGCTCTTACGCCACTTGTTCCAAACACACACCCTCTTATTATGCACACTAACCACACACTCTTATGACACACTCCTATAGCATGCACTCCTAAAACACATGCTGCTATGACACATGCAGCTGCTACGCGTGCTCCTACTATACACATACACACTCCTAGGATACATTCTCCCATAACACGCCATCTGACGACACACACTCTTATAACACACTGTTATGACACATGCTCCTATAATACTCCTCCTACAACACGTGCTCCTACAATATGTGCTTCTTCAACATATACAACACACAATCTTATGGCACACGGTTTTACAACACAGGAGCTTGCAACAAATGCACCAACGACACATACACTTATGCCACGCGCTGTTAACAAACATGCTCTTATGCCTTACATATGTTTATACTACATGCTCTTACAAGACACGCTAGTATTACAACAAACACTCAAAATCAATGATCACGTAACCGTTAAATTTAACATTTCTTTTTTTTTACAAAAGAGTTAAGGTTAGACCATCACAAATGTACAAACATCAGAAGTAATCATCATCAAATAACTTTATTTGGCCATCAAGCCATCAAAGTACATCCAAACACAACAAAACATTTACTTAATTTTGGCAATGAGTCACATAGAAAAAGGAAGAAACAAAAAGGGGGGAGATCAGTGTAGCATTGGCTGTCACCCCCCAAGTCCTACAATCACAATGAGGCTCAATAGTTCGGAGGAGGAGGTGTCCCCTTTTTATTGCATGTGGCGATTCTGAACCCCTCAGACCTAAAAGCTGCAATGATTACCATTTAAACATTTCTCCAGTGGTGTTAAATTCACACATGATAATACAGAATTAAGACAGATGTGTCTAGATAGGTTGGGCCTTCTAAAATGGGGATAGGGACTGATTACAATCCTGCTGTTTCCAGGCTGGGCATAACTCCTTGCTCTGCCCAGAACACCTTTGGCCACTCTTTTGTCCCAGAATTCCAATTCCAACTTGACAGAATCACAGGGACTGCCATCCTCGTTGCACACTCTATGACAGCTTGCTATGGCTTCCCTGGTCACAAAAGCACAGCCCCTTACAAAACAAAACCCAACACAAGCATTTGTTTGTAAGTGCGTACCTTGGTTCTTGCTGGTTAGGAGGTAATTTGAACACCCCATGAAGAAATACAGTACCCCCCCTTTGCCCTCTATGATCTCAGCATCCGGTCATACATACTCTAGAACCAGGTCTATTTTTTGTATTATCAGCTATACTCGTGCCTTGAATTCCCACTCTGTTCATGTCCCGGACCCCCATTTAGTATCCTTGGTGTTGGCATTGGGGACCTTAATGGCTTCCCTCGATGTGTACTGCTGGACAGGTTGTTCATCCTGGTGCAGTATCGCTGTCGTGTCGGCATAGGGCTCACAGTGGGTAGAGGTCTGGGGTTGTCTCATGGCATCAGCTTTATGGAAGTCAGCCTTATCTTCAGGGATCAGTGTGCCATATGTGTCTAACTTCTCTGGACATTCCGGGGTAGGTTGTGAGACGCTCTTAACTTCAAATGGACCAGTGCAGGGCTCCTGCGTGAATCCCCTCCTCCCCTCCCCTGCACTTCTATCAGGACCAATAGCAGTTTTTTTTATGCCTGGAAGTTCAAAGAGTACTTGTTGGCAGTTGCATCCTTGGACAGTGCGGTCCTGCTTGGCAAATGGGTTGGATTTAGGTCGAATACATCAGCTGGTTTGCTTAGAGCCCCTAAGTGGGGTTAGACCGAGAAAGGAGCTATTCCCTGAGCACATATTAATCAAATAAATTCACACTCCAAGCACATCATCGGTCTCCACATACATTCGGGTCATTAGGTCCAGGGGGTTAGCTTTCTCTGCAGATGTGAGCAGATTATTGCCCACTTGGTTTGGCCCCGGCACAGCCACAGACGAAATCTCAGAGACCAAGCAATTGCTCTCATAGTTCTTCTTGAATAGCGAACCCCCGCCCCTGTATACAGGAAGTGTAACAGCTTGTGGAAAGGGCCGATCTAACGTCTCCCACCTTTGGTACGGGTACTAAACGTTGCTCTGTCTCATGGCTAGCAGGCTGGAGGATAGACACATTAGTAGAGACCGGAAGGGTGACAGAAGGTTTATGGTACGGGGAGGTTTCGTCCAAAGTTGTTGACAAAAAATCCTTTCCTCTGTCAATGACTTTGTCTATGTCAGTAACATTACCATGGCAGATAAGGGGACCTAAGGTAATCAGCAGGCCTTCATTTGTTGGCGATTCAACTTGGATTTTGGCTGTAAGATTTTCCCTGGGAAATGCACCAATTAAATCCCCATAACTGCAAATTGACTCTCCTCCTTGGTGAACTCCTAGTTTGTTTGATGCTCCACCCAAAACAACCTGGTTAGACCGCAGGAATTGGTGGAAGTCTTTGATCAGGAAATAAGCCTCTCCTGTGAATTTGACTGGGCTGCAGACGTTTTCTGCAAAAACAGTATCAGTCTTAATGTCACACTATGCACCATGTCGAAGGGGACAAGCTCCCAGTTTTAGACTCACAGTTAGGATCTTGCGCTTGGGCTCTGCACCTGCTTGCATAGTTAGCTAGGGAATTAGCTGATTATGGTAAGGGTATAAGGAGTGGGAGAGGGGAGGAGCGCTCCAGCAGCTCCCTCAAAGTATTAAATAGAATCCACATGCTGGGATTGGAACAGACAATCACCACACTTCGATCCCCAAGCTCAACCCAGTCTCTTCCTCTCACCTCATGGTATGCTTTTCAATGTGGTTCCTCGGTTGCAATATCCAATGCTTGGACTTGAACTTCTCCACCTAATTTGTTCGCCGCTCACCCTTCTGTCGTGGAATACCCCTGCGGGAACTCAACACCCCACACCCTTGTCCCGCAGGCTTCACCCTGGCGGGCCCGGGCTGCAGCACTTGAGATGGAAAGGGGCGTGGCCTGATGAGGATCCAACTATGGAGGCGCTCCTGTGTCAATGCAGGCAGGAGCGGGATGCAGGAGCGCAACATCCCGGGCCCTTGTCCCACAGGCTTCAGAAATAATAACATTAAGGTAACAACATAAACTTTATTAATACTTTTTAAAATATATTACATTAAAATCAAATATCATGGCAACCTTAACTCAGCCCTACACTTAAAAGCATACAGTATAATATAAAATTATAACACTTTCACACATAAACAAGTAATCCTATAAAATGTAAAATCCTTCAAAAGTACATAAACTTTAGACCTATAATATATGTTAAAAGAAAGTATAAAATATGTTTGTAATGCAAAATTACTACATAATAATTTCAAAATATAATGTACACAAGCATAATGCCTTCAAACAATTCTAAATAAAAAACTACACAGTATAATAGAAAAAAATCGACAATAACAGAATGTACATAAGCATTCAAGTGTCAAACTTTGCATATACAACAATATCAATTAACAGGGTACATGACATAATTGTAAATACATATACTTTACTAACAATAAACATAAAATTACAAAAAGAAAACATACACTAAACAAGTATTACAATATATACTGTAAAAGCTTAGTAACATTTACTTCTACAAATAGTATATACACAATATTTATAGTCATTACAGCATGCATAAAAAATGCAAGCTTGTAATATGTATGCTAAATTTAAATTAGTAAATAATGCAAAGTGTAAATATTACAAAAGCAGCACAAATGTAATATGCATTCAAAACAAATAAAAACAGTTACTTTTTTATTAGAAACAAATATTCACACAACACATTAGAATACTTTCAATATAAAGCATTTTAAAGCAAAAACAAAATATTGCAAGACAAAAACAGGATGAATTAAGGTTAACATGATATTTCCTTTTATTATATTGTGTTGAATACATTAATAACTTTTATGCTGTTACCTAACACTATTATTTCTGATGTTTTTAGACTTTTAAGTTTTTGGTGGTTTAAACAGGATGCCGTGAAGTAGAAAAAACGACCAAGATGGAATGGCTTGGAACTTTTTTATTAGTAAAAGCAAAGCACAGCATGCATAGGGCACAAGGGAAAAAAGGTAAAGCGTTTCACGCTTGCAGAACGCTCGGTCACACAATGGCTGCGGGGTGAGTACACAGTAAATAGATCACAGAGTGCTTCTACCATGGCTATGGCACAGTCCCTTGTTCAGGTCAGACAATGTGTCACAGTGGCAGACATCTTGGAGTGTGTTGGGACCTGAATAGGGAAAAACAAATGTTGGAAACATACTGACAAGTTGGAACAAACAAACTAGACAAAGGACAAAGTGGATAAAATGAGTGCAGTTCTCAGCATATTGATAAAAGGAAGAGTTTTGCTGGTACAAATTTCATCATAATATATATGGAATCGACAAAGTAATGAACGCACATTGTAAAAGTGCAAGTGCAAGCTGCAGGGTTTCACCCATTAAAATTCAATGGTCATGAAGTACAAATACAGTCAACAATAAAAGCCAAAGTGGCATTAAAGTGTGTGTGCATGCAGCAGAATAAGACTCACTGAAAATCAGAAAAGATAATACAAGGGCACAAGCCACAAATGCTAACCGTAATGGCTGGTAAAGTGCATAGTGCCGACAATTTTCCAAAATAGGCTGACGGCAAACATTAATTAAAGTGCTAATACACAATAGAATCTGTGAATAAAAGGCATAATGCAGTGGCTATCAAATGAATACCCAAATGGATGTATACACCTCCTCCCCGTATGCCAAAGAACAAGAAAGCCCAGATAGAATGTACCGGTAAGACAAAGCTGTTGACCCATAATACTCATACCTAACCAAAAGATAAGCCCAAAATGGTAGCTCCACACAAGGTGAAATAAAGGTACACTTTAGAAAAGAACCCACTGCAGCCTAATGGCAAAAACAAATGTTTGTAGTTGTGAAATAAACAAGAGAGTCAAAGGAAAACCAAAATAACAAAACTAAATTGTGCCAATGAGATGCACACAGAAGAATTGAAGTAGAAAACAGAACACCAGGAAAAAGCACTAAAGAGTAAGTACAAGCATCAAGAACAAGCATCAAAACCAAAACATGGATTTGTAAAGACACCTGAAAACAGGCAAATCAGAACAATACACTGATGGGAACATTTTGGAACATAGAGAGAAAAAAACACAGACAATCACTAGACTACACTCCTATGAAGGTGTATAATTCTTCATCTATATTATGACCCAAAGGAACCTTGGTGTCAAAATCCAAAATGAATTTGGTCTCTATCTGTCGCAGCCAAAGGACTCGGTCACCCCCTCTCGGACTAGTCGGTACATGAGCAACCCCAAAGAAAGTTAACAGCTTAGCATTATTCTTCTGATGTTCTTTGAAATGCTTGGGTAAGAGGCGTCAGATGTCTTAATGGCCCTCAGGTGTTGGATGATTCTGATCTTTAATTTGCATGTGGTGCTACTCACGTACCGCTTACCGCAGGGGCAGCAAAGTACATAAACCACAAATGTAGTGTCACACGTAATGAGCTGCTTAATGGCACAGGATACAGCAGTGATAGGATGCATGTAGAATTAGCATGGGTACACACTTTACATTTATGGCATTTAACAAAACCCAAGGGTAGAGAGTACAATCAGGTGGAATGAGTGGCAATCCTAGACTGGGGGTGCAAAAAACACTTGACGGGTTTATCTTTTAATGAGGGTGCTCATCTGAATGTCAAGATCGGGCGGGATGCCAATAGGAAGGGCAAATCTTTGTCCATCATGAGCACAGGCCAGTGTCACTGCACACTTTTCCTCTCACTGTGCGAGGAACTGCCATACGTGATAATCAGACAAGGAGCCTGACTCTTAGTCTGCCCCATCAATCTGTTCATGGACAGTAAATCTTCACGATGAATTGATTTTGCCTTGACATAAGCGCTGTCAATGACACCCGTGCTGTAACCTCGCTTCAAAAAGTTATGCGAGACTTGAGAGCAGCATCTGTCAAATTGGTTGGTATCTGAAGAGTTCTTACGATAGTGTACAAATTCGCCATAGGGTATGCTCCTTTTGTAACTCACCGGATGACCACCAGTGGCGTGGAGTGGGAGACTGGAACTGGTGATTTTTTTCTAACACAGATGTGTGTAGCCCAAATATATCCAAAGTTACAGTCACATCGAGATAGACTATCTCACTGTAACTGTGATTTTCGTTGAACACCAGATTCACTGGGCCTCATTACGACCCTGGCAGTAGAGTGATAATGGTGCCGGTAGTGCTGCCGGCGCCGTTATCACTCTACTGCCACATTACAAGTTCTGCTCGAGGGGCTGCTCTGTACGCCTGGTCAGACCAGGCATGCAGAGCGGCACCCGCTAGCAGAACTGGATGGTAGCAACGGTCCCGTTATTAACGGAGCCGTTGTTACCACCCTCCCCATTCCCATTGAGCCCTATAAGGGCTCAAATGGGAATTGGGACGTACCGGGTCCGGGTCCCGCGAATGGGAATTACCGGGCCCGCAAAGGTCGGAATGGCCCGGTAATTCCCATTTTTCGGGACCCGGACCGGAGTTTGAGGGTAGCCATGCTGGTAAAAACCGCATGGCTACCTCCAAACTCGTGATGAGGCCCACTGTGTTCTCATTGAACCTTTTGACAAAATTGGACCAATCTAGCTCAGTCCCTTTCCATATCACAAACACATCATCGATGTACCTCCACCAGGCTAAAATTTGCTCAGAAAAAGCTCCTTTCACAATATCACTCAAGAATGTGGCTTCCCACCAACCCATCATGAGATTCGCATAAGTACTGGCCATGGCTGTGCCACGCCTATGAAGATATTAAACAATTTCGAACAGAAACCCATTGGGCCTCATTAAAAGAATGCCGGTAAGAAATCAGCGTTTCCGGCATGCCGGTGCCACCGTGTCCATGATACTGGAATCTCTGGATGATTATGTGTTGTTGTGCACGCACATTTCTGCATTCCAGAAACAGTGGAAACGGCATGCCAACACTGCCGTCCTTGGTGCCGGTGACTCTGAATCCAGCAACAACGGCACCAACAACGGCACCAGTAACAGCTGTCCTGCAAATACCGTGACTGGGAACAAAGTGACCATGTTTGTGATGGTGACCCTGTCTAGGTGGTACATGGTGTGGATCTGGGTTTGGCTCACGTTGAAGGGTGTGGCCCTTATGCATGGTACAGGTGGCTGCCTGCGGGCTGCAACCTGCTGGACATTGTTGTTTTGCAGGGCCATGATGGCCCTCCTTCTCCTCCAACGCCTCCGTCGCATCCTCTGCCTCCCTTCAAGTAGTAGGCCTGCATACAGAACAGCTACTTCTACTGCTAGCATGGTAATGTTGGAAGGGGTGTGGGGTGTGAGAGTGGTCGTTTTGTGATTTTACAGTGCTCATTGGGGCCACCTGGGCTGATTTTGGTCACCTGTGGGCTGTTTCTGCACACCTGACTTTAGTTAGCTCTGGGTCCACGATGCCAGTGTTTCCGGCGCGGAATTCACAATGCTAACGGCATATCCATGGCGGTGTTCCCGTGTATGTGGTGCTCGGAATGTGCCGGTGTCTCAGACACGGCCAACGCGTTTTGCCGCAGATTCCGGTCACGGTGTTGCTGGATATGGTAGGTCACTTGCGGTGACGGGGTTAGCGGCATTGCAAGTCAGAGTATGCCAGACTGGAAAAAGGTGCCGTTATGGAGCGACCGGCACTGCTATTTCCAGACCAGCATACTTGCAATGAGGCCCATTGTTATTGAGAGAAAATGTTAACATCTCTAAAATCATGTTGCTGTGAGAAAGAAAATTCAATTAACGTGTTTCCAAAAAATATCTACAAGCATTGATGCCAACCAGATGATCTATGGATGTATAAAGGGATACACAATCAACTCAGAGAGACTAGAGGTAGTCATTTTTACGACCGATAGTGAACAGCCCTCTAAAAGCACAAACTATTAAACAATACACAATGTTCACTCGGTCCCTTGCTTCCCCAAGTCCATAGAAAAGTTTAACCCTACTATATGAGATTAGTCACCATTAAATTCTCATAGGCTGCACCACATTTTATCAAAAATAGTTATTTATTTTTCATATTTCAACACATAGAAAACTTTTTATCTTTTTTTCTTTTTATCGCCACTCTATTTTATGGAGAGTTGTTCAAGTGTTTATACTAGATCACAAGATCTACAACATTGCGATAATCTATCGCTGTGTACATTTAATCTCATGTATCATTTGACCATTTAATATTTCACAAAATTCATTTCTTAACCTGGATCTTAAAGGTGCTTACCTCTATCACAGAGGCAAGCAACTTAGTCCGTAAAAACCTTTCACTTCAACTTCATAAAACCCATGCTTACTTTCATACCACATTCAAACCATACCCGACATGTTTCATTCCTTCTACACGAATCACAAGGAAATTCTTCAGGGGTAAAATTTTAAGCAACATTCAATCAAATGTACAATCATAATATTCTTCTTATAGTCTTATTCTTCTGTGGGAAACCACTTTCTATAGGATTCCATCAAGCTTTTCTTTAGGGTCCAACCTTCACAATGGAAAAACTTTAGTTAGCTGATTCCTTTAGTGTATCTTCTTTTTGGGGTCCTTCTGATTTTTTAAACCAATTTCCACGGCCCTCTAGTAATGGGGTTGCTTGGCTTTCACACTGATAAAGATCCCTGGAATCACTAGGAGGCGTTCCTTCTGTTGCCTGTGATCCTGACTTTCTGCGGGACACTGCAACGGACCAACAGTGATTCAGGTCTGCGGTAAATTATGACATGGGATTGCTTCATAGCTTGTGCAGCATTTTCCCCTTTAACAATAGAGCATCTGCATATGAATGAGCAAGAGATGGGGGGCAGAAGGAAGCAGCAACGCAACCACGGCTCAGAAGACTGAGCTACCTAGCGCCTTCGGCAGCGAGGCTGGGGTGTATAAAGGGATACAACATCCAGGGTGGCCATAATCAAACCCTCTTCCCACAGGACCTGATTAATGTGTGAAAGAAAATCCTTGGTGTCCTGTAAATAAGAGGGTAACAGAAACAAAAGAAATCAAAGTCTCATCAATGCATTGTGACATAATCTCCAAAAGTGATCCTGATAAAGTGACAACAGGATGCCCAGGTGGGTGCACCAATGATTTATGGATTTTTGGCAAAAAATAAATGGTGGGGATGGTAAAAAAAAGACGGGACCAAAAACTTGATAAAATCCTCATCCAAGATACCCTCATCCAAGATACCCATCTCACACCACCTTGTGAGCAGAATCCTCAATTCACCCTCTATTTTAGGAAAAGGATTGGACGACATTGAGGAGGAACACATTTTGTCTCAGAGTTGCCGAGAAGCCTCATTCACATAGTCACAACGATTGTTAGAGCCCTTGTCAGAAGGTTTGATAACTATGTCTGTCAAATTTTGCAACTCCAACAAGGACTTCCATTGCACCTATGTGAGATTGCGATGTACAGATGCAATCGATGACTTGCGAAGTTTCCTCGGATCTGCAATGCAGAGATCATGAAATGCTTCCATACATCCCCTGAGTGGCATGGGGGGATTAAACTTTGATTTGGCTTTCAAACGGGAGCCAGTGAACCAACCTGGGTTTATGTCAAACTCTCCAAAATCAATGTTAGTGGGGTCAAAGGAAGCATCCCTAGTATGGCCAAATCAGTCAATGTCTCAATGTCAGAAATCTGTAAATTTGTCTTGCCTCGGCCTGGTGTCTATCGGGAGGTTTTGAATTAAGAGGTGTTTGGAAAAAGTCAAATGTAGCCATGGGGCAGAAATTAAGTCCTAATCTGAGGTGGTACATTTGATTGTTGGTTAAAGTGTGGGCGGACAAGTTAGTCACCTGTGTATTTGGCACGGAATTAATTTCTTGGCCCGTGCTTCAAATCTGCTCTGGGATTCGTTCTTTGGGTCCTGTCCTACCATGCCCTCTGCTGATTTTCTTCCAACCGCTGTTTTTCTTCTACAGCCTTTTACGTGACTCCTGACCCATTTTTGAGATTTGCTGTCTTCTCACAGGAGCCCCATTTCTTCTAAAAAATTGTGCTGTACAGTGGGCTCATCATTTTCAGACTGGGATACATCTGATGTGGTCCTGACTACCTTCTGGATTGATGGTATGGACTTGGATTGTGCTCGGATGTGTAGAATATCAAACCGCTTAGCAAAACTGAATACCCTGCCAGTATCATAGTCAATTTTAACACAAATGAATTTCCTGTGCTTTTGCTGCTTGATCTCATCCTCATAGGTAACCAGATTACCGTCAATCTTGTCTTGGCAGAGAGTTTTTTGCCATCTTCAATTGAGGGAATATCTTTCAGTTCAGTCTCAGCCACCTCAATAGGTTTAAGTGCCACTGATCCAATTTAGCGTATTTTACCAGTATGGTCAGAAGTTGTGCTAGACATTCTTTATTGGCAAGACCCCACTCCTCGAGCATGGCAGGGTCCTGATCCTCGAAAGACGTGGGTAATCATAACTTGAACGCCCCTAGGAACACGGCCAATGTCCAAATAGTTTTGCAGGGAGTGTTCCTCCCACCACTTAGAGATCTCTTTTTTCTGTAATTTCTCAATTTCTCTGATGAGTACCAACTCCCTACTGCTGTCAGGAACAGGCTGTTTAATAATGCTGATGCTGGCAGTGCTTGAAACATCCTGCTGTTCACTAAAATGACTCTGAGCCTGTATTAGGTGTGCTGCCTCCCTAGTGCCCTGCATGCTGTGCAAAAAGAAAATGAACAAACAATTGCAGCTCTCAAAAAGACCTGACTGGCCACAAAAGATTTGCTAAATAGCACAAAGTGATTGTAGGAAGGCTGGTGTGGAGAACAGCCATGCAACAGTACCCCATCATACTCCTACGTCCCGTCCCCTTTCCTCCATACTGTATGGGCATCCCTCGCTAGGGAAGGGAGATGGAACTTTTTTCACCAGAAAAATCATCTTCCCCTTTAAATTTAGATGGCACAGGACATAATAGAGTCCTCAGTGGCTCACACTGATACCTCAGGTCATGCCATCTATATTGCTACCGACATGAGAAGGACGGCTTGGCTAAGGGCGACTCATTTCCACCCTGATGTCCATAATCGTATACTGGACCTTCCTTTTCGAGAGGGGCGATCTGTTCCATTCAACAACGGACGAGGAACTCGATAAGAAAAAGAATAGCTTGCAGACTGCTAAGTCTTTATCGATCCTCACCATGTCAACCCCTAAGACATATAGCCAAGCGCACGAGCTCTCAGACAAGGGTCGGTCACTGGAGGCTTCAGGGGCTTCCAAGGGAGACGGTCCAGACAACCGTACAGATGCCCGAGCAAGCACAAACGCAAGCAGCACAAGGCGGCTCACAAGGTCTTTTTCCAGTCCCCCTGTTCAGCCCTAGCCTCAAAAGGCAAGAAATCGTAACACGCCCATGCGGATCCACGGGTTTCCGATGGGGGCAGGCTTGCCCTTCACGCTCATCGCTGGCAGAAAAGGTTCACGGACCCATGGATCCTCTCCATAGTATCCACGGGCTTCCGGCTTCCTATCCCTCCTACTCCTGTCTCCTCCCGTCCACTCCCACAGATTGGTACAGCAACGCTGTTGGCAGAAATATGCTCGCTCGTAGAGAGTCAGGCAATGGAGGACGTCCCAGCCTCTCAGCGGGGTCTGGGCATCTATTCACAAATTTTCCCCATTCACAAATAGAACCAGCCTGGCCTGAGAGTTGTGTTGGACCTTTCCACCTTTCCCTTCCTCTCCAAAAGTTCAAGATGGTTACCCCAGCACTAATAGCAGAGGAATTGTGTGCAGGAGACTGGATGTGCTCCCTGGATCTGAAGGATGCCTACCTACACGTCCCGATCTGACAACCCCATCAGTCCTTTCTGAGGTTCATGATTATGGGTTTTCACCTCCAATACAAGGTTCTACACTTTGGCTTCAATTCAGTCCCCAGGGTCTTTACAAGACTGATGAGCGCTGTTGCAGCCCTACTCAGTGCGCAGGGGCATCACATCTACCCATATCTACATGACTGGCTAGTAAGGGCAATGTCTCCGGAGGCAGTCCAGCACACGGCCTCCGCCCTCATGGATAACCTACACGAGCTGGGATTTTCCATCAATCTCAAGAAGTCACAGTTGCCGCCTACGCCAAGTCTAACCTTCCTGGGCCTTATCTGGAATATGACCTCCGAGAGGATTTTCCCCTCAGCAGACAAGATTGCAGCCATCAAGAGGGCCACTGGGCATTTTCTCAGCAGAGCAGTGACCTCGACATGGTGGACCATCACCTCTTGGGCATCATGGTGGCATGTGTCCTGGCAGTGCTGCATACAAGGCTGAAAATTAGGCAAATGCAGTTGCACTTTGCAGTCTCCTGTAGTCAAGAGAGGGGTTCCCAGGTGGAGCAGGTCAGCATCCCACATCATCTCCACCAGGACTTAGTCTGGTGGAACATGGAGAACAACCTGCGGATAGGCAGGCCCTTCCGTCAACCAGCACCTCGGGTCACCATGACCACTGACTCATCCCTAAAGGGCTGGGGAACTACCTTGGGCAGCCACAGTGTCCATGGGGTATGGTCCCGTCAGGAGCAGGCAACCCACATCAACTGGCTCGAGGTGAAGGCCATCTGGCTAGCTCTAAAGCCTTCTTCCCGATGATCAGTGGCAAGGCGATCCACATTCAAATGGACAGCTCCACCAGCATGCATTACATCAACAAGCAAGGTGGCACCAGGTCTCCTCCTCTCTGCACTCTAGCATTCAAAATGTGGGTGTGGGCTCTGGTAAACAACATGCACCTGGCAGCAATCCACCTCCCGGGGAGTCCAACCTAGAGGCGGACAGGCTCAGCAGGCTGGGTTCGGACAACTATGAATGGCAGTTGGACGAACAGGTCCTTCAAGGGATCTTCAACAAGTGGGGTCATCCTCAGGTGGATCTCTTTGCCACCTGGTGCAACAGGAGGTGCCCCCAGTTTGCGTCCTGGCAGGGACAGTGCAGGGGCTCTCAGGGCGACACGATGCAGATCCAGTGGAACAACATGAATGCGTATGCCTTCCCTCCCACTCCCCTGGTCCACAGGGTAATCTGAAAGATCAGGGAGGCCCAGCACCTCCATATCATCCTGATAGCTCTGTGGTGGCCAGCAAGACCATGGTTTTAAGAACTACTCAGCCTGTCGGATCAGGCCCGGTGCACCTTCCGCTGGACCCAGCACACCTACTCTCTCAGCAGGGAGGCACGGTCATCCAACCCACCTCCCAGAAGTTAGCCCTCGCAGTGTGGTTCCTGAACAAGTCACACTGAGGCATCTGCATCTGTCACAGGCTAACCTAGATATTATACAAGGGGATAGGAGCGATGCTACCAGGAGCCAGTACAAAAGCAAGTGGACCAGGTTTTGTCACTGCGTGGAATCAAAGGAGGTCGATCCGTTGACCTGCATGTTGGACGACGTGATATCCTTCTCAGCGCACATTGCACACTCTGGGGTGCAGGTAGACACATGCCGCACCTATCTGGCAGCCAATGGAGCTTATTTTTATCCTCTATTCCAGTGGTTAAAAGACACTTGGTAGGCCTGACTAGGCTTTATCCGCCTATCAAAAAATCACACCCGGTGTGGCACCTCAGTGTGGTCTTAAGCATCCTGGCGCAAAAAACATTCGAACCTATGGCGTCCGCGGACATCAGGCTAGTCACCATTAAGACGACCCTTCTGGTGGGCCTTACCTTGGCACGCGGGATCAGTGAAATCCAGGCGCTGGTGGCTTCAGAACCTTATACCTAAGGCTGTCTCTTTTCACCTAAATGAGGAGATAGTGTTACCAACATTCTTCGCGGACCCTAAGGATGACGCACAGAGGGTATTGCACTGTCTGGATGTGAGGGGTGCGCTCAGATACACATGAACAGGACCAAGAGCATCCGCAAATCAGACGCCCTCCAAGGCTTCCATAGCAAGATGGATGGATACGGCCATCAAGGAGGCATACGAGGGGCAGCACAAATCTCTTCCAACAAATATGCATGCCCACGCAATCGGAGCTAAAACCAAAACGGTTGCTTTCCATAGGCATGTCCCATGGCAGGTTATCAGCAAGACGGCTACATGGGCTACGCCCTCGGCCTTCTGCAAGCACTACTGCTTGTATGCCGGCTCCAGGTCGGACGCAGTATTTGGGCAGGCAGTGTTAAGGAACTTGTTTTAGCAAGAGAGCACCTCTCCACCCTGGGGCTACATTCAGTTGTACTCGTCCATACAGTATGGAGGAAAGGGGACGGGACGTAGGAGTAACGATAAGTTACTCACTGTAGTGACTAATGTATTCCTAGTCCATAGTCCCCTTTCCTCCATACGTCCCACCATCCTCCCTGCTAATAAAACTGGTGTCTTTAGGCAATGTTAATATTGTCGACACGTCAAAGGGGACTGAGGAGTGGCACCGGTGGGTGGAGCCAGTGGAGCGCATGCTCCCAGAGCCGCGCCCCCATGTGCATCTCTATTTAAAGGGGACAATTATTTTTCTGGTGAAAAAGGTTCTGTCTCCCGTCCCTAGCGAGGAACGCCCATACACTATGGAGGAAAGGGGACTATGGACGAGGAGTATGTTAGTCACTAGGGTGTATGGAACGAGACACACTGCGAAAGCCTGCTGCACATACCATTATTGTTGTGGCGAGCCTCCTCCAACACACGTCTCCATCACCCACACGATAAGCACTGCAGGCTCCCGGCTCTTGCGAGTGCTTGAGCTGACTCCAGTAAGCAACAAATGACCCACCAAAGGCTGCGTGCTTGCCCACAAGACGTACGTGGATCAAGCTGTGCCAGAAAAAGGGATTACAAATCCAGATGCCAGCCCATCATGGAAACGTGCAATGGAATATAAAACAAACAAACAAAAACCTGCCGCCCCGTCAGAGGATGCCATGAAACTGGAATAGCTTGGAACGTTTTTATTAGTAAAAGCAAAGCACAGCATGCATAGGGCACACGTGAAAAAAGGTAATGAGTTTCACGCTTGCAGAGAGCTTGGTCACACAATGGCTGCAGGGGTGAGTACACAGTAAATAGATCAGAGTCCTTCTATCATGTCTGTGGCACAGTACATTGGTCAGGTCAGACAATGCGTCACAGTGGAAGACATCTTGGAGTGTGTTGGGACTTGAGTAGAAAAAATTAATGTGAGCAACATGCTGACAAGTTGGTACAAACAAAATAGACAAAGGTCAAGGTGGATAAAATGAGGGCAATTCTCAGCATATTGATGAAAGGAAGAGGTTTGCTGGTACACATTTCATCATAATAAATATGGAATCGACATAGAAATAACGCACATTATAAAAGTGCAAGTGCAAACGGCAGGGTTTGACCTGTTAAAATCCAATGGTCATAAAGTGCAAATGCAGTGAACAATATATTTGTGTAGAACAATGCATTTGAGCCAAGTCACGCATGCCACAATGCCACTTAGTAGCCATTGCTAGAATTTCACCCCCAGTTTAAAGCCAGCTCAGCAAGGCGTTGTGGGTATGCAAATTAGCCCAACTGCAAGCCTTTTGCTCCAGGAAATTGTTTTTTACAGGACATCACTACTTTATACATAGCTTTATCAAGCCAAGATTAAGGAATGAATTTACAAATATTGAGAATTATTCATGTTATTGAAGAAATACAATTCTGTTGAGGAAGAGTTCCGAATTTTTCAGGAAAGATTGCAATACTTGATTCAAGTGCCATAGAATAACCGCAGTGTCTGTTCATTTTTTTCGGGTTAGGCCCTTCATAATTTCCCTCAGTCTTCTATCCCAATTGTTATTCTCGTCTTTTACTTTGGTGTTACTTCTGACTGTCTCCTCTAGTCAAGCCAACTCAAATTATGTGTCAGGTGTGAGCACTTTAAGACAACACTCTTATTCTCTGAGAGTTTGTTTTTCAGTGGAGTTTTGGAAGTTTATAGACTGCTATGTTCCCCCATAGGTGTCTCTGTTTGGATTTATCAGCTGTCAGGATGTATGTATGCCCAAAATCAGGGTAACATTTTGGGGTGAGGCAATTGTATAGGTTTGGTAACCCAACAAATGGCTTCTCCCAAGGTGTCGACCTTTCGTGTTCTCCCAGAAAGTTATAGGTAAGGCTTCCTCCAGTCCTGTGCTTTTCCAGGAATCGTCATCCTGCAGCTCCTTGTAACTTCCCCTACAGGTAAGGGTCCACTGAGAGTTAGATTCCTTTGGATCAAGATTCTCTGTCAAAACTTGGGTTGAGGTGCTCTCCAGGTCTGGCAGCAGAATATTGTCTCTCCCTCTGATGGTATGGAATCTTAAAGTTCCTCGTCTTAACATGTAGATGCTCCTAGCAAAAGGCTCCTGCTTTGCTATGGAGGCAAATGGCCTCTGAACCTTCTGATAGTTAAGCAGTCAGGCCTGGTGAGTCAAAGCTGGGAGCATGGCAAAGTAGGAGCCTTTTGCTAAGACTATCCACTTGTAAAGACTGAGAACTTGAAGTTTCCATACCATCAAAAGGGAAAGATGAAGTTCCTCTCCTAGCTTCTCTCCGCGCCAGAGCTGTGTTGCATTTTGGCCTTTCTCTGGTTATCTCATCGACTCCTGACTGCCATTGAAACTGTAGATTAATGCTCTGGTTAGGGTAAAATCAAAGTTTTGTACGCTGGGAAAGCTGTGTTAGAATGCCTTCTGAGACATTTGTTGGGAAGTGCTGCCTACCATGTGTCTGAGTGCTGGCCTCTGCCTTCTGACTTCCTGTACTCACTGGGTTTTTGGCCTTTATTTGTGAACCACACATTTTCCCAAGAAAAGCGGTTGATGTGCTACCCTTGACTGATGTGTAAGGGGCAATCTGAATAATTCAGGAGTGGGCTACCAAGTCCCCAGATGGTCGTTGGGAACATTAGCGCCGGTCACCTTGATGCAAGGTTCAAACCTAGATGATGGCGGTAGTCACATGTTTCGGCAGCAAGCAGCTGAATGGTACATATGCACATTGGTCTCAATACAAAGCTCCCCCTTCATGGGAATATAATAATTGTTTGCAGTAAAACTTTCATCAGGTTGTGACACTGGAGTTAGACAGGTGTGTATCTGTGCATCAGGCATCAAGCAGTAACATGGCAGTCCTTGAACTCATTGGACCATCTCCTGGACCATCAGTCTTGATCAATTGCACTTCCATCATCTCCAGATGGTTGGTTAGCACAAGAACAGAATGGGGCAGGGTGAGCCACTAGGTCTAAGAGAGGGTGAAAATAGAAGAGTCTCTGATGGTTGCTGCCTATTTTTCCGAACCTATACACTTGATTGTAATTCCCAATGTATCCTGGATGAAATGTGTCCATGGGTGGCCTAGCTTATCTAGGCCAGTCGATTCCACCTCTCATTTATTTTTAAATGTTTTTATTGGCATTTATTTATATATGTGTACATTAAAACCATCATGAGCATGGTGAAGATTGTATCACCTAGTACATATCATATATGCCATTTAAAGCATTGGTAAGATTAAACAATTAACAAACAAAAATAGTAACACTAACTGTCCGTATGTCCTCTGAGTTGTTGGGCTCCTCGTTTCCTATTCGAACCCTCGTCTCGGGTCTGATGGGGTCTGGCTCTTCTTAGTGGGGTGTGATGTGGGGGCGAGTGTGAGTTTGATATTGCAGTGTCTCGGTCTGGATGGCCCAAGCCTCTGATATCATGCCCCCAGTCTTCACTCTCGCAACTGGGTTGTTGTAGATCACCTCGATCCATCGAACAAAGTGTTCGCCGAGTCCAAATTCCCTCAGGGTCTCAATCAGCCACTCCCAGAAAATCGAATCGAAAGCCTTGATGGCATCTAGCGAGAGGAGAGTACAGCCAGGTCTTCGGTGGATTCAGCCGTTTGTGCTATTACATGCTGGAGTCTCCTCAAGTTGGCCGTGGTGTTGCGTCCTGGGACAAAGCCAGTTTGGTCTTCATGTACCAGGGATCCTATTACCCTCGAAAGCCTTTTTGCCAGTATGGTCGTTAATATTTTGCTGTCGTTATTCAGGAGCGCTAGTGGGCGGTATGAGTCACAGTTTTCGGGTGGTTTGCCAGGCTTAAGCATTGGGACTATAAGGGTCTCTCTCATGCTACTCGGTAATATTCCAGTTTCATATGCCTCCGCATAAACTTCTTGCAGTATGGGGGATAAGATCTCCTCATATGCCTTGTAGAACTCCGGGGTAAGGCCGTCTGTTCCAGGGGTTTTGCTTGTGGAGAGGGATCTGATCGCCTCGGATATGTCCTCGGGCATGATGGGCTCTCCCAGCATGTTTCTCTGCTCCTGGTTCAATTTGGGTAGACCAACTTCCGCCAAGGTGTCTTTTATGTCTGCCTCGGGTATTCAGTTGGTGTCGGCGTATAAATCGGCATAGAAGTCAGAGAAAGTGTTGTTTATTGCTTGCTGTGTCCTGTGGGCTATGCCATTGCTGTCCTTAATCAAATTTAGTGCCATCCTCGGGTGTTCTTTCCTGCATAGCCAGGCTAGTATCCTACCTGGTTTGTCCGCTTCTTTGTGTGCCTTCACAGTTCGTGCAGAGAAATCGAACTTCGAGAGCCTCTCCCATGCAATTCTACAGTCTTCTCTGATCTCCCTCAGCCTGGTTTCTGTCTCAATCGTTGGGGGGAGATTGTTTTCGAGGTGCTTGATCTTTTCCTCCTCAGTCTCTAGTTCCTGTCTCAATTGCCTCCTGATCCCACCTGCCTCTGCGATTACCTCTCCCCTCGTTACCACCTTCATTGCTTCCCAAAATGTGCTCCATTTGTCGACTGAACCCTTATTAAACTCTATATATTCCTCAAGCTTCTCAGCTAGGGTTTCTTTGAATGCGGGATCGGTCAAGGCCTCTATTGGCATGCGCCACATCGGGATAGGAGGTCTAGGGCCTCTCAGACAGAGTTGCAGTATCAGTGGGGAGTGATCCGATATTGATCTACCCAGGTAGTTCGCAGATTCAACCTGTGGGGTTAGCTCATTGTCTATGAAGAGATAGTCTATCCTGGTGTGGAGGTTATGAGTGGCCGAGTAAAATGAGTAGGATCTGTCGACTGGGTGCAGGTCTCGCCAGATGTCGATCATGTGTAAATCCTCCACAGCTCTGCGGAGGGCTTGGGAGGAAAGGTTGTTGGGTGTGCGTGGTGTGGTAGACCTGTCCAATTCAGCGTTCATGACACAATTGAAATCTCCTCCCCATATTAGAGTGTGGTCTCTGTGGAGCATAATTTTGGCGCATAGCTTCTTGAGGTGGGAGGGTATACCGTACTGGGGGAAATATGAGTTCACTATGCATAGCCGAGTGTTCTCCAGCGTACCCCACACTATCAGGTATCTGCCTTTGTTGTCTGTTTCTACCCCCAGTTGATGAAATGGGGTGTCCGGGCTTACCCACGTGTACACTCCTCGTGCATATCTCGAATGGGACGAGCCATTCCCCTGGCTGCCCCAGTATTTTGTCAATTTATCCGCAGAGTCTGTGGAGAGGTGCGTTTCCTGCAGTAGGGCGAATGATATCTTCTCCCTCTTCAGGTAGGAGTGTATCTGGTTTCTTCGGAGGTAGGATCCCATCCCTCTGACATTCCATGTGATCACCTTGGGTTTTGACACCATTGTATATTTACGTAATTTATCGACAGGGATGCCCCATCTTTATTGCGGTTCGATCGTATGTTGTCGTGAGCCATGTCCCGTTCAGACTGTGAGGGGCGGTATGTTTCGATATTCAATTTTGGATTCGTTTTGGTACAGTTGAGAGTTCTCAGAGGTAGGAGAGTTAAAACAATAACAACTTGAAAGAAACAATTATAACTGGTGCAACCAGCTCCTGTCACAACGGTGCAGTGCTCAGGTGCTCTTGCTCTGCCTATCCTCGATTCCACCTCTCATACCATATATATCATGTGGTTGAGATTGATCGACTAATGAATGTCCTGACACAAGAATGTAATTAACAAAAACGTTATTAGGAGCTATGTGCAAAATTGAAATAAATAAATAAATAAAAAACTGGGTGCACTAATCTACTCCTTTGTGTTCTCGAATCAACTCTTAACGGGCAACACTCAAATCTTCTCTTTTCCTGAACTCTCCTCTGATCCTGCAATCAAAACTGTCTCTCTGCCATTAAATATAGGATGGCTTTGCTCTGTGATGAATCCAATGGTGACATCACTCCTTTCCCAGCTGTGACCTACCCCATGTGGCATGGGGACAGCAGCCGCTACCTAATCCTGACCCTGGTGGTGGCTTATAAGGAAGGGTCACATGTTGGGAGACAGCTTCCCGGGGTGTAGTTAAGCACCATTGGATGAGACATGGTATTTCCCCTCTTCTTTTGAGGATACCCCATCCATGACCGATGCCTTGATGGCATGTTGGTACACCTCCCTTCATAAACCTAGGAAAAGTATCAAAAACCATCCAACAAGATCTGTGTACAAACCATCAAGACTTGACTTACCCTCCAGAACTCATGAAAATGTCTTCCCAGACTTTGCTTACAAGTTATAAGAGCAAACTTGCCTTCAAACACTTCTAAAGACACGTATACAAATTCAACATCAAGAATGGACTTTCATTCCTATAATTGCAAAAGTACTGGGATGAGGAAGAGGAGCCAAGTAATGCAGAGGGGAAAAGACCAAGAGTGCAAGCTGTGCCCTAGTTGTTGTGAGTACAACCCTGTAGCCGAGAGATTTAAATCCCAGCCATAGCTGATCAGGGTGTGCTACCGGAAGGAGAAAGCTGCTTCTATCTGGAAGTACAGAGAGACCAGGTTGCTGGAGAGGCTGTCGTGGAGCCAAACTGCTCAGGAAGACTAAAGTGGGAAGCGGACCGCAAGACCAGACACGGTGCCAGAATGCCAGAAGCCAGCACAGGACTCCTTGACGTTTGCAGGTGCGGAGCGGTGGCATTGTCATTACTAAAGCCGAACGGAAAGCAGAAGAGCCCAGCAGGAGCTGCAGGGCATATACCGGCCGAGGAAAGAGGGCAGAGAAGCGGAGAAGACAACTAACTGCCTCCAGCTGACCGGGAGAAGAGAAGAGAACGCCCGCAATAGCCGCTGAGTTTCCTAAAGGGTAACAGGGACACCAGGGCACACCGGCAGACGTGCCGAAAATTAATCAAAGTCAAACTTGTGAATGAAAGAATTGAAAGAGAAGGAAATACTGAACCCTTTATAAAAAGGGAAGGTGAACACAAAGTAAGAGACTTTTAAGTTTTGCAAGTGCATGCAATGCATATTGAAGAAAAGCACTGGTAGGATAGTGTACCAGGCAGGTACTATGTTAGATAAAGCAAACTCAAGAGTGTTTACCATTGAAAGTGTGCCAAGAGCACACGTGAACAAGAGGGTTTACAATTGAAGGTGTGTGCAGAGCACACAGGAAAGAAAAACCCTGGCAGGATAGTATACCAGGCAATTGCAAGTGACCAGGAAAGTGCAAGAGTGTTTACATGGGAAAAGTCCTGGTAGAGAAATGCATCAGGCGAAGACAAATTGAACAGTATGCCAAAAGTATATCAGCAAAAGGGGTCCTAAAAAGGATATATCAGGGCGAGCCAAGGGTTGTTTGAAACCAACAAAAGAAGAAATGAAAACCTGGCAGGAGAGTACACCAGGTATCCTAACAAGATAAAGATAAAGAACCAGGTTGTTTTTGTGGACCAGTTGCATTATCGATTAAGAGAAATTGATATGTTTAAACCCATAAGAGAGGGAAGAGAAATACAGGGGAAGGGAAACACCCTCTGGAACAAGGAACCATGTCCTTCTGGAAGGTTTGTTTTGGAGTTATTCATTCTTCTTTTTGAACATTTATAAACCACTTAAGGTGAAAGACATTACCCTTTTCACCTTAGAGTTTATTAAGTGTGGGGGCCAGAATAGTACTTTGGACATAGCACGGTTTTGCTTTGGACATTCTGACATTGACAGGCCCTTAGTTTTGGTTTAAGTTAAGGAAACACCTCAGGTGCAGGGACAGAGTCGCATTTTCCCACCCCCTTTTATTTTAATAAAAGTCTTTGACCAAACCCATGAACCCTTTGTGTAGGAGATATATTCCTGGCTCCTCACAGCACTCTCTGATGTTAAACTCTACCAAAACAGAGGTACTCTTCTTCCCTACCACATAGTGTCTCTCATCTCTTCCCCTGCCTATCCAGTCCCCACCTGAGACTCTTTGCTACTGTTCTTCAGCTGATTTCTAGGGCACTGGTGTACGAAGCGGCTGCCCATAGCTTGCCTCTCAAGAGGTGCGGCTTGACGCCACAGGGTTCTCTAAGCTTGGCTTGGCACCGATCGGCTCCATGAGGTATGTGGAGAACGTGCTGTGCAGTAGTCATGTTGTGCCACAGCCAGCGTTGCCGTACGTTTTTCATAGAGCATACCGCGGTAAAGCAGCACCAAGTTGTTGCTACAGTGCGATTTTAGTGCAGCAGATCTCTGTGAATCATAGAACGCCAGACTCAACTTGGAAGAGCAACCTCTCCTCTCACCCATCATTCAGGGATTGAGATGAACGGTGAGACAAAGGCGATATGCGGTGAGAGTGAGGGAGTCTGCGTTGACATAGAGTGGGGTATGTGGGGTATATGGGGCATATGCCTGACTTCCTGCCTACTCGTTTTTTAAACTAACTTTAAACATATACCTATACCTGGTTGGACCCTCTCGGCCCCTGAGTTACTTGGCTAGGAGGGTTTGTAGCAGGCAGCACACTAACACTGCTAATGTAGCTAACATTGGTTAGTTTCTTGTCATTGCCTCTCTATTATCGCTTTTTACCACAAACTACTTTTTATTGCCTTTTCTGACACTTCATTCTGTATTCTGTTTGCACCTCTATTTGCACCTCTGTACATTTTTACTTTCTGTTTCCCAATTTTGCATAGTGAAAGTTTGGGGCTAAAATCCAGACCACAAAAGCCCCATCGGAATGCTGGAAGAAAGGTGAGATGTGTGAGAAGGCAAGTACCTCTGAAATCTCCTTGCAAGAAGATGCAATCTACAATTAACTGGGTCCTTCGTAGCCATAGGGCTGTCTCAATAGGGCAGCATGATGCTCCCGCAGTACTTAAGGAGGCTGCGGGCCATGACACTTTAATCTGGCTGGAGATTGTGGATGGCACCATACCAACGATGGAGTATGGCTTACCAGATCCTGTAGCTGTGTACACCTGAATAAATACCCTGTTAAAGGGTGAGGTCTCCTCGGGCCATGTGCTCAGCCCCAGCCCAGTCATATAATAGCATATGCAACTATTTCATCCATTCCTAATATCATTAATGATCATTTTAACAGTCAGCGTAGCAATGCCTGGTACTCCTGTATGTCTGACTACGGAACTTGGATACAACTCCCCCCATCAGGATGGCACTGAGTTCCCTGCATCTATGGTCACCCTCCCCCACCCCAGGGTGACCATGAGGCTGATGTGCAACAGTGTGCTCCGGAACTGTGGACCCTACACCAGTAAAGAGTCTGAATGAGTCTGAATTCTAAGGATATAGCTATTGCTAGGAGACCGTTACTCATGCAGCATGATATTCTGGTCACAGTCGTGGGGCGCCAATACACAAGTAGGCTGTAGTATCTTTACTCTGCTAGTCTATCACCTGGAGCTGCTACTGTATGGCTAATACCTACAAACTGGCCTTTTTCCAAGAGGCAGCACCAGGGTCCAGGTTATGTTGAAAAACCTCAGCCCAGCAACATCGGGGGGTGCTCTGGTAGGCCTTGTCCATAGACTCAAGAAGGTGAAAAGAATGCAGAGGTGTGCCCGGACCCATTAGTGGGTTAGAGAGAGCATAACTTGATCTGTTGTTTTAAGGGTGTAACCCATGACAATAAAAATGTATATAAAACATCACTGGCTAAAGCCCTGACTGATGTCCTAGGAGTCAACGATATATTTTTTAAATTGTCCCCAATGTGCGTATTTTATCAGACTGCATGTTCTATAAAGGATGTAATGTACGTTTTTGCTTCAGAAACCAGCATTTACGCTTGTGTGTTATGAACTGCAGCAATGTTTTGCTTTTAAAGGGTATGAGGTACCTGGTACACCTCATTGGAGAGAGCTGGAAAGCACATGTGCCAAAGTCCCATGTTACTGCTACAGTTACTGCTACAGTGGATTCCAAGCGCCTAATTATAGATTTATCTAGAGCAGAACTGGAGCAGTCGCTCAGGCATTCCTGCATTTCTGAATATAACCTATCTAAGGAAGCATCTGAGAAGGCATATACTTGTGTTACGCAGGTTCCCCTGCAAATCCTCTTTAAGTCCTGGCTTAGCACAAATGCTAAAGTGAGAGATAATGGGGCTGGAGGAGTGCAGAATCGATATGTGGAATTAGTCAATTGGAACGTGACTGGGGTGTGTAATAAGTAATATGACCCAGAGTGGAAGAATTGGTTAAAAAGGTTTGATGTGATTTGCTTACAAGAGACTTGGCTAAAAGAGGATTCATGCTGGGGCAAAATATTTTCCGAATATAGGCTTTTTTCCTCTGCAGCACATCAGCAGGGGTCAGAGTGTCTAAAGAAAGGTACTGCAAATTTGTTACCTAAAGCACTCCCCATGTGACCAAAGATAGTCACGAGCGGTAATGACCGGGCAATAGCAATCTCCCTTGCTTCCTGTAATGGCTCTCATGACAAGTTTATTATAATTAATGTGTATTTACACTCAAAAAGAATATTACCAACTTTTTTGCAACCAACAGCTTGTTAGCAAAACTGGTTATATCTAGCTGTAAAGAGAGCATTGTCATTATGGGCGACTTTGACCTAAAGTTGAGACAATGCAAAGAACCAGATATGGGCCAGAAACTACTAGAAATAGCATGTGGCATCCTAATGCGGAATCCATGCTTGGTGGAAGGGGATTCACATGGGCATATGCTACATTCCTTCATGCAACGTATTTCTCTATATAGCTGAATGGGAGATGTGTGGGTGACAATACCCCCAAGGTAACCTACAGATATGGTGCTAGAGGATACTTAATATATTACTGACATATGTGAGTGATGTCGCTATTAGATGTGAAAGCGATCACAATCCTATTGTTTTGACTTGGAAACTAGAGGTATATAATACCCAATATCACTGTGCGGCAGGAGGTAGATATTAAGCACTCCTGTAGATATTAAGCACTCCTGTTCCCTACGATTGTCTAAGGATAGGTTAGCTGAGAGTTTGGGGAAGTAAGAGTTTTGAAAATAGGCTACATGTATTTGCTCGATGCAATAAACCCAGCATATGAGTAGCTAGTAAGCGGAATTTGTTTTGTATTATATTATGTATTTTCATGTTAATGGCGAAAGCCAAATAAAAATGGATTTCTCCCGCTGCCATTAAATATTGGATGGCTTTGCATTCTCTGATGTTAAACTCTACCAAAACAGAAGTGCTCTTCTTCCCTGACAAAAACTCTCTCGCATTTCTTCCCCTGGCTATCAAGCTCCCACCTGACACTCTCTCCTACTCTTCTTCAGATAAAAACCTCAGCGTCAGCTATGACCCTTCTCATACCTTCCCTACTTTCATCTCCAAACCGGCAAATGATGCTCGACTCACCCTCTGAAATATTAGGAAAATCAGGCACCTCCTTCCTTTCAACATCACCAAGCATCTCTTAACCATTCTGGTCTTCTCTAAATTGGACCACTGTGCCAGCATCCTCTTTGGTCTCCCCAGCTATGCTTTCTGTCCTCTCGAAAAGATCATTAACTATGGTACCAGTACTCTCTTTGAACTCCCTCACTTGACACCTACTTCCTCGTATCATCACCCGGCTGGCTGACGATACAAAACAGGGTCAGAATTACATTTCTTCTCCTGGTTCACAAATCTATCCACAGTAAGGCACTATGGTATCTATCCTCCTCTAGCCAACTCTAGAAGCCTTTTTTCGTAATCTCTGCTCTGCCTCTTCGACTACCCTTGTGGCACCTCACACTTCCTGTGCCTCCACTCACTTTTGCTCTTCTTGCTACACTTGCATAAAATTATCTCCCTCCAGACATCCGAGAAACAGTCCACATCAATGTATTCAAAACCAAACTAAAAGCCCACCGAACCAACCTCTCATGGGCCTTATAGCTAATATTATTCTCTTGCCTCTAACTTGGCTCTGTCCCTCACTTTCTCTCCCTCCACTCTAACACTTCATCCATCATGGGCACATCCCTACCACAGCTGACCGTACCGCCTATTGCACTTAAAAACGTATAATGTTGATAGTCCTTAATCTATGTATGTCCACCAATGTATTGCCCACAGTGACTGTTCTGTTTACTCCCATCCACAACCTGGTCAGAATGTCATTCAAACGTACCCCATTGTAAGAACCCACTGATTCCCTTCAAATCTGATTTCGTATCTATTGTATGTTCTTATGTGCTCCTTCTTTATATTAATAAATAAATACAAACCAGGAAGTCTTTTAACTAAACCAAAGCTGTTCGGATGTTGAGTCTCCAGAATATGGGCTGTGCATCAAGACAATTTAAAAAGGGCCACTGCTGAGCCGGCTCACGTTATGAACGCGAGCCAAAGAGCTCTGCCATGGCATAATACATCCTGCAATATTACACCTCCTCGGCCAGTGAATCCTGCTATTTGACTCACTCGGTTGTGTGGGGAAAATATTTTGGAATCCGGCGGCGTACCAAAGACCGCGATCGACCTCGGAACACCTGACGTCTCGCTGCACTCTCTGGCGGTCCTGGAAACCAGAAGCTGTGGTACCACTGTGGCTGCCGCGTGGGACCATGGTGGGACCTGCGGTGGAGGGCTCGGCCTGGGCCGTACACCACCCGCAGCGTCCTGATTCCACAGTCGTCCCAACCTCCCGAGACGAAACTGCTGGGGGCTGATGAGGAGACAGGACTGGCCATTGCGCATGTAAGGGCAGCTGTGGACTCTATCTAGGCGAGCTAACCTCGCTGTGGATACCTCGACCCCCTTGTGCCTGGGCACTCCGTGGTGTGCTGGCAGACCCCTGTGGAGACGCGGGGGACGGGTGGGGGACTTCAACCTTGGGACCCTCCCTTTGTGCATACCTTTCCTGCTCTGCATCTGTGCTTAAGGTGCTGAGAGCTGCAGACTTACCCTGTTGGATGCACAGACCACCCGGCACGAGCGCTCGTCAACAGGAAAAAGTGCTTTGGAGACCTGCCTCATTGCCTCCTTTTTAGGCTCTCAGACATTACTCTGCTTCTTGGGTGAGGGGAGCTGGCTAGACTGCATCTGCTCATGTTCCTGAGGGTAATCTACACTCCCTTTGTTACCTCTGATGATTTCTCCCCTGACATAGTGTTGTGTGTTTGTTAAAACGCACTACTGCCTCCCTAATTTGAAAGAGCACTAATCTCGGACAAACAGCTGAATCTTATACCCAGCAATATGCACTATGGTCAGGGACAGCCATAAGAAGGTGGGCACCCAAAGTAAAATGGACTAGTATACAGTATCTGCTGTAGCGCCCACTGGGCCTGCCCTGTCGCTGGCGGATGTCATGCGGGCCATTGCGGACTCCAGAACTTCAATGGAAGGGAACATTGGCGGGCTCAGCTCGGACGTCTCGCTTCTCTGCCATGATCTACATGAACTGATGTACAGGATGGGAGAGACATAACGGTGAATTTCAGACACAGAAGACACCCTTCGTGCGATGGGCCCTCCGCTTGTGTACAGTTACCCAGAAGATCATGGCCCTTGAAGATAGAGTTGAAGACAGGGAGCGACATTTGCGTCGAAAAAACCTCTACATAGTGGCCTTCCGGAAAAATCTGAAGGCCCCAGTATGGAATTGTTCTTGGAATACTGGCTAATGGGTTTTGTAAAACCTAAGACCCTCTCAAAATTCTTCTCCATCGAACGGGCACACTGGTTCCCGACATGTCCCCCGATCCCTGGTGCTCCACCCCACACAGTGATGCCTTACTACTACTGGCTGAGTGAAGGGTCCCATGACGTACAATGGCACCAACATCTCTATTTTTCCCCGACTACACCAGAGAGGTCCAGAAGGCCTGACAATCTTTCGATCCAATTAAGAAGTGCCTCCATGCACACAGGGTTAAGTTTGCCCTCTTCTTTCCTGCTCTCCTCAAGGTGCGTCACAATGGGATGATCCAGGCATTTGCAGATCCTCAGTCAGCATGGAAATGGGCGGACACACACTTCGGGAAAGATCCTGGGTGACGCAGACGGGGAAAGACCCGGGTGGAATCACCTGACCTCCCAAAACCAGCTGAGGCCTCTCAGCTCCATCGCCTACAACCCCCCAACCACGATGGATGCCTCACAATCATCGTGGATCACTACTTCAACTTTCCCAGACTTGAACGCAACCTGTTGTTCTGCTGATTGGACGAGTGATGAAGGAGACCCGCCGGCGTGAACCACCCTAGCCATATTGGCTGCGGCGGAAAAGACGCCCCCTCTAACTTTCTTTCTTCTGTTCTTTTCTTCCCCGGACTAGATCTGTGAGGTCTTTTGACACTGTTCTCTCCCTTTGCTTGTTACAAGTGGTGACCACTGAGTCACATGTTTGGGCGACGGATACTTCTTGTTGGTGTGAAGTATGGGGCGAGGGCAGATGGGGTTTACGAAGTTAGTTCTGCAGCACAAGTGTTGGTAGAACAATACGAGGGTTGGGGTCGGACCTATGGGCTGCCTAGATAACAGATTCAGAGGTGTACACTTTCCTCCACCAATATAATAGGGCGCCTAGGTCAAGGTCCTGGAATATCAACGGCCTGTACTCCTGCATTGGATGGGGCCTGGTTTTTTGCCACCTCAAATGGTATCCCCCGGCTGTGGCCTCTCCCTCTTGAATTAATCTGGCAAGCTTGATTTACACTCTCTCCAAGTACACCACTTACCAGAGCATGACATGTGTAGGCTTCCCATGGGATTCCGGAGTTTCACTGAGACTCGCCGGGAGAGGCAAAGGGTGGAGGGCAATTGGGTATTTGGGGTTCACAATGTTATCTTTGCTACCTGGGATGTTGGGGGGGGTGCATGGTTGGGAACCCACTCTCGGGTGTGTGTGGATCACAGATTTGTGGAGGCACACACCTCTCTTGCACAGAATAGATGGGGTCTGCTAGTGCAACCAAAAAACATATGTTGATGTCCTCGAATGTTAACGTCCTGTGTTTCCCGGATTAAACAGGGTTCGGTCCTGCAATTTCTTTATAGGTATTCCCTGGATGTGGCTCGCTTCCTTGAGACGCATTTGGTGGGCTCAGACTGCAACTTCTTTAGGCAAACTAATTATATTTGCGCAACGCCCGGGAGGGTGCTGGTACTTATTCAAAAGCGGTTGCCCCTTCAAACCCTCTCTCTCGGAAGAGACCCCCGGGGGAGGTTTATCCTGATTGTGGGGGAACTGTGGGGAACCACTATTGGCATCCTGGCTGTCTATGCTCCCCCGTTGTCATTAGATCTCCTGGACATCATCCAGAATCTCCTACTGTCCCATCAGCCCGACCTGTGGATCTTGGGAGGTGATTTTAATGATGTCATGGACCCATGTGTGGACCGTACCCACTTGAGGGGCAGGGATCCAACTGTACCCACGGAATTGCGTACCTTCATAGCGTCGGTTGACTTGTGTGATGTGTGTAGGGTGGTCAATGGAGGCTCCAGGGGTTTCTCCTTCCACTCCAGGGTACATGCGACCATATCCAGATTGGACTACTTTTTTGTCCCACAAATCCAGGCACACCGTGTTTTGTCGACCTGGTTTCTGGCAAGGGGCATCTCTGATCATTCCCCGCTCCTTATCGAGCTGAAGAGTGGCAAATGCAAACTTCAATCGGGGTGGCAACTTAGCAGTTGTTAACTTGGTTTCCCAGATATCCTGGAAGGGATTAGGTCCAAAACTGAAGAGTACTTCACACTTAATACTGGATTGGTTTATAGTCCAGTGACACTTTGGGAGGGCTACAAGGCAGTGTTGAGGGGGAACTGCTATCCCTGATCTCCGCTAAGCGCAAGATCCACGTACAGCAGGTGAAGGCGCAAAAATCACCACCGAAGAGTTGGAGGAAGAGTTTCTCCAATCGGATTCACCCACTGCACATAGGCTTCTCTTGGCAGCCCAAGAGATGCTGCATAATATCCAGCTAGACAATGCCAGGCAGGCGCATGGGGATAGGTTGAGCAGAATATATGTTACAGGGGACAAAGCTGGGAAGATACTGGCCTGGTTGGAGCACTGTGATGAAGGTAATAGATATGTTAGGGAAATAATAGATGTGAACCGGGTGGGTCGCACGGATGACTCCGAGATAACAGAATGCTTCGTGCAATACTATGAAACACTATATCGAGCGCGTAGCGGCAAGAACAAGATGCTTCTGGCCCTCTTGATAATATTACGCTCCCCCGCCTTTCCTGGGACCAATCGACTAGCCTAGACTCGGAGATCACTGAAGAGGAAATTGCAGTGGCTGCCTCCCAACTACAATCTGGGAAATCAGGGAAATCCTGGGCCCCAAAGGATTCCCAGTAGAGGTATGGAAGAGAGTGGGTGACCTGACGGTTCCGCACCGGTTCAATCTTTTCCTCGACACCAAGGAAGCAGGCATTTTACCCCCGGACCTGAGACAGGCCACCATAGTCATTCTACCTAAAAAAGATAAAAACCCTACTTTGTGTTCCTTTTACGGGCCTATCTCCCTTATAAACAGTGAATCCAAGATTCTGGGTAAAGTACTCACTAATGGATTGCTGCGGGTGATTGCTTCGCTAATATACCTGGACCAGTGTGGCTTTCTTCCAGATAAGTCCACCCTCATGAATATGACGCATCTTCATCTGGCTAGCCTCGGTCCTTCCTGAACCTCCAGTGCTTTTAGCGATAGATTTAGAAAAAGGCTTTGACTGGGTCCTCTGGGAGCACCTGTAGGTGGTGCTGGCGGGAATGGGGTTTGGGGAACAGTTTGTTTGCTGGGTCAAACTCTTATACGTGGCCCCTGTTGCCACAGTTCAGGTAAACAGGATAACATCCAGACCCTTTATCCTGGAACAGGGAACACGACAGGGCTACCCACTCTCTCCCCACTTATTCACAATCGCAGTAGAGCCTCTCACTATTCAACTTTGCACAGACCCAAATTGGGGAGGTTTCCGCTTGCCCAAAAGTCTCATGTCCTATCGTGACTCAATGCCACCATGACTGCGAAGTGGCTACAAGACTCAGAGTTAATTGGCATAAGTCGATCTTATTCCCGGTACAGGGTGGAGACCAGGCGATCCCACCTGATACTTCATACAAGGTTTTGCTGGCAGGCTTTTGGTAGCTTGGTTTGGATCCCTCTGGCTTTCTCTCACGTAACCTAAAGCCGATTGCGGAATGGTTTCAACAAGACGTGAGACACTGGCACACTCTCCCCATAACACTTCTGGGGAAGGCGGCACTGTTCAAAATGATCATGTTGCCCAAGTTTCTCTATGTCCTTCAGAACATGCCAGCCCTGATACCTTGATCTGAGTTCGCCAAACTAGACTCAGTTCTCAGAGACTTGCTATGGAACGGGAATCAGCCTAGGGTTGCCTTGCCCATGTTACGATGGTCAATATGGGAAGGAGGTATAGGATTGCCCAATTTAATACATTTTTACTGGGCATCGCAGATGCCCGTGATTAGCGATGGGTTGCATGGGGATTCGAGTCTACCCCACATCACGGCTGAGCGGGCTTGGATAGGGGCGGTCACACCGGCCCAGTCACTGTATGGGGGGGTAAAGACCTGACCCTACCAGCAACAAATTAGACACGTCAGAGGTTTGGGGAGCAGTGCTCTGCAACATCGGATGGGGTGGGAAGCCGACCCTATCTCAACCCCTGTGGCGCAACCTACTCCTGCCCGAGATCAATAAGGTTGGGGTGTTCTAGAAGTGGCCTTCTTGTAGTATTTTGACCCTGGGCCACGTATTGTCAGAGGCTTGGGTGTTTCCCTTTCCCAGTTTACAGACTTCCTATGGGCTCCTGACAACAGAGGATTTTCGCCACATCAGATTACTCACGCCGCATTACGTGCCCAGTTCATAGACATACATGGTGTCCCGCCCTGCTCCCCTTTGGCAGCCAACGTTGTCACGCAGCAGATTCCTGGGAGAGTTATCTCTGTCATGTTTCAATGTTTACCCTCTTTCTATTAATGGGAATTCATTGAAATATATCCTAGGTGGGAGGCAGAGGTGGCGGCCATAGACCTTGAAGACTGGGTGGAAGCCCTGATGTCCCCAAGGGAGGTGGCAATTTCTTGGTTTCGCCTAGTAAAGGTTAAGAATCTGCACAAGGTATACTATCCTCATATACTACTACTTCAGATGCGGCCGGGCTGCCCACGGGGGGTGTCTGAGATGTGGCCGAGCAGATGGAAATGTTTTCCATATCATATGGGAGGGCTCACTTTTCCGCCGCTACTGGGACAGAGTCCTGATTAAACTTGCTGGGGTGATTAGGGAGCCAATACCTGCGGATCCCATACTACTGTTGCTGGGCATTTGGGGTGCTCAATCCTATAATCGCTGGAACAGGCTACTGATATCAACCGCAGTCATCTTGGCAAAGAGGAATATAGCCATGGTGTGGGGGGGATCGGAGGTTTGATTTGATTTTTGATTTTTATTTGCTGAGGTATCTAGGCGCTTGATTTAAAGAAGAGTTACAGACAGGTTATACATAATGAGGTACAATGGTACAAGCGAATATACAGATATAGTACAGTAAAGTATGAGGTTTACAATAAATAATAGGAAGTCAGTGAGGTGAGCTACAATTTACAAGTAGAATGCAGTGAGAGATACTGTGGTAAGCATTTGTAACATTTTTACATTAATATACAAGCAGTGTGCAGTAGTGAAGGTGTAGCTCAGGAGAGGGTGGTCGGGGAGAGGAGCCAGGATTTCACTTTGAAACGGAATGCTAGGAAGGAATGTCCATCTACAAGCGCAGGTGTAGGGAGTTCCAAGTTTTGGCAGCTAGAACTGGGAGACTGGTTCCACCTGATTTTTGGAGTCTGAATTTCGGAATGCTAAGGCAATGGGCATATTTGGCTCTGGTTGGTCTCAATGAGGTTTTCTAAGTGAATTTGTCAGTCATATATTTCGGGGCTGTATTGTTGAGGCATTTGTGGGTGATCATGAGTGTGCTGAAGGTAATTCTGTCTTTTATGGGGAGCCAGTTGGCTATCTGTCTGGCTTGGGTTATGTGGTCAGAACATGGGATGTTGAGAGTTGCTCGAAGAGCATTATTTTGGATGTTTTGTTTACTGGTGCCTAGATAGAGGGAGTTGCAGTAGTCGATTTTTGATAGTATTAAGGCTCTGGCCAGTGTGATACAGCTTGATGTGGACAGGAATGGTCTGCGGGAGGTTATTAGTTTAGTAGTATAAGCCGATGAAGGGGCTGTGGCGTTTACTTGTTTTGAGAGTGATAGGTTGGAGTCGAGGTAGATGTTTTGGCGTTTTTGGAGACATTGGGCTTCATTATAACTGTGGCGTAAGGCAACAACGGCACCGGGAGTGCTACCGGCGCCGTTGTTACCTAGCCGCAACATTTCGAGTTCTGCTCGGGGGTGCCACTCTGCACGCCTGGTCAGACCAGGCGTGCAGAGCGGCACCCGCGAGCAGAACACAATGGTAGCAACCGTACCATTATGAACGGTACCGCTGCTACCATCCTCCCCATTCCCATTGAGCCCTATGGGGGCTCAAATGGAATGGGGACGTACCAGTACCGGGTCTTTCGCAAGGGAAATTACTGGGCCCGCAAAGGTCAGAATGGCCCAATTATTCCCCTTTCGCGGGACGCGGTGCTGGTATGTCCCCATTCCCATTTCCGCTGGCCGCTGAGAGGTCCAACAGTAGGAGGAGGGAGGGGTGGCCATTGTCTTTTGCCTCGTCCATTTGGATCTTCAGGTCGAGAAAGGCTGTCTCAGTGCCATGTCTCGCTCTGAAGCCAGATTGACAGAGGCCTAGAAGGTTATGCGATTCAAGGTGGTTCTGAATTTGAATGTAAGCTGCTTTAGCAAGGATGTTTTGTAGAAATGGGACGGTGGTGATGGGGTGGCGGTTTGTGGGAATGTTAGGGTCTAGAGTAGGTTTCTTAATGAAAGGTTTGACCCAGGCGTCTTTGAGATTCTTGGGGACTGTACATGAGGCAAAGGAGGTGTTGATTAGTGAGGTGATGAAATGGGCAAAGTCTTTTGCTCCATCTTTGATGATGGAAGCTGGGCATATATCTCCTTCACATTTTGAAGGTTTGAGACTAGCAGTTATGGATTCTACCTGCGTAGTGGTGACGGGTGAGAAATTGAAGAGGTTGGTGTTGTTACTGCGCTGACTATGGGTGGCCGTGTTAGTGCCTTTAGAGGCTAGGAGCGTTCTTTTAGTTGCAATTGTGGTCTGGAGTAGTGCTATTTTGTCCAATAGTGCCTTCTGGATGTTAGCACACCAGGTGGCGTCTTTGTCACAGGTGGATTGGGGCGATATGGGCGATTCCATATCCCTGAGAATTGTGAAGAGTTCCTTCACATTAGAGCTGGCATTTTGAATTCTGTTGTTAAAAGTATCACTTTTGGTTTTGATAATGGCTGCTTTGTAGTTAGTTGTGGCTGTTTTGAGGAGGGACATGTTTTGGGGTGTAGGGTCCTTTATCCTTTTAGTTTCTAAGGATCTTTTGGATTTCCTCAGGGCTTTTAGTTCTGGAGTGAACCATTTATTTATGTGGCTGGGTAGTTTGGCTTTCCTGGTTTTGAGGGGGAGGGGGTATTTGGTCTAGTGCTAGCAGTATATTCTTGTTAAACAAGTTGACCAGAGTTTCTGTGTCTGATGTAGGAGGTGGGATTGATGATGGGCTGGATCAGGGGGCAGAGGATCTCCAGGGTGATGGACTTATTGTTCTTAGTAGTGGCTGGAGGAGCTTGGGCAGGCAGTGTTCGGGATTGGGGGGGGGGGGCTTCTAGTTCAAAGTGGATGATGTGGTGGTCTGACCAAGCACATGGGGTGTTAGATAGTAAGTTCAGATTGCAGTTTAGGTTGGCAACCCAGTTTGAGTGTTCTGCCTTTGCAATGGGTGGGCTCAGATATGAGTTGGTGGAATCCTAGATTGAGAATGGATTGTTCAATGGTTAATGCGTGGGAATCTAATGGGTCTTTGTATCCTAGGTTTAGATCTCCTAAGTAAGATTTTGGAAGTGTGTTTGGTGTGATGTGAAAGTAAGTTAGAGATGTCTTCTTCAGAGGTCGAGATTGGGCCTTGAGGTCTGTAAATCAGGTGTATTAATATTGTGCTTTGGGCCGAGATGGGTAGTTTGACGGACATGAGTTCCCCTGAAGGGAAGGGCAGCGATGTGAATTCTCCTATGCCGAGTTGTGTTTTGGTGATAATGGCATTTCCTCACCCTTTGCTGGTAGTTCTGTCTGCTCTGGTGATGTGATAGCTATCCGGCACAGCAAGCATGAGGTGAAGACCAGCTGCTGGATGTAGCCATGTTTCTTTGATAGCAAGGAGGTCAAGGTTGTTAGCTAGTATGATGTCTGCTATTTCCAGAGTATATGCTATGCAGGATCTAGCATTTATGAGAGCACATTTCAGATTAGGTATGGGAAGTTGGGGGGGGGGTTCTGGTGATGGTTAGGCTTGAGAAGGGGTGTGATAGGTTTGTCGAGTTGCTTATTGTGGGTAGTGAGTGAAGAGATTGGAAGGTTTGGTCTGGAAAGGTAGGGGGTTTGATGAGATGGGCAGTATCCTAGTAGGAGGTTTCTGCGGTTGGTGTAGGGCAGATTGTGTGTGAAATGGGGGGTGGTATTATGGTGTGGTTTGGATGTGTTATGTTGTGTGGTGAGGTAAGGCTAGTGAGAGGTTGCATGTCTGCCTTTTGGTTTACCTGGGGTGTAAGGCAGATACTGTGGAGGAGGACGGCTAGTGTGAGGATGGTGAGTTTGGAGGGTGACATGGAGGTGCTATGCAGTGGAGGTGGTGAACTGGGTTCAGGTGGCACATGGCTAAGTGTTACGTTGTTATCTATGTACATATAGAATTCTGTATAGCAAGTCTAACATGGGCTCTTTCACTTTATCAATTGTGCATTAGGCCATAACGCTAAGTGGCCATTCTTCTAGACCAAAGGCATAACTGGTTAATAATAGAAAGATATAGATATGTCAGAAATGTGTACATAATGTTACGAATCTTATGAGTTTCGTGAGAAGGGTGACATAACTACCGAGGGCTATAACAATCAATAACAATCAAGGGCAATTCCGAGTACATGTGTTTCCCTTAAAAAGAAAGAAAAACACAGGCTATTTCGAATTTAGTAGTTTTGGTTGTGAATGCAGGCTCAATGAATAAGGGACAGCACTGACAAAAGGCATCAACAATATAGGCTATTTCGATGTTTTGCTTTTGCTGTAAATGCAGACTAAATCAATAAGGGACATCAACAATATAGGCTACTTCAATTTTAGTTGCTTAGGCTCGAGATGCAGGCTACATCAATAAGGGCAACATCAAGCTTAAGTGGGATACTGTTGAAATGCGACACGTGACTTGATAGAGATAAAGTTACAGAGAGTGTTTACATTGCATGTGTCTGTCGGGTCGAGTCGCAGGCTGGCGTTAGGCTCTGGATTAGCTTAAGGGTAGGGTTGGGTGGCAGTCCCAGGGGTCGCTGCTGGCGTAGAGCAGGAGCGTATGAGGCTTCTGGGTACTTAATTGTAAGTGCCAGATAGATAGAGCGTATAAATGCTGCGGGATTGTGATGAAAATGTTGCTTACCCAGGCTTGCGCAAGGGTATGATTGCCTACCTATATAGGTGCCTACATGTAGCAAATGGATATCTGATATGGGTGTGTGCATGCCCTACGAAAGAAGAATATACAATGCACGGGGGCACCTGACTAAATTCCAGAAAATCTGGCACAAATGGGTGAAGGCTGAGTGATGGGAATCTGCGGCGAGATTTTGGTGTAACTGTAGCGATAAGGCTCACCCTGATTAGCTATCCCGCCCTCTGTGAAAGTTCAAACTGTACTGGTCTTGAAGGACAACACAGTAGCCATGTACCACTGGGGAGGTGTGGGGTCATTACCTCTATTCAGAGAAGCAATTAGACTGTGGTTCTGGTCTCTGGTAAAATGGTATGTCTCTGATGGTGGCCCATCTATTGCACTCAATTACTCCTTTTAGCTTTGTTACATTGTTTTATCTTTGCAGAAATACTATTTTTAGCACAACAAAATTTTAGGAAAATTGCGATCCTCTTAATTATTTTATTGTAACTTTGCATCTAAGTGCATACTTGTGTTATACTAAGAGTTTCACTGCATTTTCGGGGATCCTCTTCCCTCGTACCTTTACTTACTTTGTTCAGGGACCTTGCTGGGCGGTGTATGGCATCTGAGCCTGCCTGCCACTTAAAGAACTACAACTCCCACAAAGCTTGTAGTTCTCTTCGTCCCTTACAGACGTTTTCAGGAGCGTCAGCGCGTAAAAGACGGTTTGTGCCAGTTCGTGACTAGGTGAGTGTACACTAGTTATCAGCCCTTTATCTCCTCTTTTGGTTTACGCCTTTGCTGTGTGCTCTTTTATAATGTCATCTCGTTGCGATCTAATCTCTGCTACTCAAAGAAACCGCAGGGCTAGATTATTGATTGTTGAGGATAACCTTCCAAATATCCGTAATACAGACGAAAATGTGAACAGTAACTGCATTTCAGTATCTAATGAACCTACTTTATCCACAGAACTTCTACTGTTGGACCAGCATATGGCCCCTAATACTAAGTCACAAACACCCACTGATATTACTGATTCTGGTACTGATATAATCACGGTATCTCCCACCACACATGCTTTTAAATGCGCTCTACTTAATACTCGTTCTCTAGTTAAACATGTTACTGAAGTAGTTGATTTTATTTCTCAAACTAAAGTGGATTTCTTGGCTATTACAGAGACATGGCTTTTGATATACTTGCTCCCCTGAAACCTACATACCAGAAAAAGTCAATAACCTCCAATGTGCCTTTTACTCCTGAGGTTATTGAGGCCAGAACACTCAAATGAAAACTCAAACGCATATGGCGTAAACACCCTATGAATCATAACCTCTTTGCATATAATCAGGCAGAAAAAACGTTTAAGACTTCGATTTTTAAGGCTAAGGAAATAACAGGAGTTAAAAGGAAGTACTGCTACTTCCACGACACCCATAGATAACAACTGGTGCCTACTTATCCACAATGGCTTTATGGAGAAGACACGAAAGCATCAGAATAATATACAAGATCAAATAAATTTAGTGGCTAATATGCAGACCCCATTCCCAATGCAGCTAGGGGACATGATTCTGAGTCAGCGCTCTTTGTGTTTAAAGCAGGATCTGAAAAGGAAGTCTTGGAAGTAGTCCATAAACCTAAACGTACTTCCAGTAAAGGTAACAATTTCCCAGCCACACTATTTAAAGATTTTATCTCGACCTTGGTACTTTGGGTTACCAGGTTCATAAATCGTTCTTTTCAAGAAGCTTTTGTTCCTGAAAACCTTAAGGAGATTTGGGTCACTCCTTTGTTGAAGAAGGAAAATCTTGATCCTAAAGAGGTTGATAATTAACAACCCATTACCAGCGTCCCAGTTATCTTGAAGTTGTTTCATAAAAAAGCATATATGCAATATCGAACGTTTTTTGAATGTCAGGATATCCTTGCAGCTCAGCAATCTGGCTTTCGCCACAATCATGGGACATAGACAGCTTTGCTGAATTTGAAGTCGCATATCACTGGTATTATTGAGGATGGTAACACAGCACTGATCCTGCTTCTGGATCTTTCTGCCGCCTTTGATTTGGTGGACTATTGTCTTCTGGCGGACAGATTATCCACCATTGGCAGATGTACTCAACTCTGCCACACTATGGTTCAAATCTTTTCTTGGTCCAAGAAGCATGAACGTTGTTAAGGGCACTGCGTATTCAAGCAGTAACGCTCTTACTTGTGGAGTCCCTCTGGGAACTTGTCTGTTGGCTTTGCTTTCTAACGTTTATTCAAGACACCTATGTGATCTTGTGTCTACTCTCGGGGTGTATTTTTCAAATTATGCTGATGATACCCAGATTTAAGTAAAGCTGTCTGGTGTATACACTGATGACTCTGAGCAGATACATAATATGTTAATGGTGATACAAAAATGGATGGCATTGAATTCCTTGGCCTTGAATAACTCTAAGACCGAGCAAAAATCCACATGCTACTATTACACACAGCTATTATGGCATATTCGTCCATTTTTAACTGATGCAAATCGAACAATGATTGCAGCTGATATTATAAACTGTAAACTGGATTATTGCAATAGTTCACTGATAGGGACTTCACAGACTAAAATTAAAAAACGTAAGGTTATCCAGAAGGGCGCTGTATGCGCCGTTTGTGGCTTGGAGCGTCAAACACATGTCACTGAAGCTTGCAGGAGTTTACACTGTATTTGTATTTGTATTTGTTTTATTTATATAGCGCAGGCCAGGCCCAAGGGTAACCGGGCGCATATCTTAGTAGATCAGTTACATTGCATTTACAAGTAAGGGAGCAGTACATTACGTATCATCACAATAATCCTGACAAATTGAAACAAGTAAACAGTAGATGTTACAAATCAGGCATCGATCATCAATGCAAGAAGGGTCCCAGGTGGCCCGTTCAGTAAAGAGGAGCAGTTGTTAGTAGGAAGTAACTAACCAAAGCTTGGCTTTGTGTTTGAATTGGTTGAATGAAGGCAGGGTTCTGATCAGGAGTGGTACGGTGTTCCAGAGCTTGGCTGCCAATTCGGCAGAGGCTGCAATATAAGGGCCTAGTTACAGTTTTCAAGTGCCTCCATGACGTGGCCCCCTCCTATCTAACAACTAGAATAACAAATAATCCTATCAAACTCACTCTACACTTCAATAACACTACTCGACTGAGTCAACCATGTATCCTCCTGAAGAAAATTGAGGGAGCCAGTTTCAACTCCTGGGCCCCTGCTTTGTGGAATGTACTTCCCAAATCTCTTGCTGACAGTAACTCGACTGCTCTGACGTTCCTCTTTGATGAAGAACGTGGTTAAATGACTAAAAATTCATATACTTTGGCTCGCCCCCCCTGTGCTTGGGTTTTTCCCCCTCTATTGTCTTCTATGTTTATAAGGGACCGAAAGCCTGCAAGCATCAGGGCGCCACATGGAGGCAGTCACTCACACAAAACACATGGACGGATGCATTGAGCAAGCATATTTTGGCCTCCTACTAGTGAAAGTTATTGAGGAGATCTTCTCCTTTTGGGGGCTCCTAAAATGGACCTCTTTGCTTCCACTCTAAATAAGAAGTGGAAGTTATTCTGTTCCAGAGAGTTTCCTCTGCAGGAATTTATAGCGGACGTATTGACAGTCAAGTAGAACTTCAATCTCCTCTATGCATTCCATCTGATCCTTGTCATTCTGCTAGTATTCGGGAAACTGTTCGGGTTCACATTTATTTTGATTGCTCCAGACTGGACCTGGGGGATATGGCACCCAGAGGTTCTGGATGTATCCATCTTCCCTTCCTGATGTCTCCAGGCTGCAATGAGCCTGCTCACCCAGTACAAGGGGAGGATCCTCCATCAGAGCCTCAGCAGTGTGAACCTTCATGAATGGCAGCTGAGAGGCTGAGATATAAGGAGTGGGATTTCTCAGATAAGACCAGGATGTGCTCCTTTCAGCTTGGCGACCAGCCACCAAATCCTTTTATGTATGCCGGTGGCCTTAATTCTCAGCTTAGTGTTGTAAGAGAGGCCTGGATCCTTTCCTCTGTCTCCTCTTTAGGATTTTCCTTTGTTTTGGCCTGGATGGGCCAGCAGATTGGCACTTTGAAAGGGCACGTAGCCGTAATCTAATTTTTTAAAAAGGACCTCTGAACAAGGCTCTTTCTTCATAATTCCCACTGTTAAGCAGTTATTTCAGGTTTTGTGCAACCAAATTATTTACCTTTGCCAATTTGTAGTTCCTGCGTTGGACTTTAATTTATTGTAGACTTTCCTTATGAGAGCTCTCTTTGAGCCTCTGTTTTACCGTTAATTAAGGTTGTTCTGCCTTAAGGCAATGTTCCTGGTGAACTTTATTTTCTGCGAGACGGGTGAGTGAGCTCCAAGAATTTTCTATTAAAATGACCTATTCAGTGTTTTCCAAGTTGGTGTCTTGGAGAGTGAGACCCTCCATTGTTACTAAAGCTTGTTTCAGAATTCAATCTTTTTTTTCCTCTACCTCCCCCTTCCAATACGAAGGAGAGATTCCATCGTTTGGACTGGATGCAGGCCGTCAGCCACTACGTCCCTCTGGCAAGGGACATTAGGAAAGACAACCAGCTTTTTGTTGGTTATGCTGGTGCTTCTGCTGAAAGGGCTGTGACTTAACAGGCCCAGTCAAGAAGGATTATCCTCTGCATCTCGAAATGCTACTATGATCTGACTGGGAAGGATGTGCCTGAGGGTCTCACGGTCCATTCAACTAGATGCCTGGTTGCCACCTGTGAGTAGCCAGGCATGAGACACGAATACAGAGAGGTCATAGTTTTGGCTATAGACTTTTATTTCAAACAAAAAGGGGTTAGAAAATGCCTCACTGTCCCTACTCTAAGCAGTATTTTCCTACCTAAACCAAAACTAAAGGTCTGTCCAATATCAAGATGTCCAAAGCAAAATGTCATGTGTCTAGAGTTTGATTCTGTCCCTCACATTCTAAAAATAATCTCTAAGGTGAAAAGGGTAATGTCTTGGCCTTGAAAAGTGTATAAAAGTTTCAAAAGGAAAGAGGTAATTCTGACACAAACATTTCCCAATTGGATGACTTTCACAGTTCCAGAGGATTGTTCCCTTTCCCAGGTTTTCCTGTATAATTGTCCAAGCTCCTAAGGGAATGAGCCTTTCTTAGACTTATCTGTTCAGCTAAAATGGTTTGTGTGTTAAACAACTTGGCTGTTAGTCTTTATTTTGTAGGATATACCTGATGTATCCTTATATCAGGATTTTTTCATGTGATCTACCTTACACACTTGCCAACTGGAATCTTCCTGGTATATTCTCCTGCCAGGGCATTCTCATATGCTTTACTTGATAAACTTGAAAACCTGAATCTGCCTGGTATACTCTCTTGCCAGGGCTTTCTCATGTGCTGCACTTGACACACTTGCAAACTTTAATCTACCTGGCATACTCTCCTGCCATGGCTTTCTAATGTGCTTCACTTGACACACTTGCAAACATGAATCTGCCTGGTATACTATCCTGCCAGAGCATTCTCATGTTCTTCACTTGACACACTTGCAAACATGACAATATCTTGTATTCATTCTGTTATTTTTAATTTGGAAATATCTTGTCTCACATTCTGTCATATATGTTTTATTTATTCTCATTTGCATTTGTTAGGGTTGCCGAAGTGCACCGGTGTCCCACTTCCCTCTTGTGGATTCACCGGTTCTCTATTGTGTGCTTTTGTTCTCCTGTGGTTAGCGTGCATTTACTCTTCCACATCCCATTGTTTCTCCCCGGGTTCGCCAACCTCACTTTGTGGCTTCCTTCGCGGCTCATATTTGCCTGCTATGCGCTTCTCCGAATTCAAGCAGCATGGATGGTGCTCTCCGGTACCTGTGAACGCCAGGAAGTCTCCCCCTCTCTTCCTCTCATGGCGTCCTTGCAGTCTTTTTTCCTTTGCCTTCTCTGTTTGTTGGCTCCATGGTCTTCCCAGCAGCATAGCGGTCCCTCAGTCAGTACCGAGAGGATGGGATTCTTGCAGCCAGCGTCTCTCCCCTCTCAGCTGGTTAGATGTTTTAAATGCCCTGGCACCAATTATGCGCTCGCAACCACTAGAATGCAGCGTGTGCTTCTGGTCCTTATTGATCTTCACTACTCCATTCAGCTTTCTCGTCAAAGTATTTTTACCTTCATAGAAAGGGAGGCCAGTTCTTGGTGACTTATAGGCAGAGCATGGGAAGGTATTTTTAGTAGCTTCCATGGGTGGGTTAAGGGAGTTATGACAACATGCCATTAAGTCATGGGGAATGGAGGGGGTATCCCTAAAAGAAAAAGGGGGTACCATGTCTCGTTCAATTATGTTGTGTCACTCCTTTGAGGGTTGCCTCCCCATGTGATCCTCCCTCATATAGCCGCTCTCCGGACCAGGATCAGGTAGTGGCTGCCATCCCCTGACCACATGGGCAGAGGTCAAAGCTGCAAAAGGAGTGATTTATTTATTTTATTTATTAGATATTTATAAGGCGCTTATACAACAAGACAGTGTTTCAAAGTGCCACAATGCACAGGGAAGAGAACAATGGACCAATAAACAATGAAATCGACAATGAATAAATGCAGAAAAGAGGGGGCGGGGGATGGGGGGTGTAAGTGCAATCAGTGTCCACTAGGGGAGGATGTGCCATGAGGTGCCCGTAGGGGGGGCACAGGAAAGTGCATGGGCAGAGACATCCCAAGCAAGAGGGAGGTCAACCATCCAGCAGGTAAGTGCAGAGCGGAGACAACCACCCAATATGTGGGTTTGGGCCCAGAGGGCAGTGCAGGTGGGGTGCTGGGGGTGATTGGGCAGAAGGCCACGACCCTTTTGGACTCTTGAGGGACCAGGACGCCAACCTCAGTGACAGAGGAGATGGTTAGCACGAGAGAGGGAAGGAGAAGGAGAAGAGAAATGTATTGAGTTGTTTGCAGAACTTGAGGTGGTCTGGTTGAAGACAGTGAGATAGAGGGAGGCTGTTCCATAGGAGGGAGTCAGATGAGGAGAGAGATCTGGCCCCAGTTCTCTGCTTGGAGTAGCGTTTGATCAGAAAAGAGTGTGAGCCAGATTTTGAAGGGATCTGGAAGGAGAATATTTAGTGAGAGAGAGCTGCAGGTAGCATGGTCCCAGGCCCCAGACAGCCTTGTGGATGATGGAAAGGGTCTTGAATTTGATCCTTGCAGTAACCGGGAGCTAGTGGAGAGTTTTAGACCTGGAGAGATACGGTCCCAGGGCTTGAAGCCGAGGATAATCTTGCAGCCCTATTTTGAATTAGTCAAAGAGGACAGAGTGAAGAAAGAGACAGATTGAGGAAGAGGCTGTTACAGTTGTTAAGCCTGGAGAGGACCAGAGCTTTAGAGACATTGAGATTTGTGGGGAAGGTGAGGAAAGGGAGAATGCCAAGATGTGAGGAATAAAGGAGATGGAGGAGTCGATTATGGCCCCAAGGTTTCTGGCCTCAGTAGAAGGAGATGGAGGGTAGCCCACGGAGGACGGCCAGAGTGCAGGAGGGAAACAGGGATGACACACACATCTTTGCCCTGAAAAGAGGGGAGGCCATGTCGTGGACATATGCTAAGTGTTCACATAGGCCTCGCTGCACACATTTGCCAAACATTACTACTTGTATTCCCTGTTTGGACACAAAGCAGGATGCTTGCTTTGGTTGAGCAGTCATCCAGGGTGTTCTGGTTTAAGTGTTGCCCCCTCGCTCTCCTCCTTCTAGATGTATCTACTTCTATGTGAGACAATGATAGTTGAGGAATCTGTGGGAGGAAGGCATCAATTAGAAGAACAAATGACTTGCCTCTCGTTAATGTTATTGCTGATGGATGTTCCTCCCATGGATTCCTCATCACCCTCCCAACCTGCTCTTCTTGGCGAATAACTAATACAACTCATCTGTTCTGTGGTTCCTCAGCGGCTGAGGGGTAGGGAAAAAAGATAGAACTGAGGTCATGGGGCATGGTGGCTCTATATATACTAGCCCTGACATAACGTGCAACGGCAATGAGTGGTGCTGACCCAGAACCATTCTGCGCCCCTTGGTCTTTCAAAAAGTTTCCCAAGGCAGCTGTGCTGGAGCTGGAATACCATTGAGGAGGAATCTGTTAGAAGAACATCTATCAAAAAAGAATATTACAGAGAGATAAGTCATTTGTTCTTATGGCCTCAGAGGCCCTGAAAGGTTACCTGCTGGGAAGAATCAAAGAGACTAAATTACCCATGCATGTTCCTCCTACAACATAATCTTACCTTTGGATTTGGTGCAGCCCCTACATCAGCTTATTACTAAGGCCCAGTTCAGCCCATTGCTTTTGCATATGCTCATCTGTTTCTTTATTTGAGCCTTAATTTAAGAGCCATTTCTCCCATTCAGACAGTTCCTAAAATGGCTCTTCCTGCAGGCACTGGTGTTCCTGGTTCCACTGGGCTGCATTATGAAACTGACCATGAAGACAAGACTCCTTTTTTCAGCAGGGCCATCCATCAGTGAATGCTAGGTTCATGGAGTTTCTGCACATTTATATCCCAGAGATCCCCACTCTTTACAGCCAGTCAACAAAAAGTGGGACATCACAAAAGGTTTCCCTTGCATCTCAACATGAGGCACAATCGCTGGTGGTTGCAGCCACCTTGCTGAGTAGCAGAGCTTTCTCATTTTCTGTTCCTATATTCTTTGGGCAGAAACGTTTACCTCAACTCTGCCTTGTATCTTAGACATACTAATCTCTATGTCAGAGCTTCGGGCCTGGGAGGCTTTCCTCCCTTTCCATCATTCGGAAGCCAGCCCAGCCCTACATCACCTCCCTCCGACACGGAGTGCATGTAGTGTGGAGAGTGTGTTTTGTGTTGCAGTCCACCTCGGAGCTCCAGGCCTGGGAGGCTTTCCTCCCTTTCCATCGTTCGGAGGCCAGCCCAGCCCGACATCACCTCCCTCTGACGCAGAGTGCGTGGACTGTAGAGAGTGTGTATTTTGTGATGCAGTCCATGTCAGAGCTCTGGGCCTGTGAGTCTTTCCTTTCCATCGTTCACAAGCCAGCGTAGCCCAGCCCTACATTACCTCTTTCTGACACAGAGCGTACGGAGTGAGGAGAGTGTGTGTTGTGTGTTGCAGTCCACATCGGCGCTCCAGGCATGGGAGGCTTTCCTCCCTTTCCGTAATTCGGAGGCCAGCCCAGCCTGACATCACCTCCCTCCGATGCGTGTGTTGCAGTCCATGTCGAAGCTCTGGGCCTGGGAGGCTTTCTTCCCCTTTCTTTGTTCTGAGGCCAGCCCATCTCTACCTCACCTCCCTCAGACGCGGAGCGCGCAGAGTATGGAGAGTGTGTTTTGTGTTTGGTCGTTTGCGCGGAGCAGCAATGGATGCCTCTGACCTCAACTATTGCTTCCTGCTCGCTCTGCTAATCTGCTAAACCTGTGCTACGGATGATCGGCCCCCGAAATCCTTTCCTGACTGCTGATGCAGCTACTCTTGCCTTTTCCCAAGTATGGCCCTCAATACTGCTGCGTTGTTTAGTATGCACGCCCGTTGAGGCATCTCTCTCTTGTGCGGCAGCGACATTCGTTATGTAGTCGTCTCATCCCCTTTGTTCTGCTTTTGTCCTCCTTGCAACTTGGTGGCGGCAGTTCTCCATCAATTATTGCACCGATTTTGTTCACTAAGTTTCAGTGTTCCACCCTGGCCTGTTTTGGGTCCTCTCATGCTCACTCCTGCAGCTGCGTGTGCTGGGCTTTTCCTTTTCCAGCACTCTTCTTTGTTCGCAATGTGGAGGAGTGGAGGCAACATTTCTTCCACGGACTGATGCACCATTTTGGGCTTCTCCTTTGCCAGCACTCTACTTTGTTCGCAACATGGAGGAGTGGAGATAACATTTCATCCACCGACTGATGCACCATTTTGTTCACCAAGTTCCAGAGTTCCACCTTGGCCTGTGTGGGGCCCTATCAGGCACATTCCTGCACCTGCATGTGCTGGGCCTCTCCTTTGTAGCATCCATCTTGCTACGTGATGGTGGCATTCCTTACCGACCGGAGCACCATCTTTGTGCATTTGAGGAAAGTGGGCATCACCTGTCTGTGTGTTCGGCCTTTCTGTACCTGCGTTTGGGGGGCCTTCCAGTGGCCCCACAAATGTGAGGCAACTGGAAGGCTTCTGCTACATGTTGGCGGCTTTTTCTCACTGACCGCAGTACATGACCAGTACTTCCATGCATTAAAAGTTGGAGTGTTTCACCTTGGCCTTGGACCTATCTCGTCTCCTGCACCTGCGTTTGCTTGGCCTCTCCTATGTAGCATCTATCTTGCTACGTGGTGGCGGCATTGCTTACCGATTGCAGTGCCATCTTTGTGCATTGAAGTAAAGAGGGCCTCACCAGGCCTTGTGTTGGGCCCTCCTATACTCTGGTGCATGGGGCCTCCTGTGCTCAGCTTTCCTCTTGCTACTTGTAGGCTGCTTTTCTGCACTGACTGCAGTGCATGGCCAATACTGCCATGCATTCAAGGTTGGAGTGTTTCACCTTGGCTTTGGACCTATCTCTTCCTAGCCTGCACCTGTGTGTTTCTGGCTTTTCTCTTTACTCAGCATTACTCTTATAGCGTTGCCCTGTGAACCCTTGCTTCTCCTCCTCCTGTTCTCCTCGCTACAGTTGCCCAACCACTGTACTATTCCTTTGGGCCTACTGTATTGCTGCCGGCCACACTTGTTTCAACCTGGCACATTCTCCTCGTCCATGGGGTTTTTGGGCACTACCACATCAATGTTTGATAACATTCTGTTTGCAGTGGTCTTCGACTTCTAAGCCCTCCGTCTCCTCCTGAGGCCTTCACCGAAGAGGAATTCTACTAACTCAAAGACATCAGTGACTCAAGCACCTCACTTGCACCCGCTGCATCTGTGCCATTTGCACCAGTGGTAGGAGGGCCTGACTAACCGTGCAGCCCTGAAGAGTCCAGAAATAGACACTGTCTGGTTCTTTCTTATGTCATCTGTCCGCTACTTGGCCGCCTGGTGAGTTTTTTCATTTTTGTCCTGCTCTCTGCCCCCATCACCCCTTCTCTCTGCTCTCTCTTTCCATTCATAGTGCTCTCTATCTCACCTGTCTACTCTAACTGCTACTCTAAAACCTATCCTACCTCACCCTCGAAGCCTGGAAGGAAAAAGTTCAAAAAGAATCTCCTCGACTCCAACCCAGGCCTGCCCATCGTCGACACCTTCATCAACGCTTCTTTCAGGCAGACTGTTACCGACATTATCTTTGTCGTTCCCTCCCCGGACCTATGGTCCCCACATATGGTCTCTGTCCTCTTTCTTTTTTCCTCGTCTCCCTGCAATGGAGGCACCAAATGGGAAGTACTCTAGGCGGGCTTCTCATTCTTTAGGTGCATCATTAATGTCTATCTCAATGGCACTGTCGTGGCCCAGAGCTCTCAGCCCACCCTTCTCCTTCTTGACAGGCGTATTCCTTCTCTGCTCAACTTCCTCCCTTCTCCCAACTCTCCTGTGGGGGCCACCCCCTCTGCCCCTGCTCTACGTCTGCTTGGCGTACCAGGTCCCTGTACCCCCCACCCCCTCGGAAGACCTTCAAAAGTCGTAACCCGGTCCACCTCGCAACCCTCAACGCTCGCCCTGCCGTCAAACACCCTTCTGATATCTGTCTCCTCCTCAAATACTTTGACCTCGATTCTATCTCCCTCACTGAGGCATGCTTCACTGCCAGCTCTGTCACTGCCTTTTTACACACTCTTGCCTGAAGGTTACAAGATCCTCTTCAAGCCCAAGCCTATCCGGTCCGGAAACGGAGTGGCCTTGATCTTCCCTGACTGGATCTCTGCCGCTATCATTCCCACACAGTCCTACTCCTCCATCTGCAGGCTTGGCATCTCTCCAACCCTTTCTTTGATCCTTACCACCATCTACAGGACCCCTCTTTGAGAGGTCTTACAACATCTTTTCCCTTCTTGCCTCTTCCTCTAGATGTCTCCTCCTTGGTGACTTCAACATTCACCTTGACCTTTGGAGGCCTCTAGACTCTTCTGCAGCCTCTGCGACTTTCTTTCCCTCACCATTCATCCCTCAGGTCCGACGCATTCTGCAGGACATACCTTGGATGTTCTCATCTTCTCTGACATTCCTGTCTTCACCCTTCTCACTATTCTTCTCTCCTGGTCCGATCACTTACTCCTATCTTCCCATCTGGATCTCTTTGGACCTCGGACTACACCTCTAGCGGCTCTGCCTGTCTCCTTCTCCGTCATTCAACTGATGAAGCGAGTGTCAGTTGCTGCCTTTGCTGCCACGTTCATTCACCCACCACGCCTGCAACAGACGCCCTTACTGACTCTGCCCTTACTAATCTTCACCTTTGTATCACCAGCCCCTGGATATCCTTGTCCCTGTTATGAGGATCCCAATGAAGCATGCCTCCAAACGTAACACTTGGTATGATTCTGACCTAGCCTCTCTGAAACGCAAATGCAGAGTGGCTGAGCGGAAGTGGCTGGCATCAGACGCCCCCGTTGACAGACTGACCTGTCTCCTGCTCCAAAGGCATTTCAGACTCTCCATTTGCTCTAAGAAGAGGGCTCACATCCAAGTCTGCGTCTCTGGGGCCATTAACAACTCTGGCGAACTGTCCAAAATCTGCAATGAACTCGACAATCCTTATACTGCCTCCACATCCGCCTTCCTTCCCTGACCCTCTGTACCTCTCTGGCCTCCCACTTCCTTCCCAACACCCAGGACATTCTGTCCTCACTCTCCTCTACCCCTCTCCCTCATCCCCCCAGCTGTATTCCCTCCTTTGACTCCCGCCTCCCCTCCCTTCCTCTCTCCTTCTCTCCCATAGCACCGGATGAGGTCTCTAGACTAGTCCGCTCTATGAAAATCTCCCCCAAACAGGTGCTCTCCTGCTCCTCTAGATCTATCAAGGACAACATTGGCTCCCTTGCGCATTCCCTGGCTGATTTCTGTAACCACTCCTTTGCCACTGGCTGCTTCCCTCAAGCACTCCCTTGTGCATCCCCTCCTTAAAAAACCTTCCTCTGTCCCCTCCTTCCCTGCTAACTATCACCCTATCTCCATTACCCCCTTCCTGGGCAAACTCCTTGAGAAGCTTGCCATCTCCCAACTGACCCAACATTCCGATTCTGTTGGCTGTCTTCTTGACCAGCAGTCTGGCTTTAGAGCTGCCAGAGGCACGTAAACTGCTCTACTGAACACCCTTCACACCTGCTCTCTAATTTTGACTCTACCTCTCCTTGTGTTCTTATCCTCCTGGATCTTTCCTCTGCCTTTGGCGCTTTTAGTCATGCCACCCTGTTTAACCTTCTACGTAAAACCCTTGGCATCATGGGTCTGGCTCTTGACTGGTTGACCTTCCTCTCCAACAGTCCTTCTCAGGTTCAACTGGGCCCTTTTCCCTCCCCTATCACACACTCCACCTGCAACATCCCTCAAGGCTCTATCCTCTCGTCGTGGCTTTTCAGGATTTGCCTTGCCCCCTTGGCCCTTCTTGTCTCTTCTTTCTCTCCTCACTTCCAGTGTTATGCTGATGATACACAGTAATCCTTCAAGCTGCCTTCTCCTTCCTCCTCTTCCTTCTCTCTCATCCCTGACTGTCTGACTGCCATTCAGTCATGGTGGGTTGCCAATGATCTATGTATTAATACCAGTAAGACTGAGATCCTTTCCAATGGGAACCCTGCTCCCACCTTCCCTCCCTCCCTCAGTCTGGCCGCCCTCTATGGGACACCTCTCTTCACCTTCCTGTGAGACAAACAATCTTGGTGTCATCTTTGATCTCTCTCTCTCCTACTCTCCTCACATCACTAACCTTGATAGGAAGGCACACTACCAGCTGTGCCCCCTTAGAGGTATTCTCCCTTTCTTCACCTTCCCCCAGAAACTCAATGGGCCTCATTACGAGTCCACTAACCCGGACTTAACGGCACCGGTATAACCATACCGGCACCGTTTCCGTGACCATGTAATCACGACCCACTATCCCAGAAAAACCACCACCACAAACCGCCGCCGCGGAGTTAAGGGATCCGTAAAATGCATCTGCGGCGAAACTCCCCAGTTACCGGCAACACAAAACACCATGGGCATCACGAGTACCACGGACATGGAAACTCTGCCATAAAAATGGCAGAAAAACCGTGGCCATGGAGGCGGTATCGGTGCCACCGCAAACATGACGTTAATCAGTGCCTGGTGAGCTGAATCAGGCCACAGGTGCCCCAAATGAGCCCAGCTGGACTCAGCAGGTCACTAGGAGCCCACAAAAGGGCCACACCCAGGCCAACTCCAAACACAACTATGCAGGCAGCAGCATTGGGACTGGGGCTCTTGAACCTACAGGCAGCAGTGCACATGGTGGCAGTAATGGTGCAGAGGAGGATGAGGCGGAGGTGGAGGAGGCACAGGCGGCAGTTAGCAAACCCTGCACCCATCCCAAACCCAATTGTGCAGCTGGCATGATCCGGCAGGCAGCCTGCAATACCCCGCATCAGGGCCTCACCCTGGAACCTGACCCCAGGACAGATCCACACATTATACCGGCTGGACCATCCAACAATCATGTACATCACCGCCATGACTGAGGACGACATCAGCAGCCACATTGCCATTTCGACCGCAATTCCCCCCCTCCTGAAAGTGGTGTGAGTACTGCATTTTCTATGCACAGATGGTGAGCTGCACGGGCTCTCACGACCCTGTTTCTCTAAAATATTGGGACAGGTACTGGATGTCCTGCTGCGCCATGTGTCAGAACACATCGCCCTACCCCGTACTCTTGCAGAGGTCATTGCCACCAAGTTGGCCTTCCATGCCATTGCAGCCATGCCAAATTGCATAGGTGCAGTAGACTGCACCCAGATAGAGCTGACAGTACCACGTGCAATGGAGATGGTGTACCGCAATAGGAAAAAATACCACTCACTGAATATACAGATGGTATGTGATGCCGGACAGGTGATTACACATTGCTGCGCATGTTTCCCAGGGTCAACACATGACTCAACGGTCCTGCGGAATTCCAAATCGCCACGCTACATAGGACGCTACGCTGGACAAAGCGCATGGCTATTGGGTGAGTACAACTGCCAATGCATAGGCCCTGTGGAAGTGTGTTGTGTGCCCAGGCCAATGACCTGTGTGAGTGGGCTGCTACAACTGCACATGCATCACCCTCTGGCCCATGTAATGTACGGTCAGCATAACCCACACATCACAAACCTACACATGGCAGGTTGGCACAGTACACACCCTGCCAAAAGAGACATACGACCAATGCTACCACAAGGCCATACAAGTTGATCCACTCAATACAGCCACCCACACTTAGCACCACTGCCCCCCAATGCACATGACGGCTGCACATGAGACATCCTGCAACAGCCAAATCATCACAGCCCATAGATTGACTCCTCTATGTGTGCACGTCATTGCACAGTTGCATACTTACCAACCACTATTGTCCGCAAGGGCAACTACATATGCACAGCAAGTCATTGGGCAATGTCCAAATGCCATCATCTACAACAATTACCCATGAATGGCAATCAGTCATCCGTCCAACCACTGATTGGCCCATATGGATCAATGAATGATGACACACGATTGCACTGCATCAGATCAAGAGATGATACCACAAACACTGACATGTCCCACACATTTCCATGGCTGATGACGCCTGTACGGAGGCCAAGGAACAGGCATGAGGAGGCGTACAACAGGGCACATGTCTGCACACATGCCATGATTGAGTGGACATTTGGCCTACTGAAGGCCAGGTTCCGCTGCTTAAGCAGATCTGGAGGATCACTGCTCTACAACCCAGTGAAGATGGGTAAAATTGTGCTTGTGTGTGCCATGCTGCACAATCTGTGCATGTGCAGGGACATTCCTCTGCCGCCAGACACAGAGAATGATGATGGAGTTGAAGATGGGGATGGGGATGGGGATGGGGTGGCTCCACACCCTCCCCGGGGTGCACAAGATGGCCAACAAGCACGGGATACACTCATTCGCGTTTACTTTTGAGAGACTGCACATTGACAGCAATGCATGGCTATGACGATGCCAGTGAATAAATGGATTTTGTCTGCAAATGAAATGACGGCTGTCCACTCATTATAGTAGTTTTCAAAGGTGTTGTATTATCAATAAACCAGGAAAGAAAGTGCATTGGGTAGGGAAACTGTACACCCGTGCCCACCCACCACCCAAAAATACCCACCCCCAACCGGGCCCCAAACAACTAACCCCCTAATGGACCTCCCCCACCACCCAAACATACCCACCCCCAACCAGGCCCCAAACAACTAACCCCCTAATGGACCTCCCCCACCACCCAAACATACCCACTCCCCTACACCCATGGTGTCCCCAAATGTCATGTTGATTGCCATCCCCACATGCCACTATTTGCGGGGGCGCTTATGCGCAGCCGTATCCTTACTGGCGAGTCCAGACAGCCGACTAGAGCGCCTCTGTGGGCTGCCAGTGGCAGAGCTGGATGGGGAGGTGCTGGCTGAGGTGACTGTCGGTGTGACTATGGGCATGCGTCCTTGAAACGCCTGCTGGGCAACCAACATTGACTCAGCAATGCTGGATTGCACACTGTTCCCTTCCCTGACATGGTGTGCCGGGGTGACAATGGTGGCTGCAAATCGTCCAATCGACCTGAAGAGCCGACGCACCAACGTTGCATTGCTCTCACGCTGCAGCCTGGACTCCTCCCGCTGATGCATGGCCTCCTCACGCTGCAGCCTGGCCTCCTCCAGCTGTCTTTCCACCAGCTGCGTCAGGGTGGCCTGTTGTTGCTCGATGTGCTGCAAGCGTGTACTGAGCTCAGCCATGGAGGGAGTTGGGGAGCTCATGGGCCTATGCAGTTCTTGGGGGCTGAACTGTAGGCCATGGATGGGTGACATCTCATCCATGTTGTCCCCCTCACCCTGTTGTACTGCTTCGGCATGCATGGCCGGGGCACTTCCATCACTCGATGCAGCCTCCTCAGCAGTGCAGATAGGCTGCGAATTATCATCTGGGGCCAGGGTGGGTGCCTCCATGGGGATGGTGGCGTCTGCTGGGGTGCCTGATGCAGCCGGTGTGCCTGATGCAGCCGGTGTGCCTGATGCAGCCGGTGTGCCTGATGCATCCGGTGCTTGTGTGCCGGAACAGTTAGCATCATCCTCCTGGGAAGGAGTGCTGCGTTGGGTGCGTGCAGATGGCCGCTGCTTTGCCTCTTGGCCGTCGTCGCTGTCACTTGTCACGGCTATGGGGATACAGAGGGCATGCTGTTAGTTGTGTGATGTTACTTAATGTGTCCATCGCATGCATCAAACCAAACAATCCATGACCACTTGCATGTACACACTTGTGACTATTGATGCACACAGGTGTGTGTGTGTCTGCTTCCAGTCAAGCATGCACTGTGTGCATTTCCAGGGGTCATGCTTTGGGGATGTGGTACTTGTCATCTGGGCGGTCAGTGGGTCCATTGGGTCACTCCTGCCCTGTTTGGGGGGGTGGGCATTGTGAGTGGGTCCATTGGGTCACTCCTGCCCTGTTTGGGAGGGGGCATTGTGAGTGAGTCCATTGGGTCACTCCCATTCACACTTATCGCTTTGTACTGTGTGCACTTACCGGCATCTGCAGGTGGGCTCACTCCTGCCTCTGCGTCTCCTGTGCCGTGGATGCCCTCGAGGCGCATGACACTGCTTCAGCACTCATCCCACGATTGCAAATTGGGAGGGGATGCAGGGCCTCCACCAGTGCCAGTGCTGTGTTGGTGGTGTGCAGTGATGAGGTTGCGTACCCGGAGCCTGAGGTCATCCAACCTCTTATGGCAGTCCTTCACAGAGCGTGTGGTCACACCGACAGCTGTGCACTTGCGTGCTGCCTCCGCCCACACCTCCTTGTGGCGTTGCTGAGTAGCGCACCGCTGGTCTGCACTAAAGAGCATTTCCGCATGCTCGACACTGTGCTCCACGAGAACTGTGAGCTCAGCCTCACTGAAGCGCTGCTTTCGCTGTCTGCGTGCTGGGATCCTGGATGCCATGATGGTGTTAGATGTGTTGTCAGTCTCAGGGAGGTGTTCTGACCTGTGGTGTCTGAGGATGGCAGTGGATTGTGCTTTATATAATGGCCGCCTCTCTGTTTCCGGTTTTTTTCCCGCTGTCATGGTATTTCCGCCTCCGGTGTTTCCGTGTCAGCGGGGGCAGACACGGGTTTTCCACCATTTTCTGTGGTGTAAAGTCTGTGTGCGTGGGTGTTTACATGACGGCGGTGACTCCGTTTCCACCTCGGTGTGTTGCGCGCGACCCACGTGCCGTAATCGGCCCTTCTTTCTGCAACCTTGCAGTCGCGGAAGCGGAGTCACCGTCGTCACAGAATCACCGGATTCCAGCACGGCGGACTCGTAATGAGGCCCAATGTCTCCAGAGCTTTGGTCGTCTCTAGGCTTGACTACTGTAACAGCCTCTTCCTCAGTCTTCCTTCGTTGTCCCTGCGTCCCCTTCAACTAATCCAGAATAGGACTGTGAGACTTATTCTTGGCCTCAAGCCAGGGACCTCATCTCTCCAGCCCTAATCTCTCTCCACTCGCGCCCGGTTGCGGCTAGGATCAAATTCAAGACTCTATGCATCATCCAGAAAACTTTCTGGAGCCTGGGACCCCACTACATCCAACTCTCTCTCCCTAAATTCTTCCCTGGTAGAGCCCTCCGGTCTGCTAGTTCCAACTCTTGGCGAATCTGTTGCTTCTCTAAGCAAAGAGTGCGGGGGCAGATGTTGCTCCTCTGCAGGAGCCTCCCTCTGGAAAGTTCCGGAAGCCCCTTAAGATGCTCCTTTTCTCCTCCTCCTTCTCTCTCCCCCTCCCCTCCTAACTCCTCCCTCCTTCTCTATGTCTGGCTGCCTGGTTCCCGCTGAGTACTACAGGGTCCCAGGCCCCCTCTGCCCATTCCTCCCCCATTCCTTTGCTTACCTGCTTTCAATGGCACTTGCCCTTTGGCCGCGTTGTATCACCTGCACTTCTCCCTTTCTCCCGTCCCTTCCCAGCTTAGCAGCTTGCTTTGCGCAAACCTGCACTTCTCCACCACCCGCACTTATTGTTCAGCACTTGCACGATCCGAATGTCACAAGGCCTAGTAGGCCGTTATTGTATCTTTCTCGATTGTCCCCCCACCTTTGCTTGTCTTGTGGTGCCTTGAAAGACCATTGCTGTATAGGTGCCTTACAAATATCCAATAAAATAATGAAAATAAAAAATGTTGATGTGTTTTGACATCGACCAACCTCAAATATTGGAACCGGTTGGCAGAATTCAAACCATAATTACCAGACGAGAATCAAGCAGTATTCAGCTCAGTTCTATAGGAAATAAAACAGGTCTCCTCAGATATTGTCAGTAGTATGGTGCACTAAATTGATACTGTAGCCAGGGGGATAAACATCATCCTCAATGCCAGCTCTGAATGAGGGCTGAGTAAATGGTACATTATGTGCAGGTCAAAAATTGCGCCTCCCTTTTGACAGCAACACCTCGATTTGTCCACTGATGATGAATGAATAAAGAGAAAATAGTGCACTCAGTTGGCAAAATCTCTGGTGGTGCTCACATAACTGCCTGCCAAGACCTATCGATCTCAGCCTAGATTTGACAGGAGCCAATCTTGGTCTGGGTTTCAAGGCTTTCAAGATAGAAAGCAGCAAAAGCAGGATTGTTCCCCCAGTTTTCAGCCAAGGAAATAGCAGAGGACCGTAAACAGAGGCTTTGGCTCTCAGCCTTCAACAACCAATCTGAAATCAATTAGAAAGAATATTACCAAAGATAAGTCATTTGTTCTTACCCATTGTCATCTACGTACCACACTGCCTGATTAGGCACTATATAGGTCTGTGAGATGTGTAGATAATCACGTTCTGTTTCCGCTGCAATAAAATGAGACATATTGTAACATTATCTAGCTGTCTTTTCTCAAGCAGTATTGACAGAGAAGGTCACTTAGAGTGGATGAGTAGATGACAGTGCGTAAAATCATTAGATAGCTATGACAAGGCCATCTTTTTCAAACTAGAATTTGGTAAACATTCACTGAATCCATAAACACAGTAAGACAGGATTTGTGAAAGAGATCACAGTGCATGCCATTTCCCTAGTTTGAATTTGAGGCACCTCTAGAGTGTGATTATTCAGAGTTCTGTCTTTTTCTTTTGCAGATTTTTGCTATGGCAATGAAGATTTTGTATTCTCTATCAGTGAAAGCATCAAGCTATGTGTAACAGTGGTGGCGTATGCACCAGAGTCTTTCAGAAGGTACCAGCTTGCATTTATTTTTGTATTGGTCAGTTTTTTCCAAAAATGTATGTAGGTTTTGTGAGACCACAAAAATGGTACATAGAGAAGGAAATGCAAAAAAATAGAGAAGAGACATCATAGAAAGTAGAGATAATTGATATGTTCTGGCAACAATTGAATTGTGCAGACTGTACTAATGTACCTTTGCTGTGTTTCTGTAATATGGTTTTAGATTCAAAGATGGTTGTGAAACAAATTGCAGTTTCATTCTGTAGCAGTGCCCTCCTCCCACATCCACTGATACACTCATAAGAAACATTAGAACAAGTTATATGTAATAATTGAACATGTCCACTCTATGTATGATGAAAATAGCTCATTGTCTGTTGCTTACATGTATAAATATTGCTAGCTGCGTTTTGCACAAATTTGCTTTTCAATGAATTTCTTTTCTCCTGCAGCTTCCTCATCAGATAGATATTCCTCCAGCGTCAGCACTCAGACAACTTTTCAACAGAGGGCATAGTGCACCTCAACTCAGCCGACGATCCATCTTGACTCGATGCAGCAGTGGTTCACTCCGGAAGTGTCATTGGTCGTCGTACATATACCACATCAATACTCCACGTACCATAGTTTCTTTTTTCCGGGCGCTCAGTACACTGCTCACTGGAGCAAATCTCGTTAGAGAACCTTTTTCTTCACAAAATGTTTTATCAAATTCAACCTGATTTCACCAGAATGTCCGCTCCCAAGGTGTCCGGACTCAAACAGTGCGAGGACTGTAATTCCAAGATGTCCATCACTGACCCACAAGGTGTCTGCGTGTGGTGCCTCGGTGTCAGTCATGTCACAGAGGATTGCGATACTTGCATGAAAATGAATTTGAAATCGCTGTGGGAGAGGGCGGCAAAACTCATGCTTGGTCGGGGCCCGTCAAAGTCTTCAGCTCGTTCGACCACTCAGTCGTCATAGCTCGGTACGGAAGGACCCACTCCTGAAAAGGAGAACAGGCACCGGAAGAAAACTGATAAAAGATTGCATTCGAAGAGCCACTCTTCGTCCTGCTCCTCCCACAAAAGAAGTGCCGTTACCGCATAGGCACCAGTCAGATTGTTCCGAGCACCGCGGTATTGTCATTGTCATGAAGTCAGGGGCACAGGCATGCAGGGGTCGCATGCACAGGAGACCTGGGTGGACACTGTCCTGACGCCTTTGGCGCCAGGCTCATGAACAAAAAGTAAACAAGAACATCCATTTAACACCAAAAAGCTTTTATTATGGACATAGCACTTCAGATGCATTAACCTTGAACATTCCATCCAATAAGCAGGATGCATTAACCTTGAACATTCCATCAATTAAGCAGCCCCAAATGTATTCCTGGGTGTGGCTGCTAATGGATTGCCTTCACACATGCTCACTCCCTAGGAGTGGCAGGGTGTGGCTGGTAAGCTGGCCCTAATGGGCATGCCCACGATCTCAGCTATATTAGCTGCCCCGATCCTCAAGACAGACGCTTCGCGTTATTCTGCACTTACAAGCAGCGTAACGCTCACCGTCGTCTGTGGTCAGACTTACCTTTCAAGATCCTGCTTCCTGGACATCCTGCTTCCTACCAGCATACTTACCAACTGGGGGAAGCTGTTCTTAGCTGTACATCTCTTTGGCGAACCAAGTATTAATCTTTACCCCTTCCGGAACGCCGAAATCTTCATCTTGGCACTGCAGCACGACACGCTCCATCGTCGATAGCAGCGCCTGCAAGGAAAAACAGAAGACAAGGTTAGACATCGAAAAAACAGTGAGTTTAAGGTTGCGCTTCGCCTTACTTCGCACTTTTCCTTAAACCATCGCTTACCTGCTGTCAAACATTGCGGTAGCATCCATCTTCCATCCGCCGCGTCTCGCGTCTCACAGCTGCATTGAGGCCGCATTTCCATCTAAGGGAAGAAAACAGAAGAGAGACATTATTGCGGGCATAAATAGGAGCAACATATAAAGACATTAAACAGAACGAACAGCATCACAAGAGCTCATGAAAGACTTACCAATCATAAGTAGAAGCATAGTCGCAGCTGGGCTGGACTAATCCTTATCAGGGATCAGTGAAGGAACGAGATCCCATTTGACGCACCCCTGCCAGAAGTAGCAGGACGGAGACCTTATCTTCCATGATTCACAGGTGAGCTTTATGGGCCGGCGTATGCTCACAGAAACCGTACTTTGGGGTGAAGGGTTCAAGAGGTACAACAATCACAGATTGGTGCACTCACACACTGTTATCTCCACGCTGGAGCAGTATCACCACGTACCACCGCTCACAGCTTTTCTACTGAAGGAAAGGCCTGAAGGGGGTGATTCAAGTTCAGGGAGGGCTACAACCATGCCCCAACGCCTCTGCAGAGACCAGGTGAGCGTAACAGAATGCAAAGCCTCTAATACTCTCTGCCTGGGCATTATGGAAACTTCAGAAACAGATCAGTTAGCCCTCTTACTAGGGGAATTACGGGCTGAAGTACATGCTTCAAGACAGGAAACAAATGCATTACTGAGGGATCTTATTGTAACTCGAGAAAGAACTGACAAATTGGCAAGACAAATGCTACAAGCACAAGCAGGACAGGTTCCACTGCCTGGAGTGACCCATTCTTCTCATTCTTCCACACCACAACAATCAACACCGGTTCAGGTGGTTCTTCCAGGAGCAGTGCCTCTAGCCCCTCCTGAACACTTCATCAGTGACCCAAACAGGTTTGCTGTATTTATGAACTAATGTCGCCTTAATTTCTTGCGCAGACCAGGAGCCTTTCCTAATGACCAAGCCAAAGTGGCGTTTGTACTCTCGTATTTAGGAGGTAGTGCGGCTGACTGGTCTATACCTTTGGTAAATCAAGATGACCCTTTTCTCCGGAACTTTGGGAATTTCCAACATGAGATGGAGAAATTGTTTGCCCATCATACTCAAGGACAAGTTCTGGATAAAGAGTTGTTGTCACTCAGACAAGGGAGTCAAGATCTATGAACCTATATTGCAACCTTCAATCGTCTCATAGCCCAGACCAACTGGCCAGAAGAGAAGAGGACTACACTCTTTTATCGAGGGTTACGTGGAGAACTTAAGGATGTGTTGGCGCAAGTGGTGAATCCCCCCGAGAGGTGTGCGGACTACATAGACCTCACAGTGCATAGATTGCAGAATCGGAAAAGGGATCGAGCTCGATCAGAGGGAAAGTCAGTTTACGTACGACCTCGTGAGAATCAGACTAAACCACATGAACAGCCTGAGCCAATGCAAATTGGTGGAATGCGAAGTCCCCTTACCAAAGCAGAAAGGGAAAAAAAGACAACAATAGCTTTGCTTATATTGTGGACAAGCAGGTCACTTCCTCCATGACTGCCCGGTAAAACCACCTAAGAAAACGGTTGGGGCAACAGACAAAACTGATGAAGAAGAAGAACAGAACTCTGGAAACGCCAATGCCTGGCAGGTGTAGGGGTCCACTTGTCGAGCATGAAAAAGGAATCTGTACAGACCTCACATCTAGTCCTTCCAGTGCTTTTGGTGAATCACAAGCAACCATCAAAAATACATGCCTTGGAGGCATATATTGATTGTGGAGCTTAGGTAACTACATTGACCAAGATTTGGCTCTCCCAATAGGCCTTCCTCTCCGACAAAAGCAGAAATCGAAAAACGTCACTGCTGTAGATGGTTCTCAGCTATCATCCGGCCCGGTGACACAAGACACAGAGAAAGTCAAGCTTCTGTGTCAGGACGGGCATCAAGAGGACATTACTTTCAATCTCATCTGTGCTCCTCAGTTCCAGATGATATTGGGAATGCCCTTGCTGGAGACCCACAATCCTAGGATCGACTGGCGAAAATGAGTTCTGACATTTCCTCATGATTGTGCCGACACATGTTACAAAAAAGATGACACCAATCTGAAACCGAAGAAAGGAATCGTGTTGGGCCTCATCAGCTCCTTACCGCTTGAATACCAAGATTACCAGGATGTCTTCAAAAAAGAGCATGTGGGATGTATGAACCCACTCATCCAAGCCCTGCAACATCACTGTGCATTGCTGGCAGCAGAAACATCATAATGGCCACTGGAAAGCATGCTGCTCGCCAGAAATCACCAGAAAATGCGCAGTGAATACCTGAAAAATAGGCCACCAGGAGATCAATGCCAAAAACCACCATTGCGCTACCCACACAGTAGCCTGAAACCACTTGGAAATAGCAATGCTGATTGAAAAAGAAACACAGAGCTGTTTGAAAATCCATTTTCTTGATTCTCAAAAATTGCTAAAATCCTAGCTCACAAATCACCTAAAAGATCCAACCTCTTTGTTGGGTGTGCCACATCATTTACTGCAAGAATCCACATCAATACAATGTCGGCAAGAATCATATGTTCTCAAAACAAAATCCTATTTTAAAGATACTTGATGGAAAGACAGCTGTCAAAATGGGTGTAGTACCGTTACTCGCCTCTGTCAGGTGCTGGCGATTTATAATTCTGACAGGAGAGCTGTGTTTCAGAAGTTAAATATGCCAAAGAAGAGAAATCCATCAAAATGCCATATAGAGTGCCACACATTGATTTAATGTGGAAAAAGACTGGATTTAAAGATATGTTGGTTATTTTAAATGTATAAATGTATTTTTTTTACAAGGAACTATGTTGCAATTGATCAGAAAGTAACCTGATGCAGTTAAAACTCCATAAGGCTTGCTTCCCCTGAGAACCCTTCACACCTTGGGCCTTCCTACCAAAAGGGCGGATGTTGCATGGACATGTTAATCAGATGGGGAGGGGATTTTCTCTGCTGGCAGGAGAAAGAGACAATAGAGACTTTCAACTGAATAGAAAATGCTAAATTCGGGTGTAATTGACAACAACTGCTCTGGCAGGGAGACAGGACATGTGACCTCTGAGTCAGCCCGGAACCTGGAGCCGGAGACAAACCATTGTGTGAATTGAATTGAAAGCAAATGTATGTTTTATAAAAATGCTTATAACAAATTGTACCAAGCTAACAAAAATGGGAAACTTTGAGGTTCTTAAAATGAAAATTCACTCACAAGTTAAGACTAAGCTGGAATCCGTGCGATGTTCAAAGCCTAAACACCGCAATTTATTCATCTTGTAGGTACTGTGTTTATGCTAGGGACATGACAATTATAGAGATGTGCTCAGTGTGTATGCCTGTGTAAAATTTGGTGCAGAACCAATATTGGAAACCCACCAAAAGCGCGAATAAGTGGTCATTTCTGAACCCAAGCTCGTAGGAACATGGGACTTGAACACAGACATGCCTTAATTAATCTGTGATGTGTATATGTATTATGAACAAATGGTGCACCATGGAAATATGTTTTTTGGGAAAATAGATTTTCTATGTAAAAGCAAAGGGGAGGTATTTCAGTTAAGCCATAAAAGACAGCATCACTCTGACACATATGACACACTGCTCCGGTCTCAAATCAGGGGACAGGAAATTCCCTGACCTATCAAGATCCTTAGAGGGTTGGGCATAGAGAGTCAGCCTCCCCAGCCACTTTAGGAACACATAAATAGGGACTGCTGAGACCCAGAGACACACACTTTTTTCCACTCATCATCCGATTTCTTGGCGAAGCACCCTGCAGGACTCCAGACACCAGAACTTAGACTCCAGACTCCAGATAGCTCCAGAACCAAACTCTAGAACCCAAACTCTAGAACCTTGAAGCAGAGAGGCCTAACCCACAAACTGAACCCTTTTCAGCAGGCTTCAGAATCTTTTGCAAACCTGATTCTAACCCCTAAACTTCCACAGGGCCTAACCAAACCATTCAACAGCCTGGCTGAGCTGTGTTGCTTCTAGCTAAGAACCATGTGCTAGAACCAAGTTCCAGACCCAGAGAGAACAGTGCTGTAACCCAGAACCCATCAGATCCAGTTCAAGAGGCCATCCAGACCGCCGTGCAGTGCTGAGAGCAGAACCCAGTGCCTGAGACCGTCCGGTGGCGAGGGAAGCCAAACCCTTACCAGATCTTTGACGGGCCCCATTCCATTGCATCCCGAAGCCTAGGAGTGAGTATTTAGTCTGGAACTGCATATAGTCATCTCTTAGTTTAAAGTAATCATATTCAATCCATTTCAACCTCTCCAGAACTGCATTATAGAATCTCTTGTGTCTATCCTAAATTCTTCTCTCCTCCACATAATTCTTGATAATTGTAGCAATAATAATCTCTGCGCTGATTTTTTCTGAAGAGGGACAGGTGTTTTGATGTACAGAGATCAGAGCGGTGGCGCCGCGGTTCTGGTGTCTGCCCGTTTAATGTCTTGCTTCTTCATAGCTCCTTAGTTTAAGCCTATCCTTGTTGGTAAACTTTTAAAGCGCGATCTGTCATATTTGAAATCTTGACTTTATTTCTAAAAAATCAACCTTCACAAAAACCCCTGTAACTTTTGAACCGCATGTCCTAGAAATCTAACTGTCATTTTGAAGCTAAGATCCTAAGCGTTCTAACAAACCCCAAACGACATATTCCTTATAGTTTTTCCGTAATCGCATTTAACGCACGTGGAAAAATTGCGGCGAATTGGAATTTAGCTCCATTTCAACACATGCCAAAATAGCTGTTTCTTGTTTTCAATTCCTGAGATTCGTTTTCAATCTGATAATCATTCATGAATCATTGCTAGTGTTGACCTGTACCAATCCAAAGTAATTCTAACTAGTGCTGCATATCCTTTAGTGAATTAAAATCATTTTAGCATATTTTCCCATTCATGAAGTCCATGCAATCACATTCAAAGCATTTTTGACCTGTGTTTTAAAATCATACCTGTTCTCTCTAAGCTTGCTGGGGGAACTGGAATTGAACTGTATTATTGAGTGTATTCTTGTAACCTGTATGCACTCCTTTCCATCTCTTCATATTGCATAGTGGGGAAGTGAGTAGTCACAGGGGAAAAAGTGATTATCTTGTCTTTTGATTGAAACCATATCAAGTTTATTTCTGTGTTGCCTTTTTCCCATCATTGCATTTCCTTGAATCATATAAAGTATTCTCTGCTACAGTATCCTTCCTATTCCTACTCCTAAGTGATTAAAGAGATTATTGATTTTGTAATATTACCCATTGTTGATTACCGTCCATATTCAGAAGTGTGCTATTCAGATATTATTTTGTTCATAAAAGTGTGATATATATATATTGTTTAATTCTTCAAATAAACCTTTTAATTTGCAAAACAAACCTACTTCTTGGCTCAGTGAGGTCGGGGAGATCCAAAGAGAGGGGCGTTTTATAAGGGTTCATCATCCAGATTTAAAGAACTTTGACATAAAAATATATAAATAAGGGCTTCCATTGGGCATCCCAGACTAGGCATTGACTTAGTTGGAGTGCTGGATTGAAGTCAAGAAAGCCAACGTTCTGCCCACGCACAGACCCTACAATTGTCAAATAGATCTTGTACCCGGAGCCCAGATCCTTTGCAGTCGAATTTACGCTCTGACAGAACAGGAAAATCAGCATCTTAGAACTTATCTTTATCATTACCTGGCGAATGGTTTCATTCGCCCGTCCAAGTCACCTGCCTCCTCGCCATTATTCTTTGTTCCTAAAAAGGATTGGGATTTAAGGGCTTGTATCAACTATAGAGTCATCAATCAGATCACAGTAAAAAATCGATATCCTTTACCACTTATACCAGAGCTCCTGGACCAAGTGAAACTTGCTCAAATCTACACAAAACTGGATTTAAGAGGAGCATACCATCTTTGTAAGAGTAAAAGAGGGAGACAAGTGGAAAACGGCTTTCCGCATGAAGTACGGCCCCTTTGAATACCAGGTCATGCCCTTCGGGCTATGCAATGCCCCAGCGGCGTTCCAATTCTTTATGAATGATGTACTCCGTGAACTACTGGACGTTTGCGCTCTTGTTTACATAGACGACATTCTTATCTACTCAAATTTCATGTAGGCCATGTCCGGGCAGTCTTAGAGAAGCTTCTACAACACCAATTGTATGGCAAGTTGGCAAAAAAAAAATTCCATGCAACTGAGGTCGTGTTTCTCGGTTTTATGCTCACACCACAAGGTGTACATATGGATACACGAAAGGCGGATGCAATCCTCCCATGGCCCTCACCAACATCCACGAAAGGAGTGCAAAGCGTGCTCGTATTCGCCAACTTTTACCGTCGGTTTATACCTGGGTTTTCACAAATTGTACATCCAATTACCTCCTTGTTAAAGAAAAATCAAAAGTTCCATTGGTCGACAGAAGCTGAAGAAGCCTTCCAGAAGTTGAAACTAGCACTCACTACAGCACCAGTCCTTCGACACCCACGAACAGACCTACCTTACATAGTTGAGACAGATGCTTCAAAAATAGCCATGGGAGCAGTATTGTCACAACGAGACCCTGAAACAAGACAATCTACGTATTTCCAAGGACGATTATATGTCCATGACCAAGAACTTTTAAAGCAAATCATCACAAATTACCACGATTCATTACTGGAAGGACACCCAGGAATAGCCAAAATTCAGGCTAAGGTAAAACAAAACTACTGGTGGCCAACCTGGCGAAAAGACATTGCCCAATTTATTTAAACCTGCGGTGTCTGTGCACAGCACAAGTCTCAGAAACAGAACCCCGCTGGCTTACTACATCCCCTAACAGTACAGCCAGCACCTTGGCATACCCTGTCGATGGACTTCATCAAGGATCTTCCACACTACAATGGATACAACGACATAGTCGTTGTGGATTTATTCTCCAAAATGGCCCATTTCATCCCTCTGAAGGGACTCCCAACTGCGTCAACTCTCGCTTCTGTGTTCCTAGAGCAAATTGTTCGATTGCATGGATTTCCATCAATATTAGTATCTGATCGCAGAACTCAATTTGTTTCTGCCTTTTGGAGAAAGTGTTGTACGATTGCCAAAATCGATCTCCGGTTGTCCACAAGCCATCACCCTCAAACTGATGGGCAAACTGAACGAACCAACCAAACTTTAGAGCAATATCTCAGGTGAATGTTGCAACAGTCCGAGGATTCTTGGAAAAATATACTCTGGATAGCTGAGTATGCTTACAACAACTCAGTTCACACAAGCACAGGGAAACTCCATTCTACACTGTGCATGGAAGACATTCGAGGACATCAGTTTTTGATCCATCCGATACCCTGGAAATGCCAGCCATAAAAAACTTGCATAAAACCATCACTCAGGTTCTTAAGGAGGCGACAGAGCATCTGACCAAGGCTAAAGAAAGACAAAAACTGTTTGCTGGTCGACATCAGAAGGAAGCTCCCGCCTACCAGATTGGAGAAAAGGTGTGGTTAGCATCCAAATATATTCCCCTGAAGGGGCCACAAGCTTTCCGCCCAAGATACCTCGGCCCCTATACTATACAGTCCATCATCAATCCTATCGCCATGAAATTGGAGTTACCATCTCACATGAAAATTCACCCCGTATTTCATGTCTCTCTCCTCAAACCCATGAAATCCAATACACAGCTTAGTTCTCCGCCAGAGCCCGAAGTAATAGATGGAGAACCAGAATATAAAGTCAAATCCATCCTGGACTCCAAGGTGGTTCGATCAAAATTGTATTACCTAATTGACTGGAAAGGTTATGGACCTCAAGACCGAACCTGGGAACCCAGTGAACACGTCTATGCTCTGCATTTAATCAGACAGTTCCATCGCAATAATCCCCCCAAACCAGGACCGGGAGGAGAACCACCCTTGAGAGAGGCGCACAGGAGACCTGGGTGGACAGTAAACAAGAACATCCATTTAACACCAAAAAGCTTTTATTATGGTCATAGCACTTCAGATGCATTAACGTTTAACATTCCATCCATTAAGCAGGATGCATTAACCTTGAACATTCCATCCATTAAGCAGCCCCAAGTGTATTCTTGGGTGTGGCTGCTAATGGATTGCCTTTGCATGTGCTCACTCTCTAGGAGTGGCAGGATGTGGCTGGCAAGCCGGCCCTAATGGGCGTGCCCACGATCTCAGCTATATGAGCTACCCCGATCCTCAAGACAGACGCTTGCGTTATTCTGCACTTGCAAGCAGCATAACACTCACCGTCGCCAGAGGTCAGACTTACCTTTGAAGATCCTGCTTCCTGGACATCCTGCTTCCTGTCAGCATACTTACCAACTGGGGGAAGCTGTTCTTACCTGTACATCTCTACAGCGAACCACGTATTCATCTTTACACTTTCCGTAACGCCGAAATCTTCATCTTGGCAACGCAGGACGACACACTCCATCGTCGACAGCAGCGCCTGCAAGTAAAAAAGGAAGGCAAGGTTAGACATCGAGAAAACAGTCGGTTTAAGGTTGCGCTTCACCATACTTCGCGCTTTTCCTTAAACCATCACTTACCTGCTGTCGAACATTGCAGTAGCATCCATCTTCCATCCAGCCAAGTCTCGCGTCTCACAGCTGCATTGAGGCCGCATTTCCATCTAAGGGACGAAAACAGAAGAGAGACATTATTGCGGGCATAAATAGGAGCAACATATAAATACATTAAACAGAACGAACAGCATCACAAGAGCTCAAGAAAGACTTACCAATCATAAGGAGAAGCATAGTCGCAGCTGGACTGGACTATTCCTTATCAGGGATCAGTGAAGGAACTAGATCCCATTCGACGCGCCCCTGCCAGAAGTAGCAGGACGGAGAGCTTATCTTCCATAATTCACAGGTGAGCTTTATGGGCCGGCGTATGCTCACAGAAACTGTACTTTGGGGTGAAGGGTTCGAGAGGTACAACAATCACAGATTGGCTCACTCACACACTGTTATCTCCACGTAGGAGCAGTATCACCACGTGCCACCGCTCACAGCTTTTCTACTGAGGGAGAGGCCTGAAGGGGGTGATTCAAGTTCAGGGAGGGCTGCAACCGTGCCCCAACGCCTCCACAGAGACCAGGTGAGCGTAACAGGTATGTCGTCAACGGGCCCAACATCTAGGGCAGAGTGTGAGTCCTTCAAAGAGTAGATGCTAGAGATGTTTAAGGAAGCTGTGGGTATGGCTCATGCCTTGACACAGCAGGCCTAAGCAACTTCAGTGCCGCCCAGTGATTCCAGCCCCAAGAAGACCACGTCAGTACTGATGCCATCGGGCTCAGCGCCAACGGTTGCCATAACAGTCACGTCATTGAAGCTGTTATCAGTGCCATCAAGCGCAGGTCCATCAGTATAAGTGAACGATCGTTCGTATGTCTCGCAGTCCCGATTGGCTTTTTTCAACACAATGTTGGCAATTTTCTATGATGATAGTGACCAAGTACCTTTTGGTCTCGAGCCAGCATATAGATGCTCTGATGGCGCAGATATTTTCTCTGACCAGGCCAATTTACTCGCTTAGCAGACTGCAGCCCTTGTGAGGAAGATTTTCGCATCAGGCAGTCTGGATTTAAAGGCTGTAAATGTTTCCAGCTCATTTGCGAAATACACTTTTGGTCTGTGGAAGACAATCGAGGAAGCGTCGGAACATATTCCCGAAGGAGAAATGCAGAAGGATTTTTGCGGATTATGGGTGATCAAAGAGAGATGGCCCGCCAGTCCTTGCAAATGGGCCTGGACGTTGCAAACTGCGTCATAAGAGCAATTGTAAATTGTAATTGGTTATTTATAACGCGTTTAATACCCAGAAAGCACGGACCAGGGGATCGAACCTGTGTTTACTCCGCGTCGTCTTGGTTCCAAGGCAAGCGTGTTACCTGTGAGCTATCCTCCCGAGACAGCAATTGGGTGAGCTACAGTTCTGAGGAGACTGGCGTGCCTGCACAATTCAGGTGTTTCGCCTAATTTCCAGTCAAAGCTATTGGCTATTGCCTTTTATGGAGAGAACCTGTTCTGCCCTTGAAAAATGTAAGGACTCAAAGCTAGCTGCTAAGTCACTGGGCCTACCCTCAACAGCCGGCTAAACCTTCCTTCAATTTTGTGTCCAGAGGGCCTGGGTACCAATGGTACATCCTCTTTGGAAAGAAGGCACAGCTCCCACTACCCAGGCAGAGGCATTTCCCACACTCTAGCCAGGGAATGGAGCCTCTAAGGGCCAGCAGACTGCAGGGGCTAGGGCGGCTCCACCCTCAAAGCTGCTTTGAGTTCTCCCCCATGTTTCCCCGGTTGGTGGAAGGATTGACGAGCGCTGGCCTGAGTAGTAGGAGATTACCCACAGCGTCTGGGCCTTGCAGCTCGTCCAATGGGGATACTATCTGTCCTTTCTAAGGAGACCTCCAGTCAGACCTCCCCCTTCGTCTCAACAACTGCAACAGGAGCTCCAGGAAGAACTGAGAGCCCTTCGTTTGAAGGGTGCCGTGTATAGAGTTGGTGTTCCCGGTATTTTCTGGAACCCAGAAAGGGGTAGGACTTCGTTCCATATTGGTGGCAGGGGTTATGACTGCCTACACCTGGTTTCAGACTTTCTCATAGTACCAAGAGAATGACTACCTTCTCTTCGCTGGTGCAGAGTGTTCACAACACACCAGATAGGTATGACTCCCTTCCTCTGGTTTCAGACTTCATATGGTGCAGAGAGATTGACTCCCCTTTCTTGGCGACTCGCCTTCTCTTGGCTGTTTGCAGAGTGTTCACAACACACGAGCGGTATGACACCCTTAACCTGGTTTTCAGCCTTCTTATGGTGCCAAGAGATTGACTCCCTTCTCTCAGCTGTTTACAGAGTGTTCACAACACACCTGGGGGTATGACTCCCTTCCCCTAGTTTCAGACTTCTTATGGTGCCAAGAGACTGACTCCCTTCTCTTGGCTTACTGTAGACACCAAGGGGTATGACTCCCTTCCCCTTGTTTTGCTCTTACTCTCACAATCAACCTGGCTTCCTTCGCTGTCGGGCACCGTGACTATCAAGATTCATGAGGACACTTCAATGGGTGCGGGTCCCATACTCGCAGATACAGTCCACCTGGTATACTCTCCTGCCAGGTGCTGTGACTATGATGATTCCCCTTTATGGGTGTGAGCCCCAGACTCACACATTCTTCTCACCACATTTAGGCTACCTGGTATACTCCTCTGTGTGATGAATCTAGTAAGATAATCAGTGAGACCCGGTATGGGCCTCCTCTCATGGGGCCAGGGGAAGGCTGCTGCTATCTGATCCTGACCCTGGGATGGTATTATGAGGGACGATCTCATGGGGGGAGACTCATATCGAGGGGAATTGGTCACCCCTTTTGATTCTCCTATTCTCCCTGAAGCATTGATGGCATATTGTAAAGTAGAGGAAAACAATTCTATAGCATCTCCAAACTGTGATAACATCTAGTCCAACAATCCCATAGAAATTAATGGGTATAAAAAGCTCAAACCCATTATGCACTTCAATATCCATAATGCCTTTGGTACTGGGACGAGGAAGAAGAACCAGGATTCAATGAGGATCAGAGAGGTAATTGAAAAGAATATGCAGTCTAGTTGTTTGGATACAAGGTACCTGAGCGGGACCTTAAAAACTGAAGATGAAACACAGCTGTGGAAAGTAGGGGATGGAAGCAGAAGAAGCAGGAGAGACTCTCCTTTCCCAGGCTGCAGCTTGGGACCGGAATATGTGTGGAGCAGGATGTGTACAGGAGAGCAAGGAAAAGGCAGAGACAGTGTCCATGAGGAAACCCGGAGATCGGAAGAGCCATGGTCACAGGGAGCTGGTCAGCCAAGGATCCCAGAGAGAGAGAGACACACAGACAGCACGCAAACCGGAGAGGTTCCAAAGACTCTGAGATGCCGTATAGAAGAGCAGATGTACTGTGCAGCCCAAGAAGGACATTTACCCCGCAAACAGTAACCGGTGAGCCTCAGAAGGACTGTGGGGCACCAGGGCTCTTCATAATGTTTTTGGTTCCCTTCAATGAACCATGGGGAGTCCAAGAGCGGAATAACGGAAGAAGGGGGAGGCAAAGACAAATAAGTGAATGTGCGTCGAGTGTGAGGCTGAGTGTCCTGTGTTACTGGGCACCTTCTTTGCTACTTTGTTGCTTTGAGATCTGGTTGCATTTGTTACCAGCGTTATTCTCGAGAGCCGTATATCCTGACTCTGCTGTTCTGGCCTGCATGCCATCTACAGTGCTGCTATCAACATAGTGTGCCTGGCCCTGGGAACTGACTGCCAGGAACCACCTACAAAAGCCTACCTTGAGCACTTCAGCACACGCGTCGAGTGTGAGGCTGAGTGTCTTGTGGCCATGGGGTCGTGTGGAGTGGGGTCCCCCCCGTTCTACATACCTCGCCTCTTTCATTACAACTTAAGATAAGAGCATTGATCAGCTGTTTCTTCTTTTAGCAAGCAATGACTCGTAAAGCCACATTGCGTAGCACGGCTGTAAACAACAAACGCCATGCAAAGAAAAGTGTCAGTAAACAGTGTATGGTTTCGGATACTCTACACACTCCATCAGCACAAGCGGCAATCACTGCTTTTGTTTAAGCAAAGCTCTCTCGCAGCCGTGGCATTCTTCAATATCAATAAACGAAGACTCCAACCAATCTTTATCACAGGCCATCAATAATAACAATTCACTGTTGAAGTTGGTCGTTAATCTGAAACAGGCATCTCTGGGAGGTGAGCAGATTTTGACAGCGGAAAAAAATCTGGATGACATCATTGATATTAATTTATCTAACTCCCCTGATACGGCGGCTTTCGCCTCACACTCTGACCTGTAACTAAAGACTAGTCTAGCAGCAAAGGTGAAGGATCCAATTTAAATGAAATGTTCTCGAGTGGCAAGTCAGATGTTAAGAACAATCTCAGTGCTCTGGCAGATAAGATTGAAGCACAATCCTCTATACTTGCCTCACTCATGTAGGAGAAACCAGCAGGAAAAGCGCTCATGTTGTAAATGCTAGAACTTTTTTCTGTTTTAGCAAAAAAAGTCTCAGAAACATTGGAGCGGCAAAATACAACAAGTGAGCCGACAAAAATGTATAGAGACACAGTCAGCTGTATTTGCTCCTGTTGAAGTAAGCTGGCTGAAACGAAAGGAGAAAAAGAAAGTAACTTATTGCAACCTCCACTGGAATGGGACTTTGAGGAAATACACATTGCTCCACCCACAGAGTTAAAAATTGCCTTAAAGAACAAATAGCAACCTCCCAAATCACAGCCCCCTTTAGACTCGTCCAAACTCGCAGAGAAAACAGCGAAGGTAAAACAAAATGGTGTTCTCTTTACTGAGGATGATTCCAGCCTCAACCGCACCGTAGTTGAAAAACGTGCTGCTGACAGTCATCAGGCCTATCTACATGGCCCTCTCAAGATTGGGGGCAAAATTGCCTGAGAACCAGTCTTCTGCGCGGCCCTGTCAAAATAAAGAACGGGCAAGTAAAGACTTTGACACAGCGCCAACCGACTTAGTTGCTACATCTACCAGAGCAGACACAAATGAGCCGAACTTAAAACAGATACTTCAGCCGGAGCGATTAACAGCTGATTCTCAGATCCCCATTCCAATCATCCACCCAAATGCCTTAAAAGACATGTGCACATGGATCATCCTTGAGGAAAACACTCCAACTGCTTACAGCTAATTTATGAGCTGGTCAGTTCTTTTGTCCGTTTTTCAACAGATCCCATATTTTGAGGTAATTCAGTCTATGGACATTCTGAAAATTGAGTTACCTTCGTGGAAAAGTACTACAAATTGGGCGTTGGTGGAATTTGCCTCTTCTTTAATGGTGGTGTTATTGAAAACTCATGCAGATCAACTCTTCCATCTAGGCTACCATTTAATTGCCTGCAGTAAGATTAAAAGAAATATACAATCATTCTCGGAGCATGAACCTCAGCCGACTAGACAAGTTGCATCGTTAAACTCCGAGCGTGAGGCGCTTCAAGCACTTCAAATTCAAAGTACTAGAGCAAGAGAAAGTGTGCCTCAAACAGACTATTGGATGCCTGTGTGCTCACAAAGTGGGGCAAATTGACCAACAGAGCCTATAACTTGTCTACGATGGCTATCATGGAACACCAGGGGTTTTCCCTTCTTTCTGGTGACCACAGAGGAACAAAACTATTAGCGGTACCGTTATTAACTGTTACACATTATAAACGTTGGTCATGGTGGCAAAGCCATAGAATAGGGAGAACGGCGCATAACGTGATAATGCAGGCTCCCATAACGGCGACTTTTCCTAGAGACAACAACGGTCTACTTGTTTCACGTACATCTGACGCACTTGCGCCGGGTCACGTGACTCCTGATAAGGAAGGAAGTGCTGTCTGTATACGCGTCGCTACTGCCTTTGTGGACGCTCCGTAAGTTCGCTTCTAGGACTCACACTCCTTTCTTCTACTGACTCAGAGTTTCTCCTTATTCCTTACGTCTGTTCTGATTTCTATTCCCTTGCTTAGACTCAGCTGCTGGCCGTATTTGGTGGGATTCGTGGGTTTTCTGGTGGGTTGGCCGCCTGTGTTAGTGAGTACAGTCCGACTCATCTCCCTTCAGTAGATTTCTCTCCCCGGCATTCTAAAGCTTACTTTCTATTCTCTGTTTGCTGGCGCCATCACATCCCGGAACAGGACCGGCTTCTCAAGCCCTCGGACACTTCCGATAGCAGTCTCTTTCCTTAGAGGACACCCTCCTTAATCCTGTGGTTTCACACTTCCCACTCTCACTTATTTCTCGCTACCAGTCTTCCTGGAACTTACCTGTTCTATCTTGTTTCCTTGGAAAGGTCTCTGACCCTCTTCGTTGTCCAGCGCGCATAGAGGATTCGTCCAGACTTCCACCTCCCGTTCCGAAGAGTTGCAGCGGCTCAGGGTTTTTTCCCCCAGGAGGGTTTCCCTGGGGATCCTGCTCTCCTCCTAACTGGTTTATCATTCAGGGAGCTGGGAAGCAGAACTCCCACAGGGGATTCATCCATTTCCGCCAGTTGTCTCCATTCCGGGTCGCAGTCTGCCCAGGTTAGTGCAATTTGTTACCGATTTGACATTAGCGCCTTTCCCATTACCTTTGAGCCCTATGGGGGCTCAAATGGGAATGGGGAATGGCCCTGGTAAATGGGGAATTACCGGTCCCGCCAACTTTGGAATGGACCGGTAATTGCTCCATTCACCAGGGCGGATTCAGAACGAGTTTGGAATGAGGCCCATTGTGTGGAGAAAACAATTGCCTTGGATTATGAACTGGTATTTGTAAAAGAAACATTTGCCTTATCAAAAAGGATATTGTGGAAGAGAACTATTGGTTTGGTTTTTGAACAAGTGTTTGTAGAGAAGACATTTGCTTTACCAAGTGGAAAGACGCAACAGATGGAAATGACCTTTTGTGTTGAACTGAACAGATTTTTGCTGAATCAGAACTTGTTTAAGGTTACTCCTGAATTGATCCAGAGGAAGGGAGTCCAACCTTGGTCACAAGGAGTACTTTCAAAACCATCTAAAGTTGAACTTTTGCATTGTTTTGCTTAACTGAAGTTAGCCAACTATTCCTTGTATATTTGGGTTTTATGTATTAGTGTGAGGATGAAAAACTATTGTCATTAGGTCATCTTTCTTTAGTTTGCTAGGTAGGGATAATCTTGTTAGGATAGGGAAAGATAGGCATTTATCACACCCCTTTTATTTTATTAAAATGGCAAACATTGATAAAACTATACCTTTGTGTCCTTCTCGCATTTCTGACCCCTCACATATGGTGTCAGAGTGGGATCGGGTTAAGTTGATACAAACTTTGGGAGCCCTTATATTTGAGAAACTTAGTAAAAGAGCCTCTGATTCTACCATTTCTTCTGAACAATCTATAAGATTTTATATATATAGTAGTAGAGGTGAATTACTTCATCCAGGAAATAGAGCATTCATATCCACAGACATGGTTCTTGTCCCTCCCCTGGTACTTAAATCAGACTCACCTCTAAGTGAAGCCTGGCCTGGCGCTTTGGTCTAGATGTATTGGCTGGAGTGATTGACCCTTGTTATAGGGGGGACATCAAAGTACTGATGCAAAATAATGGGAAAAATATCTAACAATACCTACAAAATTAAAGCAGGGGAAAGAATAGCTCCAGGAATATTGGAGAAAGCTCTGTTTCCAAAACCTCAAGCAAATGAGAACAGTGATAAAACTGAGAGAGTGACTCAGGGTTTTGGGGAAGCAGATATAGACCTTCCTCCTGGCCCAGTCATAAAACCTGTCCCAATTGTCCAAGAAGAGGCTGAGGTTATTTGTGCCAGAAGAGGGAGGCAGGGAAAAAGAGTGGGGCATGTTCCCCTAAAATCTGGACTGCTCTATAGGGGAGATGTTGGACCACAAGGTATTTTTAGGTCCCAGATCAGGTACCTAAAAGTCATAAGGTTGAGCTGAGCGTTCCTGCTGTTCATTTTCACTCAGAACTTTGTCAGCTGTTTGAATTCTGCAACTCTTTTCCTTCATGCTCAGACCGGAGTCTGTCTTTGTTGGAACTCGCAACATCAGCAGGAGGAGGAGCCTATAATACTCACTGCCTCATCGGAGCCAAGACGGAATGAGCTGAGTGTTCCGTGTTCAGTGGTGAGGTGGCGAGTGTGCAGCAAACTAAGCCTCCTGCACTGCTACCAGAAATGGATAAAAACAGGGGAGAAAAGAGCCGCTGAACAGCAGAGGTCCTGGGGAAAACGTTTCCAGTCTATGCAGCTTCCGGCTTACCTCAAAATGCTCTGCGGTTGACTTCGATGCTGCCAGTACCAACATCTCACAGGACGATGATACCACGGTCGGCCCGGAAGATGTAAACAAAGGTAGGCCGAGCAACATCATTATTTTGATTCCACCCACCCCTACTCTTGATTCCCTACATGCCGCAGAGTCAGTGGGGCAGAGGCACTGGCACCTAATGAAGTTCCAACTTCCCAGTCCTCTGAAGCTGCTTTACAACAAATAGCGGAGCTGTTAAGGATCATAGGGGACGGTGGCTCATCACATGGCCCACCAGCACCATCCCCCAGATTTGCTTCCTCCCACGAGGAAGCAACCAGTGTCCTGAACACTGGGGGGGTCGACCAAGATTCTTCTCGGGCAGAGTTACCACAGACTCTAGAAAATGAGATATCAGATGGAAACTGCAATCTACCCACGGGCAAATCCAATTCTCAACAAAATCAGGACAAACCCTTACCATGGACCTCACCTTCCCCCTGAGTGGCTGAGTGTGTTGCGGTACCCAATCCTGACCTACACACATATCAGGCCACACCGTGTCAGCCCATGGGGCTGGCATCTTTCGTCCATTCCCCCACCACAACACAGTTTCAACAGACGACTTCTCCTGCGCTGGGCCAGTCGCTGACACCAAACGCTCTATCGCATTTAAAATGGAAGTGGAGGGACCCTAGGGCATAAATAAAACAGTCCACATGTTATAATATTGCTAAATCTGTAGGTCCAAAGCTGAAAAAGATTGACCAAAGAAATACACAAACTCCATACTCCATACAAACGAAGGAGGCAATTGGGTCACCCTTGGTCCCAGCGGACCTTGAGCTGACTGACGCCGAACTTCTAGAAAATCTAGGCGAAGATATAATCTGCTGTCAACCTTTGACATCAGCCCTTCATTCACAGGAGAAACTGGTTCTTCCCAATGGTCGATCTGAAGGAGAAAAAGGGAGTCCTCTGGCCCGAATAGGAACCACTTCCAGCGGAGTAAGTCCCATAGAAAAACTGGTTCCTGACCCATTGAGAGCCAGAGATCTGATTCCTCGACTAGGTGACGTTTCCGCAACTATTGCTCCTGAAGATTGCCCAGAGGTAGCTCACATCATGGAGACTTGTTTTCAGGTCTCCAATCGGAGCTTGAATTCCATCCAAAGTCACACATACCGAAAGTTGTCGCTACGGACAACGCTAAACCCCACGAGTCAAAGAGACTATCACATAATGGAGCCCCCAGCCAACCGAAATCTCTTAAACAAGATCTCTTTGCCCAGATGTCAGTTATCACAATAGCGATGGCCCCCTTTATGAAACTGTATGAAGCAATCCACGAGACCCTGGCTGATTATATAACCCTTCTGGCCATGCTTCATACCAAGTTGATTTTTTGGAGGGCTTTATAACCGCTAAAGAAGAGCTCTGCATTGCAAGGGTCCTTACAGGCCAAACGGTGGACCCGTGTTACACCCCGTGAGTTGAGGAGCAACCATCAGAAACACCCCCTCTGTCATCTGCAATTCTTGAGAAAGCCCTCAGATCACATAGGTTCTGGTCCCATGGCCTCATCAGATGACCTGACGATACACAGAGACTGGTGAAGGGAACGGAACAACAGCTATACTCCCCTCTTCGGCTCCACCCATCTCAGTTATGACACCCATGTTAGAACAGAGGGGTCACTCCTCCACAGAGGTTAATCAAGACTGTTAGGAATAACCCTGTTTCAACTAGTGAGGATCAGAGCTATCCACTATTCGCTAGGCGACTGGAAACCAATCAGACTAGAGAAGGGTGCTCAATCCTGAGACAACGGAGGCTAAGCCCCAAAAACCCTTCAAAAATCGTGTGCAGCAGGACAAATCCCGAATCACAGAGAAAACCATGAAAGGCCCTGTAAGGAAAGCCAACATTCAGCCCGTCATGGTCATTAGGGCCAAAACTTTATTTTTAGGACAAGATCAGGAGTCAGCTGTAATGGATCTCTTAGAGCTCTCTGTCTACTGCAATGAAGATGACATCCCGTCCGCAAAGCGACAGATAGCCCGTGGGACATCTTCAAGAGAAGAACCATATGGGCCCAGGCAACATGCTCACCAAAACACTCCACGGGATAAAGTGAGGCATTCTATCTCCAGCGAACCCTCACCCTTCTACACCCTCTCAGAAAAAGAGAAAGACTGCTTTCAAAATTTTGCAGAACTTCATATAATTCCAATGACCACTCCAACCAAAGGTCAGAGGGAAGACGAAATATTATTCACACATAAAAGTTCCTTCCAACTCGGCAAACGATACATACTCTGTCGGAGGAAAAACAACGGGACAAATGTCAACGGACATCAATAGCTCAAGAACGATCAATACAGGCAGGCAATTCCAACTTAAAAGCCCTCCAAACCGAAGCCCATTTTTCTTTAATGGGAAGACATGGAGACTAAAAACACAGAAAACATCACTCAAGGGCAGTTGATCAGTCCTCCACCAGTAAGAAAGACTATCACAAATGTCTTAGACTGGAGAGAGTGACGGGCGAGGACAACGGTTTTATTCTGAACCGAAAGGCAGTTGTTGGGCTTTGCCATCTGATCCGAGTTTAAAGCATCTCTCCACTGAGGATTTTGCAATACTTGAATTTAGATGAGAGCATAGAGCCGACATCATACATTTGCATCTGAACTCATTGTCAAGTAAGAACCTTCTCCTAAGCGCATCCCATAAACTTCTACCATTTGGATTTGACATCTCTGAACTCGCTGAAAGGCACTCATCCAAGGGATCCTCCAAGAAAGCTGAGAGTAAACATGGTCCATTGAAATCAGCCTATGCTGAGTCTCTTGAAAGCCAGGATATAAGAGCTACAGAACCCTGCAACAACACATTCTGGGATCCACAAGCTCCTAAGAAAAATCCTAAAGACTCAAGAACAGAGGTAAAATGGTTTCAAGGACCCTGACCTAAACCAACCTTGACAACAACCAAGGTCACATTCAATCATCAATCTATAACATCAAGATATAGGGCCTCATCACGACTTGGGTGGTAACGCCGACGGTATTACCGCCGGTGGTATTAGCCCTACCGCCGAACTCCTCGGCGCTAATAGCGCCGAATCACGAGTTCGGCAGTAATGTCAATCCCCATTCCCCATTGAGCCCATTCGGGAATGCCCCATTCCCCATTGGGCTCAATGGGGAAATTTCGCGCTAATACCGCCGGCGGATTTGCTGCTTTGGCGGACCCTTAAATCCGGCGGTAATAGCGTTACCGCCGGATTTAAGGGTTACCGCCAAAGTCGTGATGAGGCCCATAGTGAGGTGCCTAGCGAACTACCATCCTCAGAGGATCCTTGGGCGTGGCTGCCACAAGCCTTAGACACAAAGAAAATAAAATAGCTAGGCTGGGGTGAAACCAGGACCCCCAGCCAACACAGCCTCATTTCCTGGAACACAAGAGGGTTCTCTCACCAGACACAAGGGGACAGTCTACCGTGGGCAATTTTTGATATTGGCTGCCTACAGAAGACTTGGCTGCTAAAGGAGCCTTCCTTGGACTGGTTCACAGTCCTGATTAACCCTGCAATTAGAGAACCATTCTGAAGACCGAAGGCAGGCCTCCTGACATTAATCAGTGTTAAAAAGGCTGGCTTTGAGATTATCAAATCCAAAAATCTGTCTCTACATATCCAGCATACAGCGCTAAAGGAATTGATTCCATCTGCGACTATTGGGGTAAATTCTACAAATCACCTATCAATAGTCAATATCTACTGGAATGACACTGATGTTGATCCTGTGAGTATGTTGGATAAGATAACTGATGTCATTGACGAGGCCCTCACTTTCGATAATCCATCCATCATTATATGTGAAGACTTTAACATGCCATCATATGTGCATAACGCTAACCCCTCAGTTAGAATTTCCTCCTTGGTCCCGACCATGAAAGTAAATCTTTGGAAACTTTTTGTGAAAAGTAGAGACCTGCACATCGCCAATGGATATTTTGAATCAGACAACGGATGCCATCTTACGTGAAAAAGGGGCAGCCAGGAATCAATCCTTGACTACATCTTTGTTTCAAGAGATTTGGAGTTCCTGATATTAAGTGTGGAAGTCAAAGAGTCAGATAAAAGCGACCATAACTGGCTCCAACTGTCCTGGAGCATTCAACACCCAGCCTGTCACACTATCCTTGGCATACAGGTCTCAGCTGTGTCCCAGGTTAACCGTCTCCTTATGGACGCAGACAAACGTGACCAGTTTGCGACAAATCTTCTTAAAATGTTCGATCTATCCAGAGCATCCAATGCACCTGCGATGGCTGATTATACACAAGTGCTGCCCGCCTCCAAAATGAAGAACTCTCACGGACAGGCTCGTTCAAACCAAATACATCAATACAACTACGACTCCACCCTAGTCCTGAAAAGGAAAGAAATGAGCAAAGCTATCCATGCGATAAGACTTGTCTCGACTAAGGACCAAGTAGATCAAATAAAATTTATCAAATCGAGATACAGATTTTGGTGTAAATCACATAAAGCACTACTCTGGCCAATTGACTCGGAAGGCATCCTGACAGTTATGAAGGACAAAACATCAGCACGGCTGTGCAATCTCCTAAAATCTCCTTGGGACAACCAACGCCATCTTCAAGCGAGCGGAGTATCAGAAAGTGTTTGGGTAAATTACTACTCAAAGCTTTTACGAGGACCCAACCAAGATGGGGCTAAGAGAACAAACATCCCGAGTGGTATGGTCCCTACCGTATGAAATCGAAGAGCTAATCACAAGGATCACAAAATGTAATTCCTCTAGAGCACAAGTGCCCGGATGGGATCTCAAAAAACACATTGAAAGAGCATCCTGAATTATGGGCCAGGATCATGGACACAATCTTCAAAGAACTGCTGAGGAACAAGCAGATACCGAAGACTTAGAAAAAGGCCAACATAATTCCAATTTTCAAAAATAGAGGGAGGTCTGACCCATCCAACTATAGGCCCATTGCCCTCCTAGATGCCATGGGGAAGGTTTACGCATTCATACTACTGAAAAGATTGACCACATGGCTGGAGCAGTTTGGCCTACAAGATCCTTGTCAATCAGGATTCACAAAAGGCGTAAGAATGGTTCCTCATAGCGATGCTCAAAGCTAAAGTGCTGAATTCTAACATGAAATTACATCTGGCATTTGTAGATTTCACAAAAGCATTTGACAGCATCAGCAGAGATGACCTGTGGGCCAAATTAAGAGTGAAAAACTGCCCGGAAGACCTACTTGAGCAAATCAAGGACCTTCATACCGGAACCTCTGTTCGAATTCGCCTATCAACATCAGGCAAACTAAGCGCAGAAATTCCAACATTCAGAGAAGTCAAGCGGGGCTGTGCTCTAGCTTCAGCACTATAACTGTTTTATATCTCAGATTTGGAAATGCACATGACAAATATCTGCTGTTTCTCACCTAAATTTGGAAACACGTCAATCACCAACTTGCTGTATGCAGATGATCTTATCCTGTTGGGCCGAACCAAAATAGGTTTGCAGCAACAGCTAACGGGACTTCACGATTATGCGATGGTTAACAGCCTACAGATAAACATTGCAAGGACAAACATTTTATCTCTCAAAAAAGGACAGCCAGGAAGAAAGCTAAAGAAATGTACATGGTACTTGGGCAAGGAAGAGGTCTCAAAGGTTTAATCCTTTAGCATTACCATCTCCCAGAGCAAAATAGAGGTGGAAGCACTTGAACTTTTGACCCAAAAAGTTCACACCCTTACAAGCCAAGCCTTGATCATCAAAAGGAAGTTCTGCAAGTTTTCGTTGACTCCAATCATAGAATTCTATAAGTCCAAGGTAATTACAACACTTACGTACGGATCGGAAGCTTTAATGAACATCCCAGATGAATGTTGGCCATGGCTCGAAGGCCAATTTTGGAAAAAACATCTGAGAGTTCCACTCTCCACACCAATTCAAGTGATCAGGAACGAGCTCAGCCTAAATTCCCTTCTGATGGCGGCCCAATGGAAAAAACTCTCCTTCTACGGAAAATGTTTGTCCGTCTCTGTGGTCCCAATTGTCATGAATCGCTGGGTGCGCCCCTTTTGGGCCTCATGGTCCTTGTCACAACGGACTTAAACAACTAATACCTCCAATATGGCCGTCCAACGCATTCCCTTCTCGCTCCATGCGTTGGATGTAACCCTTCTCTATTTTTAGACCACGCCTTCCGCGGCTCCGCGCGTCTCAATGCTATAGCGATTAGCGACCAGACGTGTGCTCCGTAGCTCACGGATCTTCTCCTTTCTACTCCGCTATCCCTTCCTCGAAACCCCCCCTTCTTCTTCCTCCTGGATTCTAGTTCTAGCGAACTTACCTTTCCTCCTGGATTCCTGGATTCGACCTCCCGGAAAACTGAACGCATTCTGGATTCGGCAGAGACACGGGCCACCTTCTTCAAAACCCGATCCATCCGAAAGAAGGCAGCCTCCAAGAACACCGGTAAAGAACGGATTCAGGTGAGAAGGGGGGAACTCCTTGACAGTTTGAGACGCCACCCAATCGAAAGCGATATCGACATGGAGGCTGCCGTGCAGGACTTGATGCATAGTATGCAGGAACTTTCAACCGAGGTACAGAATCTGAAAGCGGAGAATGCCGCTCTCAAACAATTGGTTCTATCCTGGGATTCTGCTACAAAAGAGAGTGTTATACTGGGCGGAGTCGTGGATAAATACGACGGCTCCGCAAAGACCCATGGTGCATTCCTGGATTCGTGCTTGGTTCATTTTACCTTCAAGCCTTACTATTTTGCGACCCCGAGGGCCAAGGTGGGTTTTATAATCTCTCACCTTTCCGGGAATGCCTTAACATGGGCCACTCCCCTCGTTAACTCTAGCGATGCCCTCCTAGACGATTATGATGGGTTTATACGTGCCCTAAAAGACATCTTTGACCGCCCCGAGCAGGTCTATAGTGCACAAGAACGCTTGTTAGACTTTCAGCAAGGGACCCAGGATATGCTCACGTATGTGACCCGATTTAAACATCTGGCAAAAGAAGCCGACTGGTCCACTGAGGCAAGTTTTACCCTGTTCAGGAGAGGACTGAACGAAGAAATTAAGGATGAGCTGACCAGAGTTGCACGACCAAGCTCATTCCAGGCATTAATGGATCTTGCCATGCAGATTGACTTCCGTATCCAGGAAAGGAAGTCAGAAAAGAAGAAATCCAGGGGAACTCATTCCAAGGTATCATTTGAGGGTACCTCCAGACCAGAAATCAACCCAAGGCCAGTTTCAGAATCCGAGCCCATGCAGATTGGGGCCTTTCGTGGACCCATATCCCCACAACAGAGAATGAGGAGAATTCATACGTGCTTGTGCATGTACTGCGCCTCAGATAAGCATTTGGTCAGAGAGTGTCCTTTAGCACCCCCTCGGCGTACGGGAAACGCCAGCTCCGGAACCTAGATGGAGCAGAGCTTCGGGAGAGAGATGTTTGCTTCACATCCATTCCATCCTTGAACTCTCCTGGACAAAACAATTTGGTGGTACTGCAGGCCTTTTATCATCATCCAAGAATACAAACTATTCCATTTTGGCCCTGGTAGACTGCGGAGCTATGGGAATTTTCATCGATCATGAGTGTGTTGATAAACATCAGATTCCCTACGAGTCACGAAGCACCATGCAGACTGTGGAAGCTATCGACGGAAGACCCCTCACATCAGGACCCATAAGCTTTCAGACCAAGGAGATCCAGCTTTCAATAAATCACCATCGAGAACTGATCAGGTTTGACATTATTAAGTCAGTCCATTACCCCTTGGTATTGGACATGCCCTGGCTACAGAAACACAATCCATACATCAATTGGTCTGTGGGTTTCCTATTCCTAGGCTCAGAGTTTTGCATGTCTCATTGTCTATCCCTAGAACCTCCATTAACGCACCCAAAGGAACCAACAAAGGAACAACAGACACCACTAATGGTATCCAATGTCATGCAAGTTCCTGAAGTCTACCAAGCTTATGCTGATGTGTTTTCGACTGCCATTGTCCAGGCCTTACCCCCACACAGACCTGAAGACTGTGCCATAGAAATGGAACCCTCTGCAGTGATTCCCTTCGGCAGGATGTTCATTCTTTCCGAACCCGAGAAGAAGGCCCTAAGAGAATACCTGGATAACAACCTTCAAAATGGCACCATAAGACCTTCGAAATCTCCTGCTGGTGCTTCTCTATTCTTTGTTCCCAAGAAGGATACCAAGGAACTCAGACCCTGCTTTGATTATCGCGGGCTAAATCAATGTACCCTCAAGGATCGGTACCCGTTACCCCTGATTTCGGATATCCTGGAAGCCGTCAGAGGCACAGTGATATTCACCAAGTTGGATCTCAGTGGCGCCTATCATTTGATTCGTGTCAGGGAAGGAGACGAAAGGAAGACTGTCTTCAGAACACCCTTTGGCCATTTTGAGTACCTAGTCATGCCCTTCGGATTGGCTAACGCCCTGGCAATTTTCCAACGCTTTATGGATAGGGTGTTCTCTGACATGCTGTTTTTCTTTGTTATTGTATATCTGGATGACATATTGATCTTTTCCAAGGATCCTAAACAACATGAAGAGCACGTAAAGGCAGTGTTGCAGAGACTCCGAGATCATAAACTCCTAGCCAAACCTGAAAAATGTTTGTTTCATGTGACCTCCGTCCACTACCTAGGGTTTATTCTTACCCCAGAAGGAATCGGTATGGACCTTTCAAAGGTAAAAGCCATATTGACCTGGCCCACTCCTACTTCCGTGAAACAAATTCAATCTTTCCTGAGACTCGCCAATTTCTACCAGAAATTCATATCTAATTTCTCTGAGATAGTGCAACCGATTGTTGCTCTCCTGAAGAAAGACACTCCTTTCCTCTGGTCAACACCACAAGATATGGCGTTCCAGCGTTTGAAGACAGAGTTTACGGAAGCTCCTATCTTGGCTCAACCCGATACTAGCCGTCCTTTTCTGGTAGAAACGGACGCTTTGAATTATGCAATTGGCGCAGTCCTGAAACAAGAATTAGGAGATAAACTGGAACACCCAATTGCTTACCTCTCACAAACTCTGACTCCTAGTGAAACACATTATTCAGTCCTGGAAAACGAATTGTTAGCCATCCGCCAAGCCTTCACTGAATGGCGACATTTACTTTTGGGAGCTAAATATCCAGTTCAGGTCCGTACTGACCACCGAAACCTCCAGATTCTACAGTCTTTGGAGTGTAGGAACAGTCGTCAGGCACATTGGGCATACTTCTTTGCCCAGTACCAGTTCCATATCACTCACGTTCCTGGATCACAAAACCTGATCGCCAACGCCTTATCTCGAAGACCTGACTACGAGCCCACTGAAGACAAGGCATATCCTCAGATGTTTTCCCCCAAGATCTTTGTGGCCCAGGCAGTCAACCTCCTCGAAGAAATCCAAGCCCAAACCCAATCCTCTGATCTGTGGAAGGACAAATCCAAAAGAAATCCTTGGAATGTAAAGGTCCGGGAAGGTTATTTGTTCAAAGACAATCTGTTGGTCATCCCTACAAAAAGACTACAACAAAGAATAATGAATCTCTGCCACGATACCTTACACTCCGGACATCGTGGTGTCACCAATACCCTCCTTCTAATACAAAGGCAATTCTGGTGGCCTAGGATGGGACCCGACGTACGGCAGTACATTCAATCCTGTGTTGTCTGCAATCAAAATAAACACAATAACAAGAAACCAGCGGGCCTTCTACTACAACCTACATTGCCAACTAGGCCTTGGGATATTATCGCTACGGACTTCATTGTGGAACTGCCACCATCCCGGGGGTATACCACCATCATGGTTACCATAGACCTGTTCACTCATATGGCTCATTTTACGCCCCTGCGTAAATTACCATCCTCTTCTGAACTAGCAGAAATCTTCCTGGAACACATATTCCGTTTACATGGACTCCCTTCCAAGATCATTTCGGATCGCGGACCTCAATACGTCTCTCAATTCTGGAAACATCTCTGTCAATGCTTAGGGATCCAACGTGCCCTTTCGTCAGGTTACCACCCTCAAACCAACGGAATCACAGAACGTGTCAACCAAACCCTGGAACAGTATCTTCGATGCTTCGCCACCAAGGTCCAGGATGACTGGTCGCTCCTGATACCCGTGGCTGAATTCGCTTACAATAATTCTGACCATTCGGCACTTAAGATCAGCCCTTTTTATTGCAGTTAAGGATTTCATCCGTCGGTCCTACCTTCTGTTCTTCCCCAATCTACACAAGTACCTACAGTTGACTCCTGGATCGAAACCCCTGTCAACATACATAAAGAAGCCAAGGAATTTTTGGAGAAGGCCAGGAAACAGACCAAGAAATATCCAGATTCCAGAAGAAGACCTGGCCCTTCTTATGCAGTCGGTGATCAGATCTGGTTGTCCTCCAAATTACTACCCCGACATCTACGGCCTAGTAAACTGGCCCCTCGATACTATGGTCCATTTTCCATAAAGGAAATTATAAATCCTGTTTCTTATCGGATCGAGTTGCCTGAATCCTGGAAGAAGATACACCCAGTGTTTCACACATCCTTGTTGAAACCCTACTATCCATCCTCCCAAAAACCCTCCAGACCTCCTCCTGTACTGGTCGATGACCAATTGGAATAAGAGGTATCCCAGATTTGTGACTACAGGTATAGAAGGGGCCAGCTTCAATACCTGGTTGAATGGAAAGGATATCCTCCTAGCGAAAGAACCTGGGAACCTCTCTCAAACATCAAGGTCCCACGGCTGCTCAGAAGGTTCCACCTCATCCACCCGGGCAAACCAGGAGGGAAGGGTCTTCGGAGGAGGCATGCTGTCATGAATCGCTGGGTGCGCCCTTTTTGGGCCTCATGGTCCTTGTCACAACAGACTTAAACAACAGACGGTCACAATATGGCCGTCCAACGCATTCCCTTCTCGCTCCATGCGTTGGACATAACCCTTCTCTATTTTTAGACCACGCCTTCCGTGGCTCTGCGTGTCTCAATGCTATAGCGATTAGTGACCAGACGTGTGCTCCGTAGCTCGCGGTTCTTCTCCTTTCTACTCCGCTATCCCTTCCTCGAAACCCCCCCCCCCTTCTTCTTCCTCCTGGATAGCGAACTTACCTTGCCTCCTGGATTCCTGGATTCGACCTCCCAGAAAACTGAACGCATTCTGGATTCGGCAGAGACACGGGCCGCCTTCTTCAAAACCCGATCCATCCGAAAGAAGGCAGCCTCCAAGAACACCGGTAAAGAACGGATTCAGGTGAGAAGGGGGGAACGCCTTGACACCAATGATAAAAGCTATTCAGGAAGAACATCACAGACGAGCAAACCCATGGATCAACAACTGGGAAAAAGGCTGCATCTTGTGAAAATCAGATTGATGACGTCCTTAATTCTCCAACATCAGTGAAAAAGAAACTCATATTTGATGGCTGGATCAAAACACACAACGAGATAACACGCCCATCCCTCTATCAAGATCTTGCAACTGAACACAGGAAAAGAGGTACTCCACACCGGAACATCGCCAAATGTCCAGACCCAGAAGTCAGGAGCAAAGGACTTGTTACTTTGGTCCCTTCCTGGAGAACCAACAAACAACTTCTGTAGACCCATGGTGGACATACTTGATGACAGGTAGATAAAACTATTCTGGAAAAGGAGTTAGAAATCATAGGAGGCACAGTGAAGAATCTCATGCCACTTCCTTCAAGTTGTACACCCGGCATGTTGTACAACAGTTGTACACCCGGCATGATGGACAGTGAAGGGACCATCAGCGTCCTGATTTACGTTTTGCACGAACACCATGATGCGATTGGCTGGAAACTTTTGTGTCACTTGGCACTAGTAACGACATGACTGGCTTGGCTAAAAGTTTAACTCTAAACTATATAGCTGTACATAAAAAATAAATAAAAAAAGTAATAAGAATATTGTTCTAAAGATTGCTCAATCTCATTTAACAGGGGACATCTAGGAAACGCAAAAACTCAGGCTCAGGTGCAAATTGTGAAACGATTTTACTGCTCAGGAATGTATGCAGATATAAATAATGTTATAAGTACTGGTACCTTATGTCATAAAAAAATTACGTTACTAAAGTTCCCTTACAACCCTTGCTAATTGTAGATGTACCCTTTTCAATAGATAGGCATGGATATAGTGGGTCCTTTAGAAACCTCAAAACGAGGGAATCGATATATATACTGGTGATCCTAGATTATGCAACCCATTATCCTGAGGCTTTTCCCTTAAGAAATAATAATTCACAACAGACTTTGAAACACTTACTTCCTTTCTTCTCTAGAATTGTATTTCCAAAGGAGATTTTAACCGATCCGGGATCCACGTGAATGAGTAAACTTATGGCAGAGGTTAAGGAGATCCTCCAGATGAAAACTTTTCGTATCTCCATTTACCATACCCAAACTGATGGTTTGGTGGAACGATTTAATGAAACTTTGAAACACGCCTTTAAAAAATGAGTAGGGGGAGAGAGGAATCAGTTTGTAACACAAATTCTTTGGAAAAGTCTACTACTTTTAGGATTGGGTTCTGACACAAGGTTTGTTTTAGGTTATTGTAACATGAATCTTCCTCATCGTTCCAGTGAATCTTCTGGGTTTCAGCATTTCTGATCTTGTGTTACGCTCACCTGACTCCCACGGAGGCGCTGGCCAGGATCGTGCTGCTGTGACCTCTTCTAAGGTGTTGCGCGGGGCTCAGAAGATGGACTGGACTCCCAACTCCTGCTTGTCCGGCTTGCAAAAGTATCCTTCTGTAGGCGAGAATAAGGGATTAACTGTCTGCGGGGAATGCTACCAGCCTCCCCCTTTCCCCTCTCACCCTCCTCAAAACCCTTCTGTGCTTCCCGTGGCGTCCCACCTTAGGGTCTTGAAGGGCGAGCTCTCCTTCCTGCTTCTGATGCAGGGGCGCGTTGGTATCCAGTTACTTCACTGGATTCTTGGTTTTATGAGAACCAAACTTGCTTGGCTTCCAGGTAAGTTCCTTGAAAGGTTCCCCTTTTGTCCTTGCATCAATATGCTAATGTCAATGTCTTTTTCCCCATAGGGGCCGGGGTACGGAATGCCGGGGAAAAGGCACCGACCCGAGATGCGAGGTGCAATCCCTGTAGAAATCAGGTAAGTCTTGATGAGCGTTTTTGGGTAATGTCTTTTCATTCGCTCATTGACGCTAATGTCTTTTTCCCCATAGGGGCCGGGGTCCGGAAATGCCTGGATGCGGCGCGGACCCAAAATGAAGAGGGAATGACCCAACAGGTAAGTCTTAACATGGAGGTTTAGGTTTCCTCATTCCCTTCTCTCTCTCACCTTTGCTCTTGTCTTTTTCTCCCTAGGCGTGGAAGCGTGGCTGCGAATCCGGGTGATCGCTGCTAAACATGGAGGCGCCCTGTGAAGGTGAGTGGAATGCGGCGCTGCGGCGGTCGATGCGATGTGCTTTTAAATTAAGTGTCTTCCTTTGCAGGATCGTCGGCGAGCTGACTCCGGAATGCGGATCTTGCAGGTAAAGTCTTTTCCTTCTCCTATTCTCTCTTTCTCTTCCTTTGTAGGTGATCAGGATGCTGGCAGGCGTGGCAGAAGTCCGAATGCAGGAGCAAACACAGTGAGCGTCCAGCTGCTAGATGCAGAACAACGCGAAGCATGTGCTGCTCTTCGGGTGTGGTTTAAATAGCCTGTAAAGTAGTTCCAGGTATGTATCCTTCCACTCAGGTATGTATTCTTCCTCAGACCACACCCGAGTGATAAAGTAGTCCAAAAGATAAAGTAGTCCCATTCAGTCCTCAAGAGGGCCTGGATGTAGCAGCACGGTCTGCTTCAGGTAAGTGCACATTAAAACACTTACACACATGTCTTGCTTTATGAGCCTGGCGCCTAAGGCGCCAGGACTGGGGTCCAGAATGAGCCTGGCGCCGAAGGCGCCAGGACTGCATCCAAAAGGCCCCAACTTGGGCCCGCTGACACGTCCTTGGGGAAAATAATGTCTGCCTCTGTGGTTGCTGGGCTGGGCCTGGCTCCTTGGAGGTAGGCATCATGACATCTTGTCTGTTTAATGGCTGTTTTATCTGAAAATGTTGGGATATACCCACAGTAATAACCGATCAATCCTAGGAATGTCTTGGTCTTGGGTGTGGGGGCATCTAGAACTGCTTTAATTTTTTCTTGCTGGGGCTGGACACTGCCATTCCCTACAAAGAAGCCTATGTATTTCACGGCCGATTGAGCCAGCTTACATTTGGGTGGATTAGCAGTTAAGCCAGGCTCTCTGAGGGTTCTCATACTAGTAGACAGATGAAAAAGATGGTCTTCCCAAGATTTACTATAAATTACTATGTTGTCAATATAGGCTTCTCAGAAATTGGATTAGGGCTGTAGTATCCTGTCCATAAGTCGTTGGAAAGTGGCTGGGGCCCCATGCAGTCCAAATGGGAGGACTTTGAATCGGAATAGTACCATTGGTGTCGAGAAAGCTGTCTTTTCTTTATCAAGTCCAGTTACTGGGACCTGCCAATATCCCTTGGTTAAATCTAGGGTTGACATGAAGGTGGCATTTCCATGTTTATCTATTAATTCATCGATGCATGGCATTGGATAGGCATCGAAGGCAGAGATGATGTTAACCTGCCTTCAGTGTATGCAAATCCTCCAAGAACTATCAGGTTTTGTTACCAGCACAATATGGAGGCCCATGGACTCAAAGAGGGCTCCATAATGTTAGTCTTCAGCATTTTTTTAACTTCCTCAACCACTATTGGTTTTCGTGCTTCTGGGAGTCTATATGGTTTCAAATGGACCACTTTTCCCTTTCGAGTTCTGATATAATGATAAGTACCATGTACTCTCCCTGGCTTCTCACAGAATACATCGGGGAATGCCATAATAAGGTTGTTCACATTTTCTTGTTTCTGTTTAGATAGTTCTTGGGGAATAAGTTCAGAGTTGTCTATCTCCTTGGGTACCAAACAAGATAATATAGAGGAGGTGGCGGCGGAAGGATTGTCTTTCCACTCCTTTAAGAGATTTACGTGGTAGAGGTGAGTCTTTTGCAGTCTATCAGATTGGGCTATTTTATAGGTACAGGTTCCTGTTTACTCTAGCACCACATAAGGCCCATGCCACTTTGAGACAAGTTAATTTTCAGAGGTAGGTAAGAGGGCTAATACCTTCCGTCCTACTGAAAAAGAACTTAAATTCACCTTCTTGTCATAGGTGGACTTCTGTTGGGCTTGAGCTTGCTGCGTGTGAGTGTGGGCTAGACTCTGGACACGTTTCATGTGCTCTCGCAATCGATTAGCTGTTTGTGAGAGGGAGATGGGTGCCTCTTTTCTCTCATCCCAGGTCTCCCGGAGCATGTCTAAGACATCTCTTCGTTTTCTACCGTAGAGTAGCTCAAAATGGGAGAATCCGGTGGATGCCTGAGGGGTCTTTCTTACTGCAGATAGGGCCTATGGGATCATGCGTTCCCAGTCCTTACCATCCTCATCTACCAATTTTCCCAAAATCATTTTAAGGTTTTTGTTATATCTCTCTACCAATCCGTCTGTTTGGTGGTGGTAAACTGAGGTTCTTAAGGTTGCAATGTGAATTAATTCCTTGACTTCACCCATAAGCTTCTGGGTACCGGGTTGCGTAATCAACGATTACGAGAACATATTTATTACCCAGTCTAGAAGTTTCCAACAGTCCAATGATATCCATCTCAATTCGGGAGAAATGGACTTCTAATATTGGTAATGGGTTTAGAGGGGCAGGTAAGGGAATATGCGAGCTGGTTTTCCGGCATATTTCACATGTTTGAATGAAGTTTTTTATGTCAGCGTGGATAACTGGCCAGTAGAATTTCACACTGATGCGAGCTTGGGTTTTAGACTGTGCTAAATGCCCCCTGTCAAATGAGTGTCCAAACTCTAGCAGGATCTTACAATGGGTTTTGGGTATTACTAACTGAGTTTTACTTGTGCCTTCTCTGGAGGTTTCCCTTCTATACAGCAATCCCTGTTTCAGAAAGAATAAGGGACTCCCTTTTTCCTGTCCTTCTCTCTCGTGACTCACTTGTAAGAAAGCCTCTGCAAGTGCTGTATCATTTTGCTGGGCGAAGGCTAGATCGAGATGGATGGTAGGTTCTTCTTCTTCCCTTTTTGCCTCACGGACACATGTCTGATCGGCCTCTCCAAAGCCTAAGCTACCTCTCTCAGTTTCCTCTGGTTCACTTTCTTCCTTAAAACTGGAAAATATAGCCTTCTCAAGAATTCCCTGTGCAATTTTGTCAAATGGGGTTTCGCCATGGTTCTGTAAGACAACCTTTATGTCTCCCCGAACGTCTGGATCTATAACGCCTACTAGGACATCTAGACCAAACTTCCAGACCAGACCAGATTTTGGGGCCAATCTTATATAACAACCCTCATGGGGTACTAAGACTTAGGCAGTGGGAATCATCCCTCTTTTCCCGGGAGGGATAGTGGCTTTTCGGCTGCTACAAATATCAAAGCCTATGGATTCTTTTGTGGCAGTAGAGGGGTCTGAGGCTCTGTGACTAGTTTTCTGTAATTTTAGTGTCCCCCAGTTTATCTCAATTGAGTCGTATCCCACTCTGTCACCATATGTAGGGGAGGCATGGTATCACAAGTATGACACTGACACAAAAGATACAATTTATAAAACCTTTATTAACTTTGTGGGGTTTGGAAAAACTCATAATTTGCCCTAAAACTAGGATGGGAGTCGTCTCGACCATCAAATAATAAAGAAAACAGTGTTAGCCGTGTCTGTCAAATTAAAATGGCCTATGCTAACAAAACCTAATGCCTGCCCTATATCTTGTACAGAAAATGTGCAAAGGAGGTATGTATATAAAAGGAAAACCAGTGTTTGACAAAGAATAAATGTGGTTAAATCATCTCTCCTCCCCATGTTTGGACAGCACGGAATAAGGCAGTCTCTATGGGCAGGATGACACACTCTGGCTTTGGCTTTAACACTGAAACAGTTCGGAATGTGGATCGAGGCCCGCCTTCCACATTAAAGGCTCTTGTTCCAGTCTTCCTCAAATAAAAAAACAAAAGTTCAACATTGGTCCCCCTCTGCAGGGCTTGGACCTTGTATAGTTCAAACATTGCACCTCCTCTGCCGGGCTCAGACCTTTTACAGTTCAACATGGTCCCCCTCTGCTGGGCTCAGACCTTTCACAGTTCAACGTTGGTCACCCTCTGCTGGGCTCAGACCTTTCACAGTTAAACATCACTTTCTGGGGCTTCCTTCCCAAAGCCTTTTACACTTTGGGTTTCCCTCGGTCGGGCTCAGACTGCTTTTCGGATATGGAAGACTTTCAGATGTGCAGGGATTCCTTTGCAGACCACCAAAGGGCCACGTCAACTGAAAATTCAATGTTCAGCTTTTTCTCTTCCCTTCTCTCAGGGTTAAGTTTGTTCGCTTTCGCTTTTACAATTCATTCACTTTTATCACCTCCAACAATGCACTTTTCACTTAGACTTTCGAGTGGGCTACTCCTCTTCACCGGACCACTCTGTTACTAAGTATCACTGATTCCACAGCTGTCTTTGACTTAAAGTTCATTCACAGGTCTGCCTTTCCTCGCATCTCATTCACACGTGTGCAGCCTTCACTTGCAATATTTTGTTGCAAACTTCAATCTTTCTTAGCATACACTGGTCTCTCAGGTCGCTTGCCAACTCACCGGCTGTGTGCAGTTCTTTCTGCTTTTTCGATTTCCTATTCGCGACACAAGGTTAGTATCACAGGCTTGGCCTCGCCTCCCCAACTTTGTCGTTCACTCGGGAGGGTCGCTGGCATCCTTGAAACACAATGAAGTCTTTCATATTTCCACGTGTCTTTCGTGGCCTTGTGGAGGCAACAACCGCCTGTAGGGAACTCTTGGGGTTTTCGACTTGCTGCTATCATCCCTTGGTCCTTTGCTCTGTTTCAGTAGGGTCGCCTTCGCCCCAGAAGTCCTGCTTGTACTCGTGTTCCACCTTGCTCAGAGTGTGTCTCTAGGTTCTGCCTTTTATCCATGGGAGAAGAGCTAATTGGTATTAGGTGCATGCATTTCCAGCCAAGTGCCTGACTTTGCCTGACCCGATTAATGGGACATGTCCAATACAATGTATGAGATTAGCCATGTTACTCTCAGTCTCCCTCTTCCTCGGCCTAGTGTTTGTGCCAAAAAAGGGGGCCGAGGGGGTAGTTGGGACATCGGATCCTAAAAAATAGGAGGGGTTGGATGTGCAAAAAAGGGGGGAATACCGCGTCTCACCATCGGCTGCCTCATCCCTACTCCCCGACGAACCCTCACCCAGGTGATCCTCCCGCACTGGTCCACACCCAGGTTCTGGATTCAAAGGCAATGGCTGTGCCCTGGCCACCTGAGAGCGAGAGATCCATGGGGACTAGTGGATCAGACACCCTCTGGTTTCTCACAGAGCCAGCAACTCATTGAATGTTTTATAAAATTTCACTGTTAGCCCGTCCCCACCTGGGGTTTTCCCATCCTGAAAATCATAGATTACCATCTGGATTTCCTCAATCTCTAAGGTGCTGTCCAAATATTCCCTATTCTCTTCAGTTATCCCAGGAATTCCCAATTCCTTCAGTAAATCCTGCTCCTACTCTGAGTCTGCCCTAATTTGTTGTATGCACAGTATCTGATAAAATCTCTGAAAAGTCTTATTAATACTACCCCGCTTCCAAACTATTCTACCGTCATGATCCCTTATTGCTGTGATCATGCATTTTTTCTTTTCCCTATTAACAAGCAATGGAAATGTTTAACTAGGTTTATCTACCTCTTTGTGTACTTTGCTTACATATGGAATGTAATCCAGCTTTCCAACTCGCTCATATTTTTTTAACATGATTTCCCTCTTCATCACTAATTCACCTTCCAGCCGCTCATCGCTCTTCACTTTCTTCTCTAGATCCTTTATCTCATCCTCTAATGCCCCAATTTGCCTTGTTAATGCTAATTTAACTCCATAACTTGTGGAAATGCACAAACCCCCTTTTGGTAACCTTAAATGGCATCCCTACTGTACCTACATCCTGTGTGTAGCCCACCTTATTTAAAAAAATGCCTCAATTGTTTGCCTAAGTGTCAGTTTACACGCTTATCCGTTTGCATTTCTGCCCTTAGAGTCCAAGTCAGTATTGGAGCTCTTTCCTTCATCCATTTTATTGTGATCATAAGTGGAGCATTATCATATAGGGTTGTATCCAAGCATTCTGCCGTCTGTAGGAGATCTGCATCCTCAGCCTGGGTAAAACGGAAATCAATCCTGCTATACGACTTGTGTGCTGCAGAATAAAAGGAGTAGCCTCCAATATTCGAGTGTAGATAGCGCCAAATTTCCACCAAGCCATGTTCCAGAGCAAACTCCTTTGCTGTGATGAAAGCAACCGCAGAGTTCTTCCACTGGCTTTCAATGTGACTAATTATTCATGATGAATGCAATGGTAGCCCCCATCCATATCACTGTATGTCTGGCACATTTACATAATATAATCGATGTCTTAAAGAAGAAAATGGAATTGTCAACATTAGGTATGTAAGAGCATAGTTACAACACAAGTTGGCCTGCTAATATTCCTAACATCCTAGCGTACCTACCGCCCCATCTTGTATCAGTGATTCCTTATGCCATGGCACATCATTCCTTGCCCAGAGGTGTACTCCCCACGCTGATGGGGAAAGAGCAGGGCTCCATATTGTACCTCCCCATTTTGTCCCCAATTTCATGTGCTTATCTGCTGTGAGGTGCAATTCTTGCACCATAGCAATATCGATTTCCCCCTATTACTATATGATCAGATTCTAGCTCTTTTAATCTCTGCACTGATACCTTGGAGGTTCCATGAAAGTATATTGAGATTAACCATTAACTTTCTTTTTGACAAAACATATTGTACCATCTACCTTGCCTCCCACTTGATATGAATACTTCTTATGTTGAACTATTCTGTCGTTTGTGGTTAGTAATCAGTGATATCCACAACAGTAACATCAACTTACAACCGCCTGCCATGCATCCTCTCTGACCCTAACTGCAGATGCCACAATTTGATTATAGTAATTTCCCAAATTATCCCCACAACCCCCACTCCTAATGTCCTTGTAACTAGTATGCAGTAACTACAAACGCTTTCAATGAAGGTGGCGATCTCCAGATGCCTCTCTACCACAGCTACCTCGTGGGGGAGCACGCCAGAGGTCAGCAGCTCTTCCGGGGTTAGAGCTACCTTGTCAACTTGCTTATGTCAAATATCACACAAGTAAGACATAGTTTTATTTATGTTATATACAGCTGCCTTTTAAATATTTAGGACCCTACTGTCTTCAGCGCCATTAGATTGAGCATGTATATCATCTCCACATTACGACTTAGTTTCCACACAATGTAAAGCAGTTTATGGTTATCAAAAAACTGACGTTTCCCAAATGCATCTATATGCAGCATCACAGGTGGGAGTGAAGCATATGGAATCTTTTTCTCCCTAAGGATCTTTTTCACATCCTCAAATGTTTTCCCCCGCTTCTGTGTTTCTGTTCTAAAGTCAGGCTGAAAGGATAGTTTGCTTACATTGAATGTGGCATTACCCTGCAAATGAGCTGCTGTTAGTAGTCTAACTTTGTCCTGATATCCACGCAGAAATCGAATCATCACCGCTTGTGGAAGGTAGTCCAGCAGTTGCTTCTGTGCGGGCATTCGATGTGCTCTATCCACTTATATCTCCTTCAAAGCTACTTCATTGCCAAATAGAGTTATAAGAAGGTTCTCAAAAAAGGTCTCTGTGGTCTCTATTTCAGTTCCCTCTGGCAGATATAGCATCATAACATTCTTCCTTCTTGATCTAGCATCTAAATTGCTGAGTTTCCTTTGCTGGCAGCACTTCTTGAAGATAAGCCAGCTCTTTTGCATATTTTGAACCAATGTCTTCCAAATTCGACTCTCTTCTCCACTTCCCCTGTTCTTTCACTCAATTTATTCACATCTTGCCAAATTTGCGCCATCAATATTGGTAGTGAATCTATATTATCTGTGATCTGCCTATTCCCTTCTAATACCAGGAGTCTTAAATCTGCATTTGAAGGGTCACTCATGCCCTCCTTTGACTCTGCTCCTCTGCCATCTTCACTTGTTTCAGCTCAGTTTTGGAAAAGCTGACATCCAAGGGGCAATGTACTGTTTTGTTTGTGTCACATATTGCTCTCCTGTCTCTTTTTGACATCAGTCTGGGTGGATTGCCTCAACCCCACACAATATGTGGTAACAGAGGCTATGCCATCCTTTACCAGTTAGTAATTGTGTTAACCCTTGAGCCTATGCAACTCATTTCAGTTTATTTGGCACTTATGGAGGAGATACCCAGGGTTATTCTTCCTTCAGTACCTCTCCATGTCTTCCTCAACATGCTATAATGCTAGTCTCCAGTATGCAGTACTCTCTCAAGTCCAGTCACACCGCATCCGTGCACTGCACCACCTATGTGTTCGAACTGGGCAGTTGATTACCCAAGCGTTTTGGCTACACTACTAGTTCAGCATCGCCTCTCTTGACACTGCTTGCATCTTCTCACTGCAGTGTCCCGTTCTGTGTGCACCTCCCGTTGTAGTGCCTGATCGTTGTCATCGGTGCAGTGCCACCTACAAGGGTTCCATTGGCCTTGTTCACTGTAACTTCCTCTCCATTATATATGACATTTTCAAACCTAGGCCCCCAATAACAAGGCGGACGGGCTTCAGCCGAGACAGTTCACTGCTCTCAATGTAGTGGGGAAAAAGGCACAGACTTGTGTTATTCTGCACAACTGGGATTCTGATGGTGGGAGGCTCCTATTCCTGTTGTAAGATTTATCCTTTGTGTTGTGTTGACATAACAGCCACCACTGTACAGAGATCAAGCACAGAGCAGATGTGATTCTGCCCCAACCCATATCCCTGCCTCCTCCTCTTCCTAATCAATCCTCTTTTCTTTCTGCTCTCCCGGATTTCAGCAGCTTGAACACTTCAACTCCATTTCCCTCAACCTGCCATAATCAGACATGCCAACATTCTGAAGCCCTTGAGAGGGAGAATTCACCACAGTGTGTTGCGCTGTGCGTTTAGTGCTACAGAACCTGCATGAGCCTTCGAATGTACAGAGCTGCCTGAGTCTGTCAACAGTCTCTACTCGGAAGGAGGAGCATACTCTTTAAACACACAATCCCGGCATGGAGCGCGCGTGGTGTGCTGCACTATGTGGTGCACCGTGTGTTGCACTGTGTGTTTAGTGCTCCAGGAGCCTTTGGATGCACTGAGCTGCCTGAGGAAGGACTCTACTGGGAAGGAGGACCATACTCTTTAAACATACAATGCCCACGCAGAGCGTGCACAGTGTGTTACGCTGTGTGTTTAGTGTTCAGTGCTTCAGGCAGCAGGCAGTCGCTATTGCAAAATGCAGGGGCGTTGCAAGGGGGGGGGGCTAAGGGGGCTATAGCCTCTGATCTTTTGGTTGTAGCCCCGGATAGAATCTCGGGAGCTACAGCCAAAAGACTAGCTAGCCCCCAGTCCCAACAGTTCCGACATCAGCTTAGCCCCAGGTCTTTTCCAGACCTAGCAACTCCCCTGGCAAAATGGTACACAGAAGCTGTCTCGGGTAACATCCGAAGACTGTGCCTCGAGACCAACGGGTCTTGCATCTCCGGTGAGTGTATTGGTGTATTAAGGGGCAAAACAGTTTGGTGACGGCCACAAGGTCATTATCAGACTTCAATAGACCTCTATAAATTACTTTTGGTGCGCGGCTCACTAGCACCGACTAATGCAATGTATGCTTTAAGAAGTAAAGTGACCTTTGATCCAACTAACTTTCCTGATGTCTTCCTGGGTACAGCCTTGGCAGACGCCCTGTCAATACCAGTGATTCAAAGGCCGGCAGAGTTTCCCATAGCAGTGGGTGTGTCCACACCACAGGAGTTCGTCTCCAAAAACCGCATGATCAAAGAACTGCAAAGGTCACTGCCGAGCAGGGGGGGTCGAACCAAGCTATGGAGTGACTGATACAGCTATTTTGGCAGCATTACGGGATTCTATTGTAACTACTATCGAGCCAGCCTGGGATTTGAACGTGAGCATAAGGGCTGGTGGTGACACGGGGGTGTCAGGACATCTAGTCAAGGCTGGAACAGAGATGGTTGGCCAGTGTCTATCTTCAGGCCCCTGGAGATTATCAAATTTGCCCTCCCTCTATGGTTCAGACTTTGGCGTATTCATATAAACCTGCTATGCACTGGGAACCGGCTGCCCTATTTCCACCGTCTTCTCAGTCTTCCCCGCGATTGCAGTTACAGTGCCATCAGTACTATATGTCTGGAACTTTACTTTAACGAATTTGGTGCAATCCTATGAGAATCTGCATGCAGATTTTAGGGACTTGAATGTTGCGGTGGCCACAGTGGTGGCCAAGTTGAATTTCATTGAAGGCTTAATTTTTGCCTCCTCTGATGGGGGGCTGCTCATAACACGTTGAATGCTTCAAAGGAACTATCCAGGAATGTTTCAAATTAGGTCAATGCCAACCAACTATAATGCCTGGCTTAGTATCTGCTAGGAAAGCGGTGCACGCACTACCTGAGGTGGTTTCCTTCAATGGTCATCAATCAGGGAGCCCAGTCAACAGTTCTTCAGCGGAAGCCCTAGATGCTGTGAATAGTCCGCCACGGGGGCATTCGGTCAGGGGCAAGGCCCTTTCTTATAAAAAACATCGAAAAATATTCAGAACATTACCAAGACTAAGAACAAAGGTTCAGGCAAGTTCATGCGCCATATAATAAATAAACTTGACGATCTTAGTAAAATTAGTGAAACTGGGAGTGTTCTGCCTCTGGCTGTGGAGGTGCGGCCCTCTGATTTAGTTGAGGAATTCACTGTGGAGGTGTTAGAACAAATCCCGGCAGGCAAGGAAAAAGTCACTCATGCTGGTAGGGTGGCCATGGATAAAGATGCAGACAAACAGAAAAACCTGGGGGATTAAAAGAGTCAGCAGTTGGCCGTGGGTTGAAATGCTATTGCACATTATTTGAAACCCAAGCTCTGTGCTATTGGATTCCAGCATGAGTAACTTCGACCTGAGCATTCTAACGATCCACCCAGGTTATGCAGGCTTTTGACCATATAACAAATGCATGTGTGAATTGCCTAAAAACCCATCGGTGTGTAACGAACCTGCTGTGTGTACAGGAATTATGGAAGGGTGTCACCCAGCCAGTGTTACCAATAGTATTTGTGGAAAATTCATGGTGGCAGGGTGCCTCTTCTGTCTGTTTGGGGGGTATTGATATTAAAGGCCCCAGGGACGGTAAGGCTAGATCAGATCCTCATGTGAGGGAGGCTCAGTGTGGATCCCCTCCTTTCCTGACATTGGAACAGTGGCGCGCCAAGATCTTGGGGCCATCAAGTGTGAATAAGGCAAGACTGGATTCCGAATTGCAAAATGTGCTAGCATGTCGCAGTGAGGGGTCCCAGTTGCGTGGATAACACATTGATGTGTTGGGAGCTGGAGGGGGGTTTAAACCTTTAGAGGCGTGCCGGCTTTCTGGTAATCATGTGATCAAGCCTCTCATATCCTGTGTATTGCACAGATATTTAATGGGGAGGGGTTCCCCCTTAATCGACAGCAGGTGCTGTCTATGTTTAACGAGGTTCCCAGTTTAAAGTTGATACGCTCATCAGATATCCTGCAAGTTGACTTTGTTAAGGACAACTGAGTCGATTTAATAAGGCTGCATTTCGCCTCCACCATAGTAAGAACAGTGGTGCTGCAAGTGCTTCTCGCCTTGGGATATGACGTATTTGAACACCAGGAGCCTTCTGGCGGCAATGGGAGTGTGCTACAAGCTAACAGATTCGAGCAAGCAGTTGAAATAGCCACTAGGTCTCCCTTAAAGATCAGTGTCTCCCGTGAGGTTAACACAGTTCGTTCTGTGTATATCACGGGTGGAACCCAAGGGGATGGCAAGAAAATAAGGAGTCTGGATTGGCCCTTTATATTGAATTGGCTGGATACTTTACCAGCAGTAGTGGGTTACTCCATTGCTGTGGTGGAGGCTCATAGAGAGTTAACTGGTAGCCCATTTGCTGGTCTGCTTTGTGCAGTCAACATTAATGTGGGTCTCAAAATGCCCAGAATGGAATCTGGTTTATTTTATTTTATTTTATTTTTACATTTGTATAGCGCACTACAGCCCACGGGCATTGAGGCGCTTTTTCAAGAAGGTGTAAGTAGGCAAGAATACGACTTTGGAACATGCGATTACTTAGTTACATCATAAGGCGGTCAGTTGCAAGTACATTAAGCAGACATAGATTTCAGTTGAGTACCAAGCAAATACTAGGCACAAACATTTCAGACGAACAGACTGGTTTTGATGGCTTTGCGGAATGCCAAGTGGGAGTTGATAGCCCTGATGTGAGTGGGGAGTGCGTTCCAGTGGTCGGCAGCGATAGCTGGGAAACTAGAGCCTCCAGCACGCACTCTGCATGTTTTTGGCTTGGTAATCAGGTTGGTGTATGCTAGCCTAGGCGGCCTGGTGGAGGTGGGCTTGGAGATGCGCTGGGAGAGGTAGGGGGGGGGGCGCTAGATCATGGAGGCATTTGTGGGTAATGGAGAGGATTTTGAAGATAACTCTCTGTTTAACGAGAAGCCAGTGCACCTGTCTCCTAAGGTCCGATATGTGATCCTTTTTCGGAAGTACAGTGGTGGCCCTAAGTGCATTATTTTGGACAAGCTGGAGTTTGGCAATGTTTTTGCTGGATGTGCCTCCGAGGAGAGCATTACAATAGTCCAGTCTTGAACCGATGGTGGCCCTGGCAATAGTAAGGCAGTTCTGCATGGTTAGGAAGGGTCTTACTCCGTTGAGCAGTTTAGAGTAGTAGGCCGATGAGGATGCAATGGCGTTGACCTGCCTGTTCATGGTGAGGTTTGAGTCAAGGTAGACTCTGAGAGTTTTAACTGTGTGGGACACTTCGATGGGTATGTTATCGATGGTGAAGGAGCGATATTTCTTGTCAAGGTTACCCAGGATGGTTGGTGACCCAATGAGTAGGAGCTCGGTTTTGTCGCTGTTGAGGCACAGCCAATTTTCTGCCATCCAGGCTTGGATGGTGCAGTAAATGGAGTTAAGGGTGATCCTGTCTGCCTCGTAGTCACCTGTGAGAGGGATGAGCACCTGCGTGTCATCAGCGTAGTTGGTGTATGAAATGCCCAAGGTGTCGAGAAGGTTGAAGAGAGGCCTTGTAAATAAGTTGTAGAGGGTGGGAGCGATGCAGGACCCCTGGGGTACTCCACATTTAATGTTGCTGGGAGATGCACATGCAGAGTCGGAAAAGACTTTCATGGCCCGTTCCTGCAGAAATGAAGTGATCCACGCACACGCTTTAGGGGAGAAGTTGGCTGTAATGGAGAGGTGGTGGCAGAGTGTATTGTGGTCGACAAGGTCGAATGCGGCGGATAGGTCAAGGAGCAGAAGGAGCGCAGGTTTCCCTGCGTCTCTGATATCGTCCATTTGATTTTTCAGGTCGAGTAAGGCCTTTTCGGTCCTATTTCGTGGCCTGAAATCAGACTGCCGAAGGCCCAGAAGGCGGTGGTCCTCAACGAATTTTTGGACTTGTAGGTAAGCTGCTTTGTCCAGAATTTCAAGCAGGAAGGGGACCGTGGTAATAGGCCTGTAGTTACCTGGTACTGAGGGGTCAAGGGATGGTTTTTTGAGGAGTGGTTGCACCCAGGCCTCTTTGAGGTCGGACGGGACAAGGCCTGATTGGAAGGAGGCATTGATAAAGGCTGTCAGGAAGGGTGCGAGGGTGGTACTGCATTCCTTAATGAGCTGAGCGGGACAGTCGTCGCCCTTGCAGTTGGGTGGTTTAATAGTATTTAGGAGGGAGATGACTTTGGATTCGGTGACGTCCTTGAAGTTGAATACCAGAGAGGAGTTAGTTATAGTCTCCTTGTTCTGATGACTATTTTGGGAAGCAATCAGGAGGGTTAGGGCTTTTTGGTGAGCTAGGATTTTCGTTTGCAGGGTATTGAGTTTGTTGAGCATGGCGGATTGGATGTCATTACACCATTTTTCATCCTTCAAGAGGGTGGGTGGCGGGGAGGATGGTGTTTCTAGCTCCCTAAAGATGGCGAAGATTTCCTTAGTGCCAGATTTGGCGTTGGCTATCCTTGTGTTGAAGGAGTTAGCTTTAGCTTTGGTTATGGCAGATTTGTAGTCTTTGGAGATGGTCTTGAAGGCTAGTTTGGTAGTATCATTAGGTTTGGCTTTCCAGGTTGCTAGGGCGGCACGTTTTTTAGCACGCATTTGGAGCAAATCCTGGGAGAACTAGGCATTGGTGTGCTTGGCTTTCTTGGCTTTCCTGAGAGTGAAGGGAGCAATAGAGTCGACCGCTTGGGTAATGGCTAGCTTGGCGAGGGTATCAAGGTCCTGCGAGAAAGGAGCCTGGAGTGCAGGTATTTTAAGGAAAGGGGTAATGTTTTCAGCCGTGAGCTGGCGGGAACCTCTGGAGAGGCCTAGAGGGAGGGGGGTTGTGGGAGGGGGAGCTCTTTGGATGTGTAAAGGTCAAATTGGATGTAGTGGTGGTCGGACCACGGGATGGGAGAGTTCTCAGTAATGTGTACTGGGCAGTTGTGGTGGGAGACCCAGTCCAGTGAACGTCCTTTGGAGTGCATGGGGTGGGCGATGGCTTGCGCAAATCCTAAGGTGGATAGGGCTTTATCTAGGGTGGCTGCGTGGGTGTCGTTAGGGTCATTGAGGCCGAGATTGAGGTCACCAGTGAGTAAGACTTTGGAAGTCTTTTTCAGGTTGGCGGAGAGGGAATGGATGAGAGAGTCATGGAAGTCTGTGGTAGGCCCAGGGGGGCGGTAGACGATGTGGAGAGCCGGGTCATGTTAGGAGAGAGGTTGATTTTGAGTGGGAGGTAGTCACAGCTGAGGCCAAGGTCGCCTTCTATTCTTCTGACAGTATGGCTTTCTTTGCCAATGAGGGCTACTCCGCCATCCCTGGTGAGGGGTCGATCTTGTCTGTGGATGGTGTATCCATCTGGGATGGCCAGGGTGAGGGCTGGGCCAGAAGTTTCATTGAGCCAGGATTCAGTGATGATGAGGAGGTCTAACTTGTTCTTGAGAATGAGGTCGTGGATATCCAGGACATGGGCTGGGATAGATCTGGCGTTGACAAGACCACATTTCAGCGAGGTGGGTTCTGCAGTGGGATGTGCAGGCTTAGGGGCTCGGGGAGGGGCTGAGGCGCCGGTGGCTATTGGCATGGGTAATGGCTAGCAGGCGTGGTAGCAGCCCAGGGTGACTGGGGCACAGGCAGGGAAATGGCCGTAAGGGCAGCAGCATTAGGCATAGTACCAACACAAAGTGCATGAGGCACAACACTAGATACATGAGGCATAGTGGCAACAGAAGTTGCATGAGGCACAGCACTAGGTACATGAGGCATAGTGGCAACACAAGGTGCATGAGGCGTAGTGGCAACACAAGGTGCATGAGGCACAGCACTAGGTGCATGAGGCATAGTGGCAACACAACGTACATGAGGCACAGCACTAGGTACATGAGGCATAGTGGCAACACAAGGTACATGAGGCGTAGTGGCAACACAAGGTGCATGAGGCATAGTGGCAACACAAGGTACATAAGGCGTAGTGGCAACAAAAGGTGCATGAGGCATAGTGGCAACACAAGGTGCATGAGGCACAGCACTAGGTGCATGAGGCATAGTGGCAACACAAGGTACATGAGGCACAGCACTAGGTACAGGAGGCATAGTGGCAACACAAGGTACATGAGGCACAGCACTAGGTACATGAGGCATAGTGGCAACACAAGGTACAAGAGGCGTAGTGGCAACACAAGGTGCATGAGGCATAGTGGCAACACAAGGTACATGAGGCATAGTGGCAACACAAGGTGCTTGAGGTGTAGTGGCAACACAAGGTGCATGAGGCACAGCACTAGGTGCATGAGGCATAGTGGCAACACAAGGTACATGAGGCGTAGTGGCAACACAAGGTGCATGAGGCATAGTGGCAACACAAGGTACATAAGGCGTAGTGGCAACAAAAGGTGCATGAGGCATAGTGGCAACACAAGGTGCATGAGGCACAGCACTAGGTGCATGAGGCATAGTGGCAACACAAGGTACATGAGGCACAGCACTAGGTACAGGAGGCATAGTGGCAACACAAGGTACATGAGGCACAGCACTAGGTACATGAGGCATAGTGGCAACACAAGGTACAAGAGGCGTAGTGGCAACACAAGGTGCATGAGGCATAGTGGCAACACAAGGTACATGAGGCATAGTGGCAACACAAGGTGCTTGAGGTGTAGTGGCAACACAAGGTGCATGAGGCACAGCACTAGGTGCATGAGGCATAGTGGCAACACAAGGTACATGAGGCACAGCACTAGGTACATGAAGCATAGTGGCAACACAAGGTACATGAGGCACAGCACTAGGTACATGAGGCATAGTGGCAACACAAGGTACAAGAGGCGTAATGGCAACACAAGGTGCATGCGGCATGGTGGCAGCAGGAGGGGCAGGATGGATGTTCTGACATTCTGATTGTGAGGTGGACGGAGCTGAATATGGGTATGAGCAAGTCCTGCATACTATTTAATGTATATTTCAATCCTGGGAAATCCATGCTAGAGATCTTTTTATCAACCGTGTTTGATTCTTTTGCTCATTGGTCAACGGAAGGTGAGTCACACCTGAGTGTTCTGTGGTACTTTAACAGCGAATGCCTGGATTCTTCTTGGTATATGAAGTCCCCCTTACAATAAAGGGGGGTCTGCCCTGAGGAAGCGAGGCACTTTAATCAGGTGTGAATTTGATATGTGTGTCTCAGGGGATCTCCCAGCTATATACACAAGGGATCTCATGGTGCAAAAATCCACTGTTGATTATATCTTTGTTTTGCGTGAGATATTTCAGCATTGCTCTTGGCTGTCTGTCGTGGCGGTAGAGGGAAGTTATCATAGTCATCTCTCATTGGAGGTTGCAATACAAATTGACCCTCCAGTAGAAAGACCAAGGGGTGACTTTTTGGAGGTACGTGAAAGAGACCTGCTGTGATTTGGAAACCCATCCATGGCTGCTGTTTAACAGGGGGCTGGCCTCACTGATGCAAGCATATGATCTGCAGGTTTATGTGATTAGACTAATGCACAGGACTTCTCCCTGTGCTCTCTAACATTCAACTGTGGGATGTTGATGTCTATTATATATGACTCATTTTGGTTTCATGTATGTTTGTGAGAATTTTCCTCTGTATATTGCTTTAACACTTCTGTTTTGCATGAAAAGCAATACATTTATGTATGTCTTCATTTTATGAATACAGATATTAACCATGCGACAATAAATGCAGATTAAATCATTTTTGCAATATCCAAGTTGACAAATATGAACACGTCTTCAGATGTGTTTTTTTTTTTCATTAATACATTGATATAATATGATATGATAGGTTATTTATAACGCGCTTAATACCCATAGGTTTCTAAATTCTCCCTAAACACTGATTTAAACTATTAGGGAGTCTTTGTATCCCGCAGAAAACTCTTGTATAACCGACATCACTTCCCTGTCAGGACAGTTTTTTGTAACTGCGGTACTGTTTGACTTGTTTGTTATAGTAACTAGGGGAAGGGAAATCCCACTCTCTTGGTCTGGGGCTAATATAATAGTAATCTTTAAAAAGGGCGACAGATTAGACCCCAGAAATGATCACCCAATTTCCCTGCTGGATGGCAGTAGTACATTATTTTTCAGTCAACTATTAAGAGAACTGGAAATATGGGCCAGGATGGAAAATGTGCTGGATGTGTGTCAAGCAGGTTTCAGGAAGGGTGTGGGAACAGCTCAAAACTGCTTCTTACTGCAACTTTCCTCAAACCAAGTAAGGTTGCAGGGGATGGGTGTATACATCGCCTTCCTGCATCTTTCCAAGGCTTTTGACTGCGTTTACAGAGAGAAATTGTGGCAAAGTAATTGCCCTACACACCTTCTCGATATTCTGATTGCAATGCATACTAGCACTCGTGTTCGGGTAAAGCTAGACTAGCAGAGAAACTTTAGTAGTTGCATTAGGACCAGTCGTGGGTTGTGATAAGCCCCATTTTTATTGAATTTCTAAATACATGATATTGGATCAGCTTTTATTAATGTCCGCACAAATCCTCCATGACTGGGCCTGATCCACCTGCAGTATATGGCCTATGCTGACATATTATCATTTGTGACCTTACCGCAATAGGACTGCAGTGAGGGTTGAATGCAGTGAATCGATATTTAACAGAGTTAGACATGTCTATCAACATGTGTTGGTGATGAAAGCAAGGAAAATATTTCGGACACAAGGCAGTGCATTTAGGTTTATGGTGGATAATGTAAAAGTGGAGACAGTTGTTTTGTTTAAATACCTGGGAGTGATAGTACAAGATGTTCCAAACAAACAGGATCTAATGGAAAATATGCACTCAAATGCTAGGGTAGCATCAGCCCAACTATGGCTTCTAGATAAACAATTTGGGAGATTTTCGATTCTCCCACTTGTGCAGTGCTCCCAGCAAAAGGTGCTTACACATTTGGGTGTGATTTGGTTTGGGCTAAGATTGAGGCAATTGTATGAAGAAAAGCTTTGGCAATCCCGCAGTGGGTACCGATTAGCCGTATCAGACTAAAATGGGCCTGATTTCAATAGAAGCGTGTATAATTTGGCAATGTTTACTGTTATATTTGAAAATGTTGCTGCCTCCATCTTGCTCATTACTAGCACAATTTAAGGTAGAACTGGAATTGAATAATTGTAAAGTGTTGTCTAGCTGTGCAAATACGTGCATGTATATTTGAGAGGGTTTGGGGAGCACCTCTATGGAGCTGTTGGTTTCACCCGGTAAGATTAAGATTAAACGCAAATTATGTGAACAAGACTGGATTTCAACAAGGACCCGGGTCTCTAAATACTAGTTATTTTCTTGTCCAATTTTTGATAATAGGCCTTTTAACGTATTATCATTGTATTTATGCAAAAATCCATACCCTGCTTTTAGAGAGAACTTTATAAGGCTTACATTAAATAATTTTCGAACAAAAGAAGTGTGTGGCGCGAGATTAGGAGTTCCAAGACACAAGACATTGTGCAGGTGTTGCTATGCATAGGTGGAGACATTAAAACATCTTGTGGAGGCATGCCCAAGTCTCACAACTCTGAGAAAGCAAATGTTTGCAAGATTCATTGACTACAATGTTTTATTTTCAGAAGATTATTTATGCAAACGGGTCTTAAATTCCAATGAAATATCTCTTAGCTTTACAGTTTTAAATTATATTGATTCTGTTTTAAATGTGGTGTAAAAGAATGTATTGTTTTTATTGATATTTCTGAATTGTATTTATGATGTTTTGTATATTGTTTGTTTGCAAAAGGTTATGCATTAACCATAATGCAAATAATAGTAGATATCACATTTTCAGGAATTCCCTGTTTAGGGCAGTGTCCAAAAGCAGCCCTGTCTTCGTGCTCCGCATAACACCTGCAGTCTGGTTTCTGGAACCTGATCGGTGCGCTCGCCCCGGCCAGAGCCGAGTCATACTCACAGCCACAATGCTCTCCTCCAACAGTTAATTCTGCTTGTTTTCCAATATTGGGGCTCCAACACACTCACATTTAGTATACTATGCAGGCCCCTTTGCTCCCATATCTGAGGTTTCCACTTATCCCACTTCATTTTTCCATGCAAGTCCTGTTGCACACTGTGTCCCAAAGCCTGCCTCACCAATCCCAATTCTGTTTTGTTTTTGTGCATTATTCTACGTCTCCCTCAGGGCCGTTGTGGCACCGGAGGTAGCAATCTTCATTTTCATTTAACAGGGGAGTTATTACCGTTCTTGTGGCAGCGTGGCAAATCTCCAGAAGAAATCAATTTACTCCTCTTCCATCTTGGCTCCTCCCCCCCCCCTACACAATCTACGAGAACAGTTAATGGCCACAGGCTCTTTGATTTTTTGGCATACAAAAAGGTCAATAGAACTTCAGAATGGGTTGGCTGAGCCGTAATGTGTGTCAGCTCAGTTGAGGAGGAAGGGGATCAGTCTGGTAGGGTGGTGGTCTAGGGTGGTGTGGAGAAGGAGGGAGGGGAGGGATAGATATCTGGGCAGAATGTGTCATATTTATGTTATTTAACAGGAGATTTAGGAGGTAAAGTCATCAGAGGAGCATGGGGCCTTTATGGAGCAAAGTTAGTTGAGCATGCATCATCTGGAATGCCAGGGACAGCTTGCAAGGTGGCAAGGCTAGAGGGGATATGAGATTAACATTATAATAAGATTTAGCATATTCTAGAGCAGTGGTGCGGGCAAGGAAAGATTGTGGATAGGTCACAAGAAGCGTGGGGGATGAGCTTTATGCATTAAGCAGAAGTGAGGACACATTTATTTATTTTATTGTTTAAAGTGCTGACCTGGCTCAAGAGAAGTGGAGCGGTGTACAGGGTGTGGGTAGCCATCATTTGGGCTGGCATCTTTTAACAGTAGTGCAGTACTGTGAAATGCAATCCCTGGATCGGTGTGTGCGTCCATTGGATTAGTCCTTGGTCAGGTGTCATTGAAAAAGCCACGTTTTGAGACATTTGTGAAATTGTAGAATTATGGCAGCATTCCAAGACGATACCGGGGTCATGTGCCTTAGGGTGGGTGCGTGACATACTCAACTGTACAATGGCTGGAGAGATCCCTGGTTGAGGGCTAGAGTGATGGACAATAAAAAAGCAACCCGAGTGGTGTAGCTCAAAGGGGGCAGCTAGAGTTGTGTTGTACTCTACAAAGGCAGGTTCAGTAGAGCAAGCAAGTGGGAAGAGAGTGCCTGGAGGGGGGTCCTGAGTTGGCCAAGATAGAAGACATTAGAGTCACACTTGAATTTGGTTTCTTTTAGTGATAGATGAAGGAGGGTAAAGAGAGTGGAAGTTTGATAGACCTGATGATTTGGATTAGTTAGTGGTCAGATGGTGAAGGGTCAGCAGATGGAGCAGAGGATTACAATGAGTGGAATAGGAGGATGAGATCTAGCCAGTTTCTGGGGTTGTGTTTAGGAAGGCTGTGTAGATTGACTGACGAAAGATCAGAGAAAGTGGAGTCCAGCTCTTGTCCGTGTTACTATTACGTCCCGTCTCCTTTCCTCCATACTGCATGGGCGTCCCTTCCAAGGGACGGGAGACGGAACCTTTTTCACCAGAAAAAACCTTCTTCCCTTTTAAATATAGAGGCGCGTGGGAGTGCAGCCATGGGAGCATGCGCTACCCTGACTCCACCACTCCTCAGTCCCCTTTTCAGCGTCGACGGGAACGTGCCGATTTCACCAGCGCTCCTGGGTTTGGATCCAGCCATGTAATACCATGCACTCATCCCCGAATTCTTGTTCTTCTATCTTTTTGTCTTCTCTTTGTCATTCAGGTACCCGATCCTCCGGCGCAACACTCCTCCCCAGCGCATGTCAACTTCAGCGGGCTTCAGCATGTGTCCAGCATGCGAGGGGCTCTTCCCTACGTCTGACCCCCACACTCTTTGCCTTCGCTGCCTTGACCTTGACCATGTCTGGCAAGGTTGTACCATGTGCAACGCACTGACTCCACGTGCACTGAAGAAAAGGCTAGCTAGGCGGAGGGAGCTCTTCGAAAGATCGCTTGCAGAGGACTTGAAAAACTTTGTCAAGCAGAGATCGAGGCCCAAAGGGGGGGCCACTATTTTGCATTGCACCCCGTAAGGGTGACTCCTTCCCGAAGAAAGGCCCAAGCGGGAGGAACCTCTCAGATTCTAGTATCAGCACACACACCAAGGCTAGTCCAGCTACCGCCCTCACGGCTGGGGGACCGTTAGATCCTTCTGGAATCAGTGCTGAGGGACTGCAAGGTTCTTTTACCGGGTGTACACCCAAGAGGCTACGCCCTAGTACCGGCTCAATGTCCGAGGGGGCGTCTGCACGCAGCACTACTGGCGACAATGTCGAGGGCAATACACCTTCCAGGCCTAGACCTGAAGTGCAGGGTAGGCCTCATGCTCCACCAACAAGAGTCTTGGAGGAGGCCGGGCCCAGGGAGCCATGCACCACGACTTTGGCACGTGGCACGCTACTTGCCAAAATGGCCGGCCCGCCAGAAAACATGGCTGCTCATCCGATGCCACTCTTAGGAACAGAGCAGGCGGGTGAACGAGTTTCAAGGTGGGACTGGTGTCAACCAGGTACGTGGCCTACAGTTTATCGATCAGCAGCACAGGGCAGGTTTCCCCGGAACCTAGACAGAGTGCGCTCTGACCCCAGCAGCCCCTAGCCACTCGTTCAACATCCCCTGCCTCCGAAGACAGGTTCTTCGAAAGGTTCCTGGTGCTGATGCAAACCCTCCAGATGGGGTCCATCCTACGGATACAGTCAGGGACTTGTTCCCCCGGTCACTCCACTGGCGCCCATAGTAATTCCTCCCATGGCTCCGGCACCACAGGCCCCAGCGCAGCCCCCGCTGCCCCTGCCGACTCCTTCGATTCCGGGTCCCCTGCCTCCCACAACTCAGGTGGTCCCGCAGCAGCCTCTGGCTCCGGTCTCCACGCCGCAGCCCACAGCGTCCAGCACCCTCCTCCCGGTCCGGACCAGCCGGACACTCAGGTGGATACAGAGGAGGAGGAGGACCCTCAGCAAAGGCCTTCCGCAGCAGGTTTGCAGGATTGGCAGAATATCTGGGCCTTCCTCAACCCGAGGTAGAGCAGCCCGAGGAGGGTGTCTTGGCAGAAATCCTCACCCTAAGACCCCCTACCAAGACGGGTATCCCAATGCAGAAGGACATCATAGCTATGGCCAAGTAGGGGTGGCTAAAGCCACACTCGGCCCAACCTGTCAATCGGTACCTTGATGCCAAGTATAGACAGATGGAAGAGGATACACTCTTGTTATCAACGCACCCCCAACCGCATTCTTCGGTGATCGCTGCAGCGTCACTCTACTCTAAGCCTCAGTTGTCCTTGGTCACCTCGTCCTTGGTGCTACTAGGCAAGGCGAAGATCTTGTAGGCATATGGGAAGAAGCTGTATTCCAACGCCTCTCTGCACCTGCGTCAGGCCAACGCGGATGCCTTGCTGGCAGCGGCTAACCAGAGGTTGTGGCGGGAAATAGCGGACTTCCTTCCGGAACATCTGGTGCAGAGCCAGGCACGCTTCAAGGCAGGTCTAGGAGAATCCAGGCTGGTAGCGTAGGACATCATGGAGTCCACCGTGGCCCACATCGATACCTCTTGCAGGCCTTCTGCATCGCCACGGACAATTGGACCTTCCGTTTGAGGGTTGTGACCTCTTCCACTCTACCACCGACGAGGAATTAGATAAAAAGAAGAACAGCTCGCAATCTGCAAAGTCTTTATCTATCCTGACGAAGGCCACACCCAAGGCGTACACCCAGCCGTAGACCCAGTCGCATCAACGCTCAGACAAGGGGCAGGCATTTGGCGGGTGTCAGGGATTCAAGGAACGGAGGTCGAGACAACCTGACCGTTCGCCGAGTCAGAACTGACACAAGCAACAAAAAGGGGTGGGAGCAAGGACTTCTTCCAGTCCCCCTCCTCAGCAGCAGCTTCAGACGGTAAAAAGGCATGACGCGTTCCTTCTGGTCCACGTGTCTCCAGTGGGTGGTAGGCTTGCCTCTCATGTGCATTTCTGGCACCAGAACTTTGCGGACCCCTAGATCCTCTCTGTAGTATCCTAGGGGTACCGCATACCGATACCTCCCTCCTCCCCTCCACTGCCACAGATTGGGACGGCAACTCTGTTGGTGGAGATCCGGTCGCTCGTTGAGAGCCAAGCAGTGGAAGAAGTACCAGCCTCCCAGAGAAGATTAGGCTTCTATTCCAGGATTTGCGCCATATAAAAGAAGAACCAGGCTGCTTGAGAGTTGTGTTGGACCTATCCACCCTCAACCTCTCCCTCCCTCTTCAGTAATTCAAGATGGTTACACCAGCACTGTTAGGCAGAAACCTGTGCAGTTCCCTCTGTGATCACTGCAAAAGATTTAAGACTACAGGTGTTTGGCAGTAAACCCACTTGGTAGCAGTCTGTACCACACAGATTCACTTGGTAGCTGTGGCTGAGCAGTCAGACTTCTCTCAAGAAGAGTTAGGCAGTATACAGAGTATTCACAATAGGTCAAGAGCACACAATAGAACAAGTAAACACTGACCAGGGCTTGGTGTAAAAGAGATATAATTATTTATTTAAAACCACATCTAGAAAAACACACAGGCACTATTAGTAAGCAATTCAAAAACATGGTCACTAAAAGATATACACTCCCTTAAAAGAATATTAGACAAGTCTTAAGTAAAGCTCCACTTATTTTCAGACAGCGGTGAGCGATTAACGTAGATGGCACTCTACTAGTTCGTTTTAAAAAGGGAGAGAAAAGCAGAGAACAATTTGAACAGATCCCAACACTTTTATAAGAACATAACAAGAGAGGAAGGCAAAGTAAAACCGTGAATTCAGAGTCAGTAGGCTGGATCCGCTTTAAGAGGATCGAAACGAAATGTGTCCAAGGTCACACGGTTGCAGTGCACAAAAGTCTTGAAACGGTTCAAAAAGGAGTTGGACCAAAGAAAGGGACCAGTTAGAGGGTCAAGGCGGCCAACCCAGTCTAGAAGGTTAAGGAGTTATTATAACCTTGTTGCAATCTTTAGAAAGGGAGGCCTGGCGGACATGGTACCTTAAAGTGGTGAGAATGCTCCGGCGGGGGCAGTTGTTTCTGGCAGCGGGTGCAAGTCGGTGCTTCGTCCGGGGGAAGAGAGGATCTCATCGTGGAGGAAGACAGGAGTCCGTTGCACTGCCAGGGAAGAAACCAGCCGCAGAGTTTATCAGGTACAAGGAGCGGTCCGTTGATTCGCGGTTCAGTGGTGAGTGGCTATCCGGCTGCCGGGGTGCTTGGCATGGGCAGTTCGACCACAAACCGGGCTGGGGTGCGAAGAAAGAAAGGTAAACTGGTTGTGCCCACCAGTCAGGGGAAGAAGCCTCTCCAGCCGGGAGATCTTCTCTGTTGTCGGGAAGTGGTGAGTCGGTTTCGCAGGGCTTCACCGGTGGTGTCGTCGTGTTAGGTCGGCTCAGCTTCTCCCTCGTCGGATTCTCAGGTCCTGTGGCGACTTCTGAAGTTCCAGTCCCCAAAGCCCTGCTTTTATGCAGAAAACTTGCATTCACTCAGCCTAGCTGTCACTCAAACATGCTAAGTGGTGAGCCGGCCGGCTCACCACTTGGGCCAATCACACAAGAGTGCGACTTGAGTTACTAAGGTAACTCGGTCCAGGGTGCCTAAACCCCCTCCCACATCCCCTGTGGTACCCAGACAGAGTGGCACCACTTTTGGAGGCTTCTGTGGAGAAGCCCGCCAATAAGTGGAACAAAGGGCTCGACTTGGGTTGGAGTCACAGAAGAGAACACAAAGGCCATTTTTGAATCGAGTCTTGGCAAAAAATACCAACCGGAGAATTAATATTAATTAAATAAACCGGCGGTATGTTCGAGGCTATGAGAATTAAATATTTAAAGTTGGTAGCCTCGAACAATGGGAAAATCCCATAGGAAAATATTTGCGGTCGAATATAAAAAGTAGTTTCCACTGCCACCAGCCAAAACTCGATCAGGGGGGACGGACACGTGCCCCCTCGACTAACAGACCCTGGGGAAATCGAATTGCCTTGACCAGTACGTCCACAATATGATGGTTTGTACTGGTTTCTGTTAATAATTTGGGACTAGCAAAGCCAATGGTGACTTTACATGCCCTGGGAGACAGTAGTCAGTCCCAGGGTATGGAGTCTATGGTGGGGTGTCACTATGACACCCCTGTGTTAATGCATGGAGGGTGCTGTGTAACACACATCGTAAAAACACATGAGACCCTATGGAGTAAAGGACCCCATAGTCCATAAAACACATTAACAGTCAACGGAATACCATAAATCATGTCCAAGAGTGGGAGGAAAAGAGTCTCACTCTTGGCAGGAGGAAAAAAACAAACTCCAGAAATCCAGCATAGCTGCTGGAGGACTCACTAGGTTAGGAAATTCAGCTTAAAGAGAGAATTCCCCCTAACAAGCACTCATTGCGGAGACACTAGACAAGGAAGATTGGATGTGCTCCCTGGATCTGAAGGATGCCTACCTACACGTCCCGATTTGACAACCTCATCGCTTCTTCCTATGCTTCAGGATCATGGGCTGTCTTTTCCATTACAATGTGCTACTCTTCGGCCTCAACTCAGCCCCCAGGGTATTTACCAGATTCATGAATGCAGTGACAGCCCTCCTCAGGGCACTGGGCCACCTTGTCTACCCATACCCGGACGACTGGCTCGTCACGGCGAGATCCCCAGAGGGGGTTACCCACACTTCCTCCACTCTTATGAACACACTCCACGACCTGCTGCAGCCACCCAGAGCCTCACCTTCCTGGGCCTCATCTGGGATACAAGCTCCGAGAGGGTATTTCCATCGGAGGACAAGATTACAGCCATCAACAAGCAGGGGGTAATCAAACAGGGGTCATGTCAAGCAGAACAAAGAAATTATTAATCTAATACATGAGTGTTAAACAGATAAAGGATAGAAGGAAAGGGCCCAGAGCGAGACCGAAAAGTCCAAACAAGCAGGGGGTTACCAGGTCCTCTCCGCTGTGCGGCCTAGCAGTCAGCATGTGGGATGAGCACTGGAAAACAACATCTAGCTCATGGCCGTTCACCTTCCAGAAAGGCCAACTTGGAAGCGGACAGGCTCTGCAGGCTAGGTGCAGACAATTACGAATGGCAATTGAACGACCAGGTGCTGCAGGAGGTCTTCAACACATGGGGCAATCCTCAGGTGGATCTATTTGCCTCCTGGAAGAACAGGAAGTGCCATCAGTTTGCGTCCTGGCAGGGGCTGGGCCCCGGCCCCCTGGGAGATGCATTGCAGATTCAATGGGAAGACATGACAGCATATGCCTTTCCTCCCACACCCCTGATCCTCAGGGTGCTCCGCAAGATGAAGGAAGCTTGTCACCTCAGCATCATCTTGATAGCTCCTTGGTGGCCAGCGAGACTGTGGTTCTCCAAACTTCTCAGCCTCACAGACACACCAACCATTCACCTTCCGCAGGGTCCGGCACCTCTCCTGTCCCAGCAGGGGGGCAGGGTCCTCCACCCGTGCCTCAGAAGTTAGCTCTCATAGCGTGGTTCCTGAGCAGATCACCCTCAAGCACCTGAGCCTATCACGGGCTAACCTGGAGATCATTCAGGACACCAGGAGCAAGGCTACCAGGAGCCAATATAAAAGCAAATGGAGCAAGTTCTGTCACTGGGTGGACTCTAAAGAGATCAACCCCCTTACGTGCAAGCTGGACGACCTGCTCACCTTCTCGGTGCACCTCGCACACTCAGACGTTCAGGTGGACACATGTCACACTTACCTGGCAGCCATAGGGGCCTACAGAAATTATGAGGAGGAGGTCTTCTCCTTCTCCAACCCGAATGTCAAGAAACATCTGGCGGTATGGTCCAGGCTTTACCCGCCCATTGAGAGGCCACAACCAGTGTGGGAGCTCAATGTGGTGTTGGGTGCCTTGGCGCACAAACCATTCGAGCCAATGGCGTCCGCGAACATCAGGCTTGTCACCATTAAGACTGCTTTGCTGGTGGGACTTTCCTCCGCTCGCAGAGTCAGTGAGTTCAAGGCTCTGGCGGCCTCAGAACCTTACACCACTTTCCACAAGGATAAGGTGGTCCTGCAAACTCACCCGGCGTTCCTACCTAAGGTACCCTCTGCCTTTCATCTAAACAAGGAGATAGACTTACCTATGTTCTTCGCTGACCCCAAGGACGAGGCTCAGAGAGTCTTGCACTGTCTGGATGTCAGACGCGCTCTGAAATTCTATCTGGACAGGACCAAGGGCTTCCGCAAGTCGGACGCACTTTTCGTCATTGTTGGGTGCTGCAGACCTGGTTATCAGGCATCCAAGGCTTCTATTGCATGGTGGATGGTTGCGGCCATCAAAGAGGCCTATGAAGGGCAGCACAAGCCAATGCCAGCCAACATGCACGCTCACATGGTCAGAGCCAAGGCCACGGCCATCGCCTTCCCGCGGCAGGTTATGTGACAAATCATAAGCAGGGTGGCTACCTGGGCCACCCCTTCGGCTTTCTGTAAGCATTACTCTTTGGACGCCGGCTCTAAATCAGACACGACCTTCGGACAGGCGGTTCTAAGGAACTTATTAGCTTAAGGAGGGCCCTGGGGCTGCATTCAGTTGTAATCGCCCATGCAGTATGGAGGAAAGGGGACGGTACGTAAGAGTAATTATGAGTTACTCACCATAGTGACTAACGTATTCTTAGTCCCCTTTCCTCAATACGTCCCACCATCCTCCCCCCTAATAATACTGGTATCATTAGGCAATGTTAAATATTGTCGATGCGTCAATGTGGACTAACGAGTGGCGCCGGTGGGTGTAGTCAGGGTAGTGCATGCTCCCACGGCCTCACCCCCTGCACCTCTAAATTTAAAGGGAAGAAGGTTTTTTCTGGTGCCAAAGGTTCAGTCTCCCATCCCTTGGAAGGGACGTCCACACAATATGGAGGAAAGGGGACTAAGGACTAAGAGTATGTTAGTCACTACGGTTTAGTAACTCATAATTCTTTGCTCATGCTAGTGAGATTAAGATTGCCGATGATGACAACAGGGACTTAAACTGGAGTATTTCGAGCAGTAGGTCTGAATCAGAGAATATGAGATTAAGAGTGCTGTGTGGGAGGTAGAAGAGTAGTCTAATGAGAAGAGTGGAATGAGGTGTTCTCAGAGGAAGAGTGGCAAAGTCAATTGGGGGAGCAAGTGCCAATGTGTGGCTTTACTTTTTTTTCCAACATTTTATTTTACTCACAAACAAATACATCCGAAAACATAAACAAGAATAAACAATATTATCCATGTTAACAACCATTAAAATATATACATTACATCGTCCCACCCCCCAAGGAGTCACTACACAGTCGTTGTTCAAATCTAATATAACAAAAGAAATTTACCCCAGATCTTTTTGATTAAAGCGTTTTTCTTCTCCCTCCGATACAACACTTTTTCCATCTCCGCCAACATATGCATCTCTGTAATCCACATCTCAATAGTAACAGTATCAGATGATTTCCAATGTCTTAAAATCAGTTTCTTCCACACCATTGCACCCCGAAAGATCCATTTTTTCTGTGATGTAGCCACATTTTAGGCAGTGATGACAATGTGTGGCTTTACTGATCAACAGACAAACTCTGCCACCTTTCTTGCCTAGTCGAGCGGAGTGAGAGACAGAGTGCAAGGCAGCTAGAATGTCAGTATCAAGTGGGGGGATCAACATTGCAATGATGGCATCAGAGAGAGGTTGGGGTGATGGGAGTCAAGAAGTAATGGAGAAAGAACATTTTTATGCTAAGAGATTGGGCATTCCAGAAGCCTATGGTCAGTCAGTGTACTCAATGCCAAGTTAAATTTCACTTTGTGAACATAGAAACTGAGTTTAGTTTAGTATCTATCCTGAGCCCAGCAGGAATCTTGACCATGTTGCAATCTCATGATATTTGTTCGGAGCTCCCAAGAACTACTTGTAGCCAGAACAATGGTAAACGGTATCCAGTCAATATATCTAAAACATTACAGAGTGGTACATTTCATATACAACACTAATGTATAGTCTAGGGGCAGGATATCTTGAAGCATGACTGAACTGACCTTTGAAGATGAATAAACTAATTATGTGTAACTCTTGTTTTTGTTCAGTCTTCAGATGCTGATGGTATTGGAAGCCCTGGTCCCCTGCTATCTACAGAAATTAAAGATGCAGACATCGCAGGTGGAGACAGCCTCTGCCGCCAGGGAGGAAATTGCTGCCACAGCTGCCCTTGCTACTTCCCTGCAAGCTCTCTTGTACAGCGTGGAGGCTTTGACAAGGTACTTTTAACTTAAGTTTCAGAGGCCAAAATATGTTTTATTACCAAGAGGATCTTGATCCTTATTTATGGAAACCACTTATAACCATGATCGTGTGTATCATTTGGGAGACAACACTAAATTTGCAAAAGCTGTTTGTGCCTATTCTTTGTTGGGTATTATGCAAATTGACCTTTTACAATTGACCTGCACAATTGAACTCTATATTATTTTATGTTATTTTATATATGTATTGGGTTGGTTTTGGATTATAAAGAATATAAGGGGATTGGGTGGGAGACTGTGGTTTTTTTTGGATTGGGTGGGGATGCGGGGGGTTTTCCCCAACATATATGTCCTAATTGACCTTTTAAAATAGGTCAATTCTCCCAAGGTCAATTGTGAAAAGGTCAATTAGTATACAACATATTTCTAATGGACACATAGATTTCGCCTATATAATCCTCATCTTTTGAAATAAGCAGTCTAAACAGTCGGCACAGGAAAAAAATTTCAGCAACTAGGTGGGGCTGATAGGCCCTGTCGTTGACCCGTTCATCTTGTTGGCTTTGTCTTGTGCCGTAACTTCGACATTGGCATGCTTGTAGAGAGCCATTGGTGCCATTTTCTTCAGTTCCTTTTTTCTGCGGCAAAACACCAGAACACTCGACGAAAATGTTTCAACCAAAATCGGTAATCAAAGTGTGCAAAACTTGCCATCAGTCAATGTCGGTGATGGATCTGCATTCCTCCTGTCTTGTCTGTTAAGGGTGAGATCACGATACAGAGGACTGTGGGTCCTGTCAGGTGATGATACTGAAAGCCGTAAAGGAATGGCTAGCAAAGCTTTTCATGGCCTCGATGAAGACGTCCCCAGTAAAATCGAAGGTCGCTCCAAGGAGAAAATAGATATCAAGCCCCATCTCCTCAGATCATTATTCTAAGTCTGGGGAGAAGAAATAGAAAAAGAAAAAGGACTGCCACCATTCCCAAAGTCATTCTTTGTCATCAAGAACGCAGCCATCATCCTAATTGGGGAGACATGAAAGGCACTGTTCGAAAACAAACGGGGATGGAAATGCTTTTTTTCTTTTCAAGCATTTCACAGAGATTAGACCCTTAAGGTGCCAGTCTCTGTGAAATACACTCCCAGCGACCACGTGGTTGTTGGAAGCCTGTCATATATTGGTGTTGGGAAACCGCTCCCGACACTAATGTATGCAATGGGGCTGGACAGTGCATCCTTTTACCACCGTCCAGCTCCTCCTGTAATGCACAGGTTCTCTTTGAGAATAAGGTCACTTGCTCCTTTCTGAAAGTAACGGAAATAACACAAGCACCTTCTCTGTGTTCCTTTCATTTGTGCTACTTAATTAGAATCTGGCCTGCAGTTTTCTTCACAGCTACGTTTTCTCCATCAACCTAAAGAAGTCCTTTCTGACAACCTCAAAACATTTAGGGCCATACAGCGCATTTCATCCCTTGCACCAAAAAAAGGAGCACACCGATTCTCAAAGGGCATCTAAATTAGTGCATCTATGATGCACTCATTCAGATGTACTTTTCTTCCAATTTGCTCCTACCATGGGGCATTTTTACACATTTAAAATCACACTCTGAATTCACATACATGATGTCCTTTCAAATGGGCAGAAAGGAGGGTAATCCCACTGCACTTGTTTCCACTGGGCAACTCTCAGACCAATGCACTTGTGTTAACTTGGGAAGCCTGCAGGGACAAAGGGCGCAGGGTATTGGCGTCCTGCCCTGCTTGTTTTGGGAAACAGATCGACTACCTCTCTCTTTTAGTCCTGTATAGATCACGGGTGAAGATAAAGGTTAATCTGTACACTTTGTTAGTAAGGTTTTCGCCTTGTTGGGAAAAATTGCACAGAAATGCAACTGAATACAAAAATTCTATCTCTTTAATAATCGTAAAAATACCTTAAAAAACATTACAAACTTTTCAACTTAATCCATCAGACATCTTGGTGACCTTGGATGTGGTCAGTCTTTACACCAGTATCCCACAACAGGATTGTTTGAAGGTGATGGCAAAATACTTAGACAGACGCACTAGAACACTCAACAGTGTCCCCACCGCATTCATTTTAGAATGCATAAGACTAGGTCTAACAGAGAATTTTTTCCTATACAATGGACGTTTTTATAATCAACTAAAGGGCACAAGCATGGGAGCGACTTTCTCTCCAGATTTGGCAAATTTATATATGGATGACCTTGAACAACAATTCATTTTTGATTCTTCTAACCCTTTCTCCGCATCGATTATAACATGGCTACGGTATATCGATGACATCTATATGATTTGGAGAGATACATCTGGCAACTTGACAAAGTTCCATGAATGGCTTAACGCGCAGAACACTAATATACAGTTCACTATACACACCGACCTGCATACCATACCGTTCTTGGATCTTCAAATACAAAAAACCAATACAGGTAGCATAGAAACAGTCTTATACAGGAAGCCCACAGATAAAAACACATTGCTCAATTATCGCAGCTTCCATCCTTTGAGCTTAAAAGAAGGACTTCCGTATGGGCAGTTTCTGCGCATCCGCAGAAACTGTACACAATTTGAGATACAAACAATATGGGAAATCCTTGAAAATAAGGTTAAAAAATAGAGGCTATCCGAAAAAGACAGTCCACCGTGCATATAAAAGAGCACTGCATAGCAATAGGATCGCCAGTCTTGAATCCATGCACCGGCACAAAGAAGAAAAAATAACATGTGTCAGCACATATAGCCCTATAAGTAGCCATCTTAGAAAGATCATTAAAAGGTACTGGTACATGATCAAAACTGAGGATTTTAATCCTCCCATGCCTCGATTTGCCTTTAAAAGACAATGCAACATCAAGGACGCCTTGGTCCACACTTATCCCGTTGTGCCCAAGGCTTTTACCACCCAGACACAACTCTGGGGCCTACCACCAGTTGTGGGGCACCATCGTTGTGGAAAGTGTTCAGTCTGTGCACAGACCACCACTATGAAAAGCATTCAACTACGGAACACCATAGTACAGCTAAAGACATTCACCAATTGCCTTACTAAACGGGCTGTATATGCTATAAAATGCCCCTGTAACCTAGTATATATAGGGAAGACTAAACGACAGGTACGTCAAAGAATCTGTGAACACAAATCTTGCATTCGGAATAAAATTGATAATAAACCCTTAGTGGCCCATTACATCCATCAACAACATAAATGCACAGATTTATTATGGTGTGTCATACAAGTTATCAAACCATCCCCGAGAGGAGGCAATATGGATCTCAACCTCACAAGATGCGAGCAGAAATGGATTTATAATCTAGATACAGTTAAATATGGCCTTAACATCGCCATAAAATGGAATGCACTCATTTGATGCCACCCCTTTTCCAACATTTGATAGATGAATATCATTGAAGGTCCCCCTTCATTAAGGGCTCCCCTTCACTTTTTGTAATTGGCTGTCCAGTACCAGTATCCTCAATGTTGAGGATAATATAACAAACTTGTGTCATTATGCTTCCACGACTACCACTAGGCAACTCATAGTACAGGCACAACCTAAAGTACGCGTTGACATTTAGCTATAACCAATATAGCAAACCTCCTAAGTATAGAGCACATCCCTTTCCTGGTATAAATACCGCTCAACAGTCCAGCATAAAAAAGAAGAGATGGGTTGTGGACACATCAAGCGCTAGACAATGATGGCTAGGCTTTTTCGGCATAACAAAAAGAGACGGTACAAGTGGGCACATTGAGTGTCTGGTAACCAGGGCTATCTTTAGCACATTGGCACTTAAAAACCACCAATATAAAGAAGCAATTTTTCTCCACACATACTCTTGCAAGACCGATAATACAACCTATAGATCTCCCTCCGTGAACCAAAAAAGGTGCCATTCAAGTGTAAATACTCTAAAGTTGCCCAATACAACTGCATTACAACTGGGTAGTATATGAGGCATTCTTTGAATATATGATGCCTGCAGCTGTTATAAATAGCTTGAGTACATTACATAACCAGGTGCAACACTACAAAATATGTCACTCATGCGGCTGTTTCTATTTACAATAATAAAAAATAAAATATGGCCTTTATTGACCTTTCACTACAAGTTCCAGCAGCCCTGTATTCACATTTTAATGGCTACAAATGTGAGGTAAGCACGGGTTTCTAATCACGTGACTTAATTTAAACACACCATTACTCTGCAGAACGAGCTCTCGCCGGTCTTGCAGATTTCCAGCTTTCACTTGGGCGCACAAACGGCATAGATCAAGGTAAGCGATGGAAAAACTTTAATCTATCCAGGGGTCTAAATTATACAAGCCTTATCCGCACTGTCAGTATGGCATTGCAATTAAAATGACAGATGTGCTCACTCGTAAAATCTGATAATAACGGCAATGACTGCAGCAGGTTATGTAAACACGTGCGTTTTAAACAAACACTGAAAAGTAATGTTGTTGGTTGCAAGGCGGTGAACACGGTGCTAAGATGCTCGAATACTGCTTGTTTTTGTAATTCATGACAGCAGTACATTTAAAACATGTTTAGAAAATATAACAACTAGCCACTGCCACTTCATGTATCCCTTGGCTACAGACCTCAGGTGCAAGACCACTATGCTTTTAAAACACCATGTATAAGGCGCAGTGACTGCCGCTTTAGAACATCAAAAGCCGAGTGTATTTAATTACAGGCTTCTAGAAATTTATAACAATCTGTGGCCCATAGTCCACGTGTAAATAACAACAGTAACAAAAGGGCAAAAAAAGATTGACAATTATTTTTTAACCTTAACCCTGGATATTAAATGCCCCAATATATCCATTCATTAGCATGCTCTTTCCCTTTGATTTAGGCAGCACCACAATTACAGGAATAATAGTCCATGTCCTGCCTCTGAATGGTACCAGGTGGAATTCAGAAAAATAAAGATCGACTTCGAAGACAAAGCTACAGAAGTTGCTAACTTGTAAGTTTTTTAAGCTCATTAAATAAATTGTCTGTATCAGCAAGAACATAACACTAAGAAACTGTTGTTTCTAATTAACCATAGGAACCAAGACCAGGGATGGTAATTCCTTGCCACATCCGAAAGTCTGACCAAGCTCAATAGTCCAAACTTCCGTCTATGGACCATAGGTGGGTTTAGTGTGTGTGTCTAGAATAGTATAACCTAGCCATCGCCTTGATCCTATCCAGTTGGGAACTACAACTCTTTTCTATCTCCTTTTTTATACATTAATACATGTACATTTATCTTTTTAGATGTGCTTGTGTGCCCAATGGGGAACAAGAATAATCTACCAAAAGTAACCGTTGTCCTGAAGATGGCCCAATATTCATCTTTGTGACCACTGTTGACAGAGGTGGTACACTATAACGGGCCGAACATATGTCGACTGCTTAAGGGAAAATCCAATGTTTTTTTCCCCTGTCATGAATGCATATTCTGATTTACTGTTATGCACAAAGTTTTTTAAGTTATAGTATTCCCCTGTTAGAACAGATGAATGATGACTAAATGGTTTGATTGAAAATGTATTTAGTTTGTAATGTTTTTTAAGGTATTTTTACGATTATTAAAGAGATAGAACTTTTGTATTCAGTTGCATTTCTGTGCAATTTTTCCCAGCAAGGCGAAAACCTTACTAACAAAGTGTATAGGTTAACCTTTATCTTCACCCGTGATCTATACAGGACTAAAAGAGAGGGGTAGTCGATCTGTTTCCCATAAATTTCCTTCACAGAGCATCCCTTCCTACAGTTTTGACCCCCTGTAAACAAAAAATAGGGATTACCCATTCATACATACCTGCTTGTTTTGGTCCAGGAGGGCCTCTGTTGCTGCCGGTGCCGTTGGCCATGCCCCCTCTGCTCTCAAAGGCCCGCGCCCTGCCCTGCAAGGGTGAAGCCCGAGGCGACAAGGGTGCGGGGTGTTAGCATCCCGCCCTGCTTGTTTTGGCCCAGGAGGGCCTCTGTTGCTGCCAGTGCTGTTGGCCACAGGCCCTCTGCTCTCAGAGCCCTGCACCCTGCCCTGCAAGGGTGAAGCCTGCGGGGACAAGGTTGCAGGGTGTTGGTGTCCCGCCCTGCTTGTCTTGGCCCAGGAGGGCCTCTGTTGCTGCCGGTTGCCATTGGCCCCATCCCCTCTACTCTCAAAGCTCCACCCCCTGCCCTGCAAGGGTGAAGCCTTCAGGGACAAGGGCCTGGGGTGTTGGCATCCCCCGCAGGAGATTTAGTGGCCTGCAGGGCTCCTCGCGCTGGACAGGAAGGCCCATTGATATAGACTTTCCTGAGGTGAAGGCTAGCAGAATATGAGCAGAAATTGGGAAGTCAGCCAGGGAGGGGATTCAGTTTGCTGTGAGGGGCATTTTGGAATCATTGGAAACCTACAAAGGAGATAATGGAGATAGTGGAGTCCCCTCCCGTCTCCCCCTTCTCCACCTCTTTCTCTGCAACTCTGGCCTCTTGTCCAACTTGTCTAACCTGCAATCCCACCCTGGCCCCAAATCCAACCGCAAGATCAAAGTAGTGAGAAGAAAAGGGGGGACTGTCGAGTGACTAAGGGAAGTGATCACATGCCTATTACTGTCAAAATGCACGAGAGGACCCCGCTCTGGCAGCAACTGCTACCTCTATCTTTGCCCTTGCCCCGGGGATGGAACCCAGGGAGTCGTTTAGTGAGAGCTTGAATTTGAACAGTATTCCCAACATCATGGGGGATGTCCACCACCGAAGAAACAAGACTGTTCAATGCCCTGACCATATGGGGGAAACAACGGCCTGAGGTGCCCACTGTGTGGTCTTTCCTCACCAAACGGCCAACTTTCTAGCTGTAAACCCTGTGGAAGGCTCCCACTGCACAAACAAACACAAGCCTGAGCATAATACAAGTTTGCCTACTAATTCTCAGTGCCCCAATGGTACGGCCAATGTTGGGAAATCCTATTCGTCAGACAGTGGAACTGAGAAGGTACATAGGATTGTCCAAATTTCTCAAGGACTGCGCCTTACTGGCTTCCCCCTGGTTTCCATTGTGCCCTGCGGGTTGGCACCTGCCCCCCCCCCCCCCGGTATCGCCCACCTTAACTCTGACTTATTGGGCCGTGCTGCAGCTCACCTGCTGTCTACCTTGGTACACCTAGCCTTGGACCCTATGGGCATGGTTATGGCGGCCGAAGCATCTTTAGAGGAAAAGCATTCCCCCAGTTCCACTGGCAGTTCCATCTGTAGCTCCTGGAGTGAGACCATGTTGACAGCGCACTCAGGAGCTAGTTCCTTTCTCCGATTAACTCCTCTTCGGGCACCTAAGCCTGCTAACCAAGGACTTTCACTCCCCTTAGGCCCCCTGTAAATAGAAGCCCAAATCTCCTGGGGTTGTTCTTGTGCCCATGTGATGTCTGAATTGGCAGTTATTAAAAAACTGTTATTATACCTAATCGAAGCCCATAGTAGGGGAGGTGGTGCGAGGGAGGCCGGAGAGGGCCCATTGGGAGCGATCCAAGATATTACCATTGTCGCCGGGGGGGGGGGCTACATCATCCACCCACCAATACGAACAATGCCGCTGATGTCATCAATGTCTCTACCCTGATGAGCCAGTCCAAGCTTCATCAACCGCTAAAACGTAATTTATCTGGAAAGCCCACGAGGCCTCTTACTTCGGGTTGTAACCTCCGTACCTCGAAGGACAGGGCCCCTAGTACAGCGAGTATCAAGCGTCCCCTGGTGAGGGCAACTGGTGCACGTAACCATTACCCTGGGGCGGTGAGGGGAGTTTGCCCAAGCGCCAAGTATGAGGGAGGCCAAATGGGTCCAGAGTATTTCTTCATAGGGTACCCAAACTGCCCCCTGATCGACGTGAACCGAGGAACGCCCTTTTAAATAAATGCCTTCAATGGCTCTACTCAGTCGATGACTGCTCCTTTGTGAGCTGGGAGTCTATAGTAGGGTGTCACAGACATATCAGTGAAAACCCTGAGGATTCTGTTAAATTGGCTTTTAGGGATGGTCACATAGCCAGGGAAGTATTGGGAAGACTCATGTGTCATGGCCGGACTATCATTGATAGCAGTACTGTGGACAGGTTGTCCACTGATTCTGCCACTGTGCCCCCCCACAAGACTTCCTCACCATCAACGCTCTATCTGGTGCAAATCTCATTCCTCTGGGCACCCGGCGATCTGGCAATTACTGTGGTATTGGAACAGTGGAAGCCATGCAACCAGGGTTATGATTGGCTTTTTTGTACTATTGTCACCAGTGAGTTCTATTATGCTGGATTTTTTCCTTTTTGTTACTTTGCTGTAAATATGGTAGAATATTGTTAGAATTGTTTTGCTATGATGTACTTTGATGGTCGTATGACCGAATGAAGTTATTTTGATTGATTTATTGTTTCCTTGGGAGTTCAACCAGGTGAACGCACCCCCCCTCTCCATTTCAGCTGATTGCTGTGGTTGTGAGGAAAATTAAGTGCCGCCAGACAACCATGATCTTGATCGCACCACACTGGGCACAGAGTACCTGGTACCAAGTCATGTGGGACATTCTGCTATGTCCCTCAATGGAAGATCCTTTGGGGGGAAGATCTACTGACCCAATCATGTAGCAGGGTAGATCACCCCCAAGACCATCAGTCACAATCCTCATGCCTCAATGTTGAGAGGTTGCGTTACAGGAAATGGGATCTTTCAGAGGAAGTTTGTGGTGTGATGATCTCTGCGAGACGACCATCTACCAAGCACTCATACATTGTCGCTGGAAGACCGTTGTCTTGCTCTACCGGCACTTTATTGAATTTTCTGATGTCCCTTGCCAAATCGGGTTTAAATGTAAACACAGTTAAGGGTTATTTAGCCGTCCTCTCAGTCTTTAAGCGTAAACCCAAACAAGGTTCATATTTTAAGGTACTCCTGGTGTTAATGTTTTTGAAAGGGCTCAAGATCATATTTCCTTCTAATACCTAATCCCTTTATTGTTCCAACTTGGGAATTCAATGTAGTTTTAAGATTTTTGATAGCAGCCCCTTTTGAGCCTCTGCACTTCTGCTCTCTAAGGCTTCTGTCTTTTCTTTAAAACAAATAGATTTGATTGGTTTTATAAAAACAAAATGTACAGAAAGACCAGAAAGTAACTATCACAATACCATGCTACCATGTTCCCACCCCGTAGCCCTTCCCCCCCAACACATTTCCATCCGTCCTTTTACCTGTGGGTTTTCTAACCCACAGTAACAACTTCTGCATAGAGAGGTGTTATAAACAATACCACCACAACAAGGTGCTCAACCTATACATTCAATTGCTTTCGCCGGGACTGGGCACAATCCTCAAGAGTGGTTTCCCCTTCAACTCACACTCCCAAATCTAGTACAAAATTGGAGCCATTCCCCTCCATCCCTGACCTTCCCCCATGGATCTCCGCTGTAATCTTTTCCATGAGATAAATGTCCCTTGCAGTGTCAGACCACTCCTTTAGGCTCGAAAGTTGCCTTCTCTTCCAGTACCTCGCCAAGCATGCCCTGGCTGCCAGCAGCAAACAGTGTGTGTTATGGGGCAAGGTGCGCCATTGTCCCTCTTGATTGTCCAGACCAAATCCTGCCCAGAACACCTGGACCTTTGGGCACCTCCACCACATGTGCCAGTAGTCCACCCTGTCCCTGCATCCATGCCAACATAACCGGCTCACATGTGAGAACATTCTCGAGCGCTGCATACGGTTATACCAGTGCAACAACTTCAGGCCGTCCAGTTTATACTGGCAGGCCACCAATGTCTTAAATGCACTCCTACACATAAACTGCCAGAGATGCTCGTCCAACTCCAGTCCCGGGTCCCTTTCCAACTTTTACAGCAGTCATTCAAACGTGCCTTAAAAGTCTCCACGAGCGCCCTGTAGAGTAATGCGATGAGACCCTTCATTGCTGTGTATGTCGAGAACTCTCTCGACAGGTGTGAGGTCTCTTTGGATCCATTCCCTCGATGTCTCTGCTGTGAAGGCCCCTTTCAGTCTGAGAAAGAGGAAGACTGGCAGCTTTCTGATACCTAAACCTGACTCTACTTCCTGAATCCATATGAAGCGCCCTTAACCCACAGTTCACTGACTCTGGCTAGTCCCTCCTCAACCCACTTCTGGTATCTCTCCGGCATCTCATCCCTCACCGGGGAGCCCAAATATGACTTATCGGCGAAGACCACGTGGTGACTCCCCACATTCCGACTCCCTTTCTCCCCAGCTCCCACTAAATCCTGAGGATCGGGTGCTCCCTAATTCTCCCCGGGATCTGCTCCCTTGGGACCCAGAGCCACTACCCCATTGTTGCTGGACACAAGTGATAATATTCCAGGTAAACCCATTGTTTGTTAGTGTCCTCCCGAATGTGTGGCACCATTGCTCTCAAGTGGCTTTATAAACAACATCAAGTCCGGCAGCCCCATCCCTACCCAATGTTTTAGCAGTACCAAGGTGTCATATCCCACCCTCTGCTTCTGACCCTGTGACAGAAAACGTAACATCCGGGCCTTAGCTTCCCGTAAGAGGTCATCTGGCGCACATATGGGTAGCATCTGGAACATGTACAACACTTTTGGAAGAAAAGTCATTTTCAGGGCATTCAGCCTCCCCATCCATGAAATATGCCCTTTGCCACATTCCACCATTTCGCTGTACAGTTTGTTAAACAGAGGTGGATAATTATCCCCGCTCAAGTCCCCATCTGATCTAACTATGGTGACCTCCAGGCACTGTATGCTCTCCAGCTGAATCTCCATCCCCAGGGGCCGGAGCGCCTCCACATCCCTCTGCCCATCCCCTGCAAAAGGAAATATGACCCGCTTTCCCTTATTGACTTTATACCCGGAGAAGCACCCGTACACCTCTATTAAGGCCAGGGCCGCCGGAATTGAACCCTGTGGGTTCACCAGGTGCAGCAAGACGTCATCCGCATAAAGCCCCACCTTTAATTCCCTATCCCCTACCACGATGCCCTCCAGCTGGGGCACCCACCGCAACCGTTCAGCGAGCAGCTCCATTGACAATCAAATAGGAGTAGGGAAAGTGGGCACCCTTGCCTCGTACCCCTCCTCAAGTTGATGACCCGCGATAGTCTCCCATTGGCCGTTACCCGCGCTCCGGGGACGAATACAGGGCCTGTATCCCCTTCAACATCCGTGCACCAAACCCATACTTGTGCAGTACCCCATAGACAAAACCTCAGTCTACCCTGTCGATTGCCTTTTCAGTGTTGAGTGTGACCAGCGGAGGGTTACCCCCTCGTATTGCCATGACCTCCATCAAATGCAGCGTTTTACATAATGTATGAGCCCCCTTTCGGCACCGTATAAAGCCCACCTGGTCTGAGTGCACTAATCATGGCATGACCCCTTCCATTCTGGTGGCGAGTACCCTGGTAAAAATCTTGGCATCAACGTTTAGGGGGGATATAGGGCAGTAGGACTTACAACTCCTGCAGTCTCTCTCTGCCTTCGGGATAACTGTTATTAAAGCCCAGCCAAACAAGGGAGGTGCCTTCCCCGTGGTCAGGATATGATTGAACAATTTTGCCATGTGTGGGACTAGTTCATCTGAAAATATTTGATAAAAACATGCCTTGTATCCGGCGTCCCCTGGGGCCTTCCCCACCTTCATCCCCCGAATCTCTGTCAACACCTCCTCCTGTGTAATTGGCCCATCTAGTGCTTCCCTCTCACCCTCGTATAAGACCGGCAGGGGCACCCCCCTCAGGTATCGCTCCAAGTCCCTCTCTTCAACCACCATTTCTTCCCCATAAAGTTGTTAGTAAAACGTGTCAAATTCTTGAAGAACTTCCCCAGTGGTGGATTGCGGGCCCTCCTCCTCGGCGTCCTGCACAGCAGGTATCCAGCGATCTGCTCACTGCCCCCGCAGCTTCGATGCCAGCATTGCGTCCACTTTGTCCCCCTTCTCATAATATCGCTGGTGAAGGAACTGTAAATTGGACACCACCTTCCCCACCTCCAATTCCTTCAGCTCTCGTTGTTTCTCCCGTGCTAACTGAAGCGTATCACAATCTGCATCCCGTGGGGCGGGGCCTGGAGCTCATGCTGTGAGGCTGTATTCGTGCTGAACTCTGGCGTTTATCCAAAAATGATCCTGTAACACAGTGTTTTTTAATACTTTTCCACTTCCACTCTTTGGAGCAGATAATCGTGAATTAACGTGGGTGAGATCTGAGAAGTGTTCAGTGTGCCTACGTCTTGCTACAGCAAGATTACAGCGACAGAGATCTGCCTGACGTCCCACACTGAAGAATACAAGGTGGCGACCGCTGCGGTGACCTGACTTTGGTGTAACTGCAGTGTGCCGCTGCAGTGCGGAGGCGGGTTGCTGACTGTCATGCTTGGGGGAGCTGGAGAGCGTTCAGCGGAGCTAACCCCTTGTAAGAGGTGCTAACGTATGCAGACTGTGCCAGTGGAGCCCCGCAACAGCGGAGAATAACCTCTGTGGGAAGCTGCCTGTGACGTCGCATGGTCCGAGGCACTGGCCCTGGAGCAGCTCGCAGCATGATCAATGCTGCTACATGTGCGAGAAGGGGAGAGAGACGCCCACGTTGACTGAGCTGAATCACCAAGAGACGACAGCTCCTCATCGTTAGGAGGGCATCATAGTGTAACCTCGTAGACACTGGGCGGGCTACCTCTGCGTACAACTATGGAGTAGCCGACAATGGACGCCAGGTTTAAGCAGTCGCCTAACGAGATCACTGTCGAGGAAGGCTCCACGAGGACAGCAGTGCTTTGCTAAGCAAAAGCACCTGTCAGATCAGTGATTGGGATGCAGTCACCAGCGGGAAGCAGCGATCACATGGCTCCTTCCCTTTAACATCGAAAAAGGGAGCCCCCTGTTCACCCCCCAAACCCCCACCCCCATCGCTGCACGTGGCTACACAGCCCTGGCGGCTAGTAGTGGGGCAGAGGCCCAGGAGTTAAAGGAAAGATCTGGCAATAATTGATGTGAACACTGCAACACTGCATCGCTGACATACACAGAAGTGCTCGGGGCGGCCGTCCTTATCAGGCTGTGACTCCCTCTGTCTCCCGCTGTGTCCCACACTCCCTGTGGTCCTGGTGCTGCCGTGAGTCGACAAGGCAAGCGAGTCTGAGTAGGTTTTGGTGAGCAGCTACGCCAGCCTTTTTCACAGAAATGCGCCCAGACTCAAACACTTCTTTATGAGGAAGCCCTTAAACACCAGCATCTGGCCCCTGCTTAAGTCCCTTTCTGCTCTGTGGCAGTGTGCTAGTGAGGCATGGAATTGGGCTGGGCTGTCACACTATTAAATACAGTCCTTCTTGTATGCCCTGAACATTACCAATTGCAATTTGGAGCATCTTAGATCGGATGCAGAGCCCACATAGTCCTGACAACCGGGGGGAGGCTCTGCTGCTGACGACTGGCAATATTCCAGCCGGTATCACTGTAAGAGGGCTTAACAGTCTCGGGTACAAGTACCCAAAGGTCCCTACTAGGGCCCTACGAAGCTAACAGTTGGATCAAGCACGCTACAGAGGAATCTAGCCTGAAAGTACACGGACCATAACGTGTTTCTGGCCTATCCAACACATTGCTATGCCTTCTATTAAGAGCAAACAGAACGCTACTATAATGGACTCCTTTGCAGGTCTTGGGAGAACGCAAACAGCAATCATGGCTGGGAGTGGAGGAAGTTCAGCGCAGAGTGAGACCCAAGCAGAGCCACATGAGGATAGGGTTCTGGCAGCGATTGCAGCACTAAGGTCCTCAGTTGAACACAAACTTGAAGAGGTCAAAATTGACATGCAACTCCTACGCCAAGACGTGAGATCATTAGCTGAACGAGTTACGAATGCAGAAGAACTCTTAAGAAGCACAGCTACCACCACTGAAGATCTGGCTACCCGGCTCAAAACCCTCGAGACCAAGAATCGTTTCCTAGAGCAGAGAGCCGAAGACGCAGAGGGTCGCTCACACAGAAATAATGTTCGAGTCCTGAGCATTCCCGAGGACGCTGAAGGGAAAGATCCGATGACCCATATAGAGAACTTTCTCCTTCAAGAAGTTGGCCCGGGAAAACTTTTGCAAGGATTTGTTGTCAAGAGAGCACACTGATCACTGCAAAAGAGGCCACCACTTGGATCACACCCACAAACTTTGATAGCCAAAATACAGAATTTTAGAGACCGGGAGATGCTTTTGAAATTTTCCATGGATGGCGGGGTAATACAACACAGTGGCTCGAACGTCACCATATACCTTGACTACACGCCCCTAGTGCAGCAGCAGTGCAATTAAGTTATCTCAATCAAGGCCAGGCTGCGTCAAAAGAAGATTAAATACATGCTTACATACCCGGTGAGACTGAAGGTGATATATGGAGGAAAGTCTTGCTTGAACAACCTGGACACAGACGATAACTTTGAACAAGGGCTGGATAGACCCCCCAGACCCTGAAAGGTCAGAGCAAGACGGACAGCGACGACCCACTCACTGATACAACTAGAACCATCACAGCAACTCATCATGATGTGATGCTCAGACATGAATAGTTGGAGGCGTACTTTGGCTTTGTAGATTCTAACAACGCAGACTGTGGCTCCACTGGAGGTTTTGTCTACAGTTATGCGATAACTCAAAACAACACAAATGAGAAACCAAGCATACTGCAGCTGATACGCCAGAGCTGGTGATCTAGCCCACTGAGCCCTGATGGAACTCACCCCAATCTATATGGACAGTCGTCAGGGGACCTTTGTCAACCTTTTGGACTGGTGCCCGCCAGGAAAAGCGAACATCAGTAGGCCCAAACAGGTCTCATCTGTTGGGCACGGTTGGAGACCCATTTTCCCGGGCCGGCTTGTTGTTTACGTTTAACTCTTTTTACCCAACCAATGTGATCTTTTGTATCTATCTGCCGTAGGAAACCAAAAGGTGTGAGATGTTGGTTATTATCTGAGTCAAGTGCAAGGCTAGCCTTACTCCCGCAGCTAGGTTAAAATTGTCACATGGAATGTGAGAGGCCTTGGCACGTACATACTCAGAGAGTCAAATCATATCTCTGGCATAAAGGAATCTCAATAGGCCTGCTACAAGCAACCCATTTTTGCAGCCAAAGAGCAGGAGACAGTGGTGGAGTGTTGGGGTGGCACAGTGTACGGGGCCCCTTACACTAGGTATGCAAGAGGGGCCCTCATATGGGTCAGTGCTTCACTTCCATTTCAACTCTTGAGTTGTGACACAGATGCAGAGGGCAGATTTGTTATCCTCAAGGGATATATAGGCAGTGCAGAGGTGGTTATAGTCAACTCTTACTTCCCAATCCATGCCATATCAGTGTATATCCAGGCATTGAGCGCCCGCATAATCCCCTACAGAGATGCCTTCTTCATATGGGTCGGAGATTTTACTTGTGTATCATGATACCGCATGGGAGAGGTCCACACCACTTCGGTCCCAATCTTCCCCGGCCACGACAGCTCTTAATGCTGCCCTGACGGAACTGGCACTGACGTATGTAGGGCATCAGATCCATCCTGATCTGAACGAATATTCTTACTACTCCTCTCCCCATGATCCCCCCACGAGGTTTGACTATGTTTTCGTGAGCACTGAACATTCACAAGACTTGGTAATATGTGGGCTGCACTATATCGGACCCCTCTCCACTTATTGTGACATGGAACTGTGAGATACTGCATGCTCCGGTGCCGATGTGGCGCATGTCCACTGATGCAATGATAGATTTGCTTTCCGAAAACAACTTCGCAACACATTGGATCTTTTCTTGAAAGAAAACATAGCCAGTGTTGATAGCTGGAAAACTGTTTGGGAAACCCTGAAGGTGGTCACCAGGGGAGTCTTGGAGGCCAGAGTATGGGAATTAGAGCTATTGCAGCCAGCTGCACAGTCTGATAAACGGGCTCTTAGCGAAGCCCAACAGGACTGCTAGGCCACCTGGGAGAGGTTATCGAAATGTGACCATGTAACCAGCACAGCATGCACACAGGTGGAAGGGGACAAATCACGGTGACTCCTTGCCTGGTTGTGCCGCAGAGAACATCCCAAGGCACCGATAACACGCTTGCGGGATGAATGGGGAGAATCCTGGAGGGCGCAGACTGCGATTAACGATATATTTGCCACTTAATATGCTAAGCTATACAGCCACAGCAATCACATATCAGACATAGAGGAGGTCTATACACAGATTAAGATGGCGCACCTCACCAGTAGTCAGCTTGACCTCTTGGATCAGCCCTTTACATTATAATATTTAGAGGCAGCGATCACTGTGTCGGCTTCTGGTAAGACCCCGGGAGGCAACGGACTCCCAGCAGAGTTTTATAAAACATACCAAAGCATTATAGCCCCAACTCTGTTGAAAGTATATGAAGAGACATTTAAAACCGGTAAACTTCCAGCCACGATGCAAGAAACTTGGATAGTACCCATTCTTAAACCTGGGAAAACACCAGATGTATGCGACTCATATAGGCCTTTAGTCATGCTAAACTGTGACGTCAAGCTGCTAACCACAATGCTTGCCTCACGACTTAGGCGATGCATAGCAACACTCATACATATAGACAAGACAGGGCATGTGCCTGGCTGCAGCACTACCCTCAATTTACGCATAATAGACCAGACTAATGGATGCCCAGGACAGTTTGTAGTAGCATCATTAGATGCGATCAAAGCCTTCGATTCAGTGTATTCAGAGTGGATAGAGGCTGCACTGGAGGGCTTTCAGTTTGGAGCATACTTTAGAAGATGGGTTAAAAATTTTACACATCCCCTACAGCTAGAGTCAGCTAGATGCATATCCAAACTGTGGGACATACAGGGGGGAACAATTCAAGGCTGTCCCCTCTCTGTAGTGCTCTATATACTGGCGCTTCAACCCAGAGCAGCATATCTCAGACAAGAATATCTCGAGGCTGGGATATGCATAGGAAATACCTCTCTGCTACGCTCACTGTACGCTGATGACGTACTTATATACCTATGCCAACCACATCACAATTTATCCATAGTGCTCGAAATACTGGATGGCTTCACAAGGTTATCAGGGATCAGCTTTAACAGGCAAAAATCATGCTTGTTCCCTCTGGCTGGGCTGAATAACACTATGTTAACCTCTGCACTAGATTGGGGCCTGAAATGGGAACTTGACTGCTTTAGGTACTTAGGCGTACGTGTTGCCCACACTCCAGAACTAATGCATACATTGAAAACGCTGAGGGCAGTTGAGGGGGTTGAGAAATCAACGGTGTTCTGGTCCCGGCTCCCGCTTTCTCTCATGGGTAAGTGGGCTATTACCAAGATGATCATATTACCTCGCCTACTTTACGGATTTGCAAATGTTATCTACTACATTACGGCCCCATTTATTCGAGATTTAGAATCCAAACCTAGGACCTTTCTGTGGGGCCCAAGAGGCACAGACTGTCAACTGCTATTCTGTCACTTCCTCTTGTACAAGGTGGAGCTCAGCTGCCGAGGCTTGAATATTATTATCTGGCGACTCAGCTCAGCCACATCACCAAGTGATTAGTGGATGAACCCACCACAGAGCATACTGTGCTGGAAGCTCTAATTGGCCCTATGCGACTGTGTGAAGCATTATGGCACACTCCATGTAAGCGGGCAAGCCATCCACTAGCACTGACGATAGGCAGACAGGTCGGGCTATGGACCCAAAAAATCCTGAAGTTTACGCATTCCTACTCTCTGCATGCACCCATTCTGGTCAATACACAGTGGGATCCACAGGAACTGAAAGTGACACGCTGTTGGGAGGAGACTGGTGTTGCGGCACGGGGGGATATGTATAATATTGAGCATTTGCAGACCTTAATCAAAAGGGAAGACTTCCCAAAAGGGCAGTTTCTGCGATATGAAAGTAACCAAGTTCGCTAAACGTACCTGGCCGGGCTGGCCAGCATAAACCCAGCCGAATGCACTCCTTACACTCATGTACGATTTGGATAATGGCTGGAAGCCGGTGTCCAGGTTGTACAAGGCCCTCATCGAACACACAAACACTAACTTTGCGAAGCTTAAGTCGAAATGGGAAACGGATCTGGGAGCTGACATAACAGATAAAGAATGGCTGTGGGCGCTCAATCATGTGAAAAATGTGTAACGCAATGCGAGATTTCGATTGATCCAGATTAATATGCTCCACTGCACGTACCTTACCCCGGACAGGATTGCCAAATTTAAAAATTAAGCATCATCTGCCTGCCCCTGATGCGACCAGGATAATGCTCACTTAATGCTTATGCTCTGGAAATGTGACGTAGCACAAGGGTTCTGGCCCAGGACAGGATTAAACATACTTGCAAGAGTGCTCGGATCAGCAGATACAAATGGACTGCATAGGAATGCATACTAGGGATGTGTATCAAAACCAGTAAACACACACATGTCTCGAGGTTTATTGGTTTGACCTGTATACTAGGTGTGAGGTTCATAGCCATGACTTGGAAATCAAAGAGAGGTCCACAGTTTGAAGTATGGCTCAAAGAAATGCAGCAATGGTGTGCAGCTGAAACTACGGCATGGGGCCATGCTGTGAATGTGCAAGGGGAGAAGTTGGACTCCTGTTCGAAATATGGAAAACACTAGTGAACTCTGTCCTCTAATCCTCCGACGACAAACCACCATGAACTGTCCCTGAGAATAATGGGTCTATACAAGCTCTTTCTATAATGTTTGTTTTCTGAAACACAAACTGTACGTGGAAACTGCTGTATTGTCACAAAACTGATATGAACATGACCAGCATATTTGCTTAAATGGTTGGGTACCTGGTTCTCTCTCCCCTCCTTTTTCTTCCCCCTTTCTTCTCCCAGTTACTGCATACCCCCTCTTTGATCTTATTCCCCCCCCTGTTCGAACCTACTTTGCACGTCATACCACATTATATGCTATTGTGTACACGCAACGCTATGCTGTCTACCTACTGTATTTGAAGAAAAGCCAATAAACAAAGTTTTTTAAAAAAATCACAATCTACCTCCCCTCTACCCGACGCCACACCCTCCAGCTCACGATTGTCGCCCCTCGGCCTCTCCACCACGGGGTCCTCACCTTTTCTTGGCCGTGCCCTCTTGTATCAAGAGACCTCTCCACATTGCCTTTGCCACCCCCACACTGTACCGTGGTCCACCTCCCCATTATCGTTAAACCTGAAGAACTCGTCCTTTGTTGTCTTCATCTCCCCAGCGAACACTGCATCCTTAAGAAGCATATCGTTGCATCGCCATAAGGAGTCCCTCATTCGAAGGCCCGCCATTGAAACTCCCATACTCACCATATCATGGTCTGACCAACTAATGGCGATAAGCTCTCTACCAGATGTTGTATGAACCAGTAATCAATCTGCATCCTAGAACCATGAACGGAGGAGAAAAATGCATAGCCCCTGTCCGCCGGGTGATATTCCCTCCACGCGTCAACCATCCCCTGTCATGTAACTAAGAAAGCCTCCCCCCCCTACGCTCCCCCACCATCTGGGTGACTACCCCCAGCCCCCACTGTGGTGCATATGCCGGTCTGCCCGCATATTAAAGTCCCCTCCCCGACCAGTAGCAGACCACCGCTCCATCCGAGTATCTCCCCCATCACTTCCTGCAAGAATTGCAACTGTCCTAGGTTGGGGCAGTAGATCGTGGCCACGGTCACCCAAATTCCTTCTAACGTGCCAGAGACTAACAAGGCTCTACCGTCCACTTTCCGTCACATCTGCGGATCCCCTAAGCAAATTCTCAGGTTGAGGAGGATACCCACTCCGCCCTTCTTAGTAGGCCCTGATGCCCGGAACGCCTGTGGCGCCTATCTTTTAAAGTTATATTTCTTTTTTTTTTAGATTTCATGAAGCCTCTTTAATAACATCAATTAAATGCCAACTCTTTGTTTATATCTACAGCAATTGCACATTTATAATGCAACAATTGACGACAAGTAGGCAATGAGACTACACAAGGTATATTTATACAGAGTCTCGAAATTCAATTCACGGTACGTATAATACTTATTTTTGGGGGTAAATTCCAGTTTATTGCAATGACATAATACAAACATTCCATTTCACATCTTATTTGTTTTTTTAAAACATCTCTTTATTTATTTTATAACATGAGTATCAGGAAGAACATGAATGAAAACAACACATCCCCAACACCCTCCCGCCCGCGCCCCCAACTCCCTCGGCGAATTTCCCCTTTTTTCCAACGCCAGCCTTACTTAGGCGACAATATCGAGCTTACTGCAGATCTAGGATCTTAAGGCGCTGGGGGCACCAGTTTGCCCTGTAATCGTCTCTTAGAAAGGTAATGTCTCTCCCCAATCCCCAGCAAATTTCGCCAAATCCCCTTTCATATCATACGTCGCCTATTCTAGAGCGACCGTGTCCCAGATTTTCCGCAACCAGTCCTGAAAGGTCGGCACAGTATCACACCTCCATCTCTGAGCAATTAGTGTCATAGTATCATGGTAAGTGTCAATATCACTCTCGTTCTCTCTCTGTTACAGGGTTCTACTGAATCCCCTCCCACCTGCAAGCACAATTGCACTTGTTCCGGGGATCTGCTCCCTCCTTCCCCAAACGCTTGACTTTGCCCCTTCTGCAACTCCTCCCAGAAAGGGGCGATTTTCGGGCACATCCACCAGATATGCCCGGCTGTTCCCACTTGGCCGCACCCTCTCCAACACTCCTCTGATATCTCTGGGTATATCCTGTGCAGTTTTGCCGGCGTGTAGTGCCACCCGAATATTATTTTATACCAGGCTTCTTGCGTCTGCGATGCCCTGGCCAATTTAGGGATCTTCCTCCACAGATTGGACCATTCCTCCGCTTCCTGATCCCTTCCTATTACCCCCTCCCACCACGTCACGAAGGGTCAACGAGTGCGAGGGGCAGAATCCTCGAGAATCTTATATAGGTTGGAGATTAGACCCCTGGCTCCATCGTAAATTTCTCGAAGGGGGTTGCCTCCTTGGTTGCTCCTCGTTTGTTTGGCAGATGTAGCAGCCAGTGCCGTAACTGGGCATACCTAAGTCTTTCCACTTCCCTGATCCCAAAGACTTCCTTGCACTCTCTAAATGATAGGATCTCACCATTCCGGAAGATGTCCCGAAATCTCCCGCAACCACCCTCCTCCCATTTCGAGAATGCACCCTTCTTAGTTCCGGGGGTGAAATCAGCGTTAAATATCGGTGTAAAGGGGGACGGAAGGGATGTAATTCCCCACATTCTAACCAACTTATCCCAGTTATTAGCCATTAAGCCTGTTATAGAACTTTCGTACATGTGTTTGGGCCTGAGGTCCTTCCTCAACCATAGTACCTCCCCAAGGTTGTGTTTAGTCACCGCCCTGTCCATACCAACCCATAATTGCCCCTCCCCCTCTCGCAACCATTCCCTAATAACCCTAAGCTGTGCTGCTTCGTAGTGCCGTCTGAAATTGGGAAGGGCCAGTGCCCCCTCCCTTTCGGGCATCTCTAACAAGCGCCTGCTGAGTCTCGCCCGTTTCCCTTCCATATAAACTCCTTCGTCAAGGACTGTAGCTCCCCAAAGAATTTCTCCGGTACGGGCTGCGGGATGGCCTGAATAAAGTAAAGCAGATGTGGCAATGTGACCATTTTAATAGTTGCAATCCGCCCCAACCAAGATATGCGAAGGGACCGCCATGTCCGAAAGTCCTTTCTAATCCCTTCCAAGAGGGGGAGGTAGTTTGCCACGTACCAGCCCTTGAGCGTAGGGGTGATCTGAATTCCCAGACATTTAATTCCTCCCGGGGACCAAACAAATGGGGTCTCAGTTTTAAGTCTAGTGCTCACCTCCCTCCCTAGGGATAGTCCCAGTAGCTCTGACTTTCCCATGTTGATGCGCAAGCCTGAAGCCTCCCCAATTCCTCAAGCAACTTCTTACTGGCTCCAATAGATTCTGCCGGATTAATAACCGAGAGAAGCATGTCATCGGCAAAGGCCGTGACCTTATGCTGTTTTCCCCCAAAGGGGATGCCTTGCACCCCTTCCTCCTCCCGTAGCGACTGCAAGAGTGGCTCTAGATATATAGCGTAGAGCAACGGGGAGAGGGCACAGCCTTGTTTTGTGCCCCTACTCCGACCAAAGGAGCGTGAGAGAGACCCATTCACCATAATCCGAATTTTCGGCTCCTGAAAGTTAGCTTTTACCATTCTCAAGAAGTCACCTCCCAACCCCATCCCTTCCATGGTGCGGAAAAGATATGACCACTCCACGCGGTCAAAAGCCTTCTCTGCATCTAAGGACAGTAGGACCGCGTGAGTGTTTGTTTTCTGCGTTTGTTCCACTAGGTGGGCCACACGCCTTATGTTATCAGAAGTCTGTCTACCCCTAATGAACCCGGACTGGTCCCTATGGATTAAGTCCGGGAGCATTCCCTCAAGTCTATTGGCCAAGATCTTTGTATAGATTTTAGCATCCACATTGATCAATGCGATCAGCCTGTTAGATGACCGTTCCGTTGGGTCCTTATGAGGTTTTAGGATCAGGGTAATTTTGGCCTCTTCCATAGAGGGGGTTATACGTCCTGTGGTTTTGAACATATTAAATAGATGGGTCAAATACGGAATAAGGAAACTAGCGAACGTTTTGTAAAACGCCCCCATATACCCATCAGGGCCCGGGGCTTTTCCCAGAGGGAGATTTGATATCACCCTTCTCACCTCCTCCTCCGTAATCTCTCGGCTTAAAGCTTCTTGGGATTCCTCACTGACTCTGCTTAAGGTGACTTTCCCCAAAAACTTCTCTTGGGATTGAGCCGTAGGGTGTTGAGATGTGTAAAGCTTCTCGTAAAAAGCAGCTAGATGTTCCTGGATGTCCTCGTTGCACGTCAACCTTTCTCCCTCCTCTGACCTAAGCGCCCCTATAACTTTTTTCGCTGCTTCCCCTCTCAGAAGGCAAGCCAGAAGGGTGTCCGACTTGTTCACCTTTACATATAATTTTTGTTGCATAGATAAGAGGGCCCCTTCCGCCTTTTTAGTTCGGAGGATTCGGAGCTGCCCCTCCGCTCTCCTGTATTCCCTCAAAGAGGCCCTATTCGGGGCAGTCTCTGATTTTTGTCGGGCGGCTTCCACCTCCCCCTCTAGCTGCCTTTCCAGTTCCCCTATTTGCCTATCTCGGTTGACCTGAGATGCTATGAGCTCGCCTCGAATAGTGGCCTTGAACGCATCCCACCTTTATATCCTCAGGTGTATTCCCTCTCTTGTTCTCTTCCATAAATTTCCTCATTTTCCCTTCAACTTCCTCCCTGAGCACCGGGTCTCTCATGAGGGCTGCTGGGTACTTCCAACTACATATCCCCCTCCTTCTCACCCCTAGTTCTAAATGCATAGTGACAATTTTATGGTCTGCTATACCCAGGGGGCCTACTTTTACCTCTTTATCCGTCCCATGAGTGTCGCTGACACCCATATATAATCTATCCTCGACTGAGTACCGTGAACCCCGGAGAGGAACGTATATCCCACCTCGTCCCCCCTTAATTCCCGTCAAACATCTTTCAAGCCTAACCCCACCATTCTTTCCCGTAGGCCCACTGAGGCTGCTCTATCTGAACCCAGCCCCTTTACCCCGGATCTATCCCGAGCCCCGTCCCAGGCTAGATTAAAGTCGCCCATTAAGACCACCGGGCCTCTTGCCATTTCTCCTAGGATTTCGAGGAATTGCTCCAGGAACACCTCCTGTCCTACATTTGGGGCATATATAACCGCAATGGTATATACACTACCCTGACACGTGCCCCTCACTATGATGTATCTGCCCCCCCTGTCTCTAACCGTACACTCTTCCCTAAACTGCACTGAGTTTTTAAACGCCAAAGCCACCCCTGCCGTTTTCGTGTTCGCTGAGGCCTGAAAAATGTGATCAAAGCCCCTAAGCCTCAACCGTCTTTGGTCCCTGAACAGAAAATGTGTTTCCTCTAGGCCCGATATATCCGGGCCCTCCTTCGTCGTAAATCTCTCCAATTTTTTCCTACTTAGGGGAGAGTTGAGCCCCCTCACAATATGGGTTAACCACTTGAATTACCTAACTTATTTCTGAGACCCGTGTAATCACCCATGCCTAGGGCTACTTCTCTTAGAACTCATCTTCATTTGGCCCACCGCCCCTCATACCCAGCACATGATCTCTCGTCATTACCCCTTTTGAACCATATTGCCGCCCCTCTTGATCCCTGGAAAGTATCGCCCCTGGCCCCCCATGCCCATAACTCCCCCCACCCCCTTGTCCCCCAACTGGGGTTTCCCCCTTATCCTCAAACACTCTGAGGTCACCTCCTCTGTTACCCAATCCAGGATGTTTGCTCCCCGTCGCCCCATGCCCTCAGGATTGCTTCTGGGCCCACCACCCCTTAAGATCAGGATTTTATCCTTATGAGTTCTATCCATTGGCCACTTCCCCCATTCCATTTTGTGTTCCTCTGCCCCCCGACCCCTTTCAGGGGGAGCTCTCGGAGCAGGTTTCCTCCTCCTTTTTTCCCCCATCGTGGACCATTCCCAGTCCATGAGCTTCTGGCGGTGGGCTGCCCCCGGTGGTCTTTCCACCCTCCCCCCAGGCTCTACTTGGTCCATATCTAATTGCAGCAGGTTCACCCCTTCTTCAGGTGAGGTTATCCTCTTTTGTTCTCCCTGCCAATCATAAAGGAGGCCAAAGGGAAAGGTCCATTTGTACTTGATCCCCTTGGTTCTGAAGAATGTTAGGATAGGATTAATTTGCTGTCTCTTCACCAAGGTGCTGTTGGCTAAATCATGATATAGTTCTATTCTGTGGCCATCATGGCTGAGAGGTTCCACCTGCCTAGCAGCTCTCAGAACTGCCTCCTTCTGGGCATATCTAGCAAAGGCCACCAGGACATCCCTTGGCCTAGCATTTTCTCCTTTGTTGATGCGACCTACACTGTTGACCCTATCCAACTCGATGGATTCCGGAGGGGGACTGTCAAGCAACCCAGCGAAGATGCTTTACAGCGTGGCCTTCAGGTCTCTGTCCTGAATTGCTTCCGGTAGCCATTTCAACCGAACGTTGACTCTCCTGGACCTGTTCTCCAAGTCCTCCATCCTCAGCTCCAAATTCCTAGTTGCCGTATCCAGTCTTTCGATCGCCTCACTGTTCTCCGTAACCTCCTTTCTCACTTCCTGCAGGCCCTTTTCCAGGATGTCCGTCCTCTCTCCTAACTGGCCCACCTCCTGCTTCATCTCCGCCATAGCCTGGCTAATATCCGATCTGAGCAGTTGGATTTGATCCTGAAAAGTTTTGACCAGATTATTCTGCAGGGTTAGCATCTCTCCATGAAGGTCCTGACGTGACATTGGGGTCCGCAGAACCCCCTCCTCTTGGGGGCTTTGACTTCGACGGAGTCTGAGCATTTGCCTGCTCATCACCTTCCTCTCTATGCTGCCACAAAGTTGGAAGGGTACCTGAGGTCTCCGCTTGCAACGGACCGCCCTTCGTCTGCCTGTCTTTGTTCTTCGAGGACATTCTCTGATTGGGGATGTTGGACTATCAATTCCCCCCACCCTGTGGGGGAACCCAGCCCACTAAGGCCGCAGTGGTCACCAGCCAAGAGCACCCTCCTCCGCCAAGGACTTGTTCGTCGCCTCTTCTTGCCCAACACAACCAATGAAGTCTCTGTGTAGAGAGGAGTCGCCACCCCACCTGCCAGTAGCCCCACCGTGCTTCTGTCCCACGCCGCCGCTCCTCTTAGCCAATAAGCACCCTCCTCCGGGGTCTTTCCTTCCAATGCGGAGAGGGTTTCCTATGGGGGCCATCCCTGGGAAGCAAGCCGGGGGGGGGGCCCTGAACGCTGCCGATAACTCACCTTTGCCTTGGTCTTCCCCCTCACGGGACGCTCCTTCACCACCGTCCCTCGACAAATTACCAATTTGCACGGCATGATGGATGTGTCAACACTGCTACTGATGTCCAACTTAACTGCTGTCCTCCCAGTGGGGCGCCTACCGCCTGTCCATGTTTCTCCAGTTCTGTTTACTTGTGGAAAGCATCTGATACAAATGAGACTTTATCTATATTGTCTCTTTGTGTAGATATCGCACAGCCCAATTGCTTGTGAAGCCAAGCCCCCTACGCCCCTTTCTCCCTCTCTCGCAGCAAACGGGCTGGAGGGGGGCCACCTTGCACCCCACTCTGTCTTGGCGCCCCTCCGTACCTTGTCCGTCTCTGCTCCGTTCTTCTTGGATGCTCTCGGTGGGGGGTCTCTCTCAGCAGTTAATGCAGGCGAACTGGATGCTCTCGCTGGGGGGTCACACTCTGCAGTTAATACGGGCGAACACCGGCTCCTCTTCTGCTCCTTCCAACCATATGTCTGGGGCGGCCTCCCGTAGCTGCAAGATGATCGCGCCCGAACTCCCCGGGTGCTGGCGGCGCTCTCTGAGGCAAGAGCCGCCGCCGGATACTCCCACCTTTTCTTTCTGCCCAAGTCGCCGAGTCCTCCACCAAGTGGCTGCGCCCTCCTTATACCGCCACTGGGGGCCTCCCTCCTCTGCGAGCTTGCTTGTCTCCTGGAACGAATCCGGCAGTGTTTCTGGCGCCGCTGGCGGGCCGCTCCCCCTCCAACCCCAGCGGGCCTCTTCTTCCGACGCTGGTGGCCTGGGCATCCCTCCGGGGACCGAGGAAACTTCACCTCTCGCAACTCCTCGCCCCTGCCCATATCATGGGCCAGACTCTCTCTCGATCGCGCTACGCCCCGGCGGCTTCTCACCGTTGCAGCTGATAAAACGGGTGGTGAGGCCGTTAAACGCTGCTAGCGGGCTCCGGAGCACCGTCGACACGTCTATCTCGTGTCAGCGGCCATCTTGAAGTCCCCTTCACATATCTTATTGACCTTGATATCAACTGAAACGTTCTCCCCCTCCACCCACACCATTCACCGACCCTCCCATCAGACGCACTGAACGAACATGACCAAACAAACAAATGGCACAGGGGTAGTAAAACTCACAATTAATATCAGTTGTGCAGTGTTCCTGTTCTAACATCTCCCTGGTTTCCACCTCCCCCGGGATTCTGATATCAGCACAAGAGCTGAGACCGTGGTCAAGTACTCCCATCCTTTATCTCTTCTGTTTCCCGGGTCAGAGCCGAACCTCTGTTCCAATCATACTTCCACAAAAATGCAGACCATTCCATTTCCCTAGAAGGTTGCAAGTCATGGAGTGCCCCTGTAATGTTATTTATGTCATATATATCCCTCACCTTCACTGCCCACACTCTTTCACTATGGAAGGGTTTCCTCTTCCATCCAATAGTGATGAAAACCCTGACTGCCAGGAGGTCAAAGTTACCCTTCTCCGACACAGTGTCTTGCATGGATTTACATGCTCATGAATATTCCCAGTCGTCAGGCAGGGAATCCTCGATAAAAATTAAAGCTTGTCTCCTCTATAGTCTATCAGCGTCCTTTGGGTGATACTGCCCCCACCCAATGACATTCATCCTCTTAAGCACCACCCCTGGTGGCCATTTTCACATTTTACTGCACGTTTCTAGTGTTGGGAGTCCTAGTGCTTTACTACTCTAAAATCGTTAGTTTTATGCATTTCTTTAAAGAAATCTTCCATCTCTTCATCGTCACCTATCACGCTGCGACTACCAGCTGCGGGAACCTGTTTTCGGTGAAGATCTTCAATCCACTGTCAGAACTTCAGCCCATGGTGCCACAGGCTCAGGCTTGGGCCTACACCTTAACCATAGTGGATGCCACGAGGAAAAGCCTCTTCAGATCCTGTGAAAACTGCGGCCTGATGAATATCTTCATTGAGGATCGGCACCTCAAGTGCATTTACTGTCTTCATCCCGACTATGACGCAAATGGATGGTCAATCTGTCAGTTGTTTTCGTCGAAGACTCGGGCGAATCGCCACCAGAGGTTGGTGACTGGGATCGAGGTAGAGAAGCCCTCTGACGTGGCCTCCGGGTGTAGTCATGCCTCTTGCATGGGCTGCAGGTCCAAAGAGTGTGCTCCCTCGAATAAGATGTTGAAGTCCTTTGAGGATGTTTCCTTGGCGAAGATCCAAAAGAAGTCGAAATCACACACTGCATCATCTTCCTTGCCAATTATCTGCGTGGCTGGGGGTCCCAGTTCAGAGTGGGGCCTGTTGCCTTCACCGACATTGTTGATAGTTAGCCTACCAGTATGTGGGTTGCCACCATCCGTGAGGAAATCGCTTTTTTCAGCCGCCAAGCACAAGTCATCAAAGAGCAGGTCGTCTAAGAACCCATCAATGGCTCCACTGTCATGCACGCTGTCATTGACACAAGTCTCGTTAATGACAACTTCATCCATCAAGACCATCCCCGTCTCTGTCGATGACTGCCTGACGAGTGCCTCGTCGACGACTCCGTCTACAAAGTCAAGTCTTTTTTTCAACAGTGGCTGCACCGAAAGGTTTGTCAACGAACGTCACCTTTACCTCTGCAGGGGTCACCACGTCAACGGTCTCTCTACCTCCTAGGCCTCCATTGGCGGTTCCAATGACGATCGCGTCAACAATGACTCCTATTCATGCTCCGCAGGCCCCAGCCGTCGCCTCTTTCCCAAGGGGCTCTGATTTGGAGAAGGGGATGCCTCCAGCTAGGGACTTCCTCCACAGACCCACTGAGGCTGTGCCACTCTATACTCTGGCTTCTCTGGGTTTCCCCAGAAAGTCACCAGCCATCTACACCAGTTCTGAGGAAGAACTGCCAGAGGATTTCTACTCGGATCAGGAATGGGGGCATAGGATCAGGAATGGGGGCAAGGGAACCCGCTTATTCTGCCTCATCAGGGGTCATCGACCCGCCAACCTTCACAGGTGTTTGGCCCTCCTAGGAGCTCAGGCCCGGTCCCTGTACCTGCTGCACCTGCTCCTGCGCCAAGGCCATGTCCTTGGACATACTCACCACCCTACACACCCTGGTGGCAGAAATCAACCAGCAATTGCCCACTGCTCCTCCCCCTGCTCTGCCGCAGAGTCCTCCAAGGCCTCCTCGACCTCAGCCGACACTGCCTCATAGGACCTGGTTATATATCGGTCTGCGCCAGGGGGTTGCCCCCTGTGATGGAGGAGCCAGTTCAAACTGAAACTGGCAATGACACCATTGCTACTCACATGGATGAGTTTGATGACTACATTCCCGTGGATGGGGAACCTCTGGATGTCAATGCGCCCGCCAGGGCCACAGACCAAGAGATTGGCTCTTTCAATGAATTGCATTTCTCCCACAGATTCCTTTCTGATAGATATCCTCTTACAGCTCTACTGCTTTAGAAAAACTTGGGGCGTAGTGGACCTCGACTCGGCCTTTTGATCGTCGATCCGTCTTGCTCAGTGCTTGATTGTCAGCTCCGGACCTGATGTCAGGCATCGCATATATACCACGTCACTACACCCCACACCTCAGGTCTTTTTTTCAGCATGCTCGACATGCTGCTTTAGAAACATGGTGAGTGTTGTGCACTAAAATGCACTTGGAATCGGTATGCAAGCATGCTGCTAAACTCGCTTAAAGCCAACTGCCTTCAAAATTTCTGGCGCGGTCGACTGTATGGTCCTCGAAGTCCAAGACCGAGGGGCCTACCCTCGAAAAAAATAGGAAAAACATTGGCGGAAGAAGAAGTGGTCCCATTCTAGGAGCCATTCGTCGTCGCACAAGAAAAAGAGGCACCACCTCCACCTTTGAGACTCCTATTCTTAGACAGATGGAGGTAAGCCTTCGGTTCGACCATCCACTCATAAAGAGTGGAGGATTTCAAGGTCCAGATGCTTGAAATGTTTCAAAAACATGTCGCTGCGGTACACTGACCCCTCGCAAGCCCCAGTGCTGAAGCCGTCAGGGAAGCCTTTGGGCTTGATGCCGAAGAAGGCACCAAAACCTTTGAGGGCGGGGCCTTCCTGCACAAATCAAGGTCTGAGTGTCACTGATGCCGTTCTAGTGCCACAGCCTCGGTCGCGCCAACAGTCACCTTATCGGCACCGAAGGAGAGGCCCTCAGCGCGGAGGGTCAGCGAGAAATCCTTTACCCTGTTCCCCAAGACCGTTTTTCATCAATTTTTGGCACTGAAGACGCAGATCACCATGGAGGAGTCGATCACATATTCATTGGAAAAGGGGGCGTCGACTAATTTGATGACGAAGCTCAGCTTTTAGAGCTGGCACAGGGACTTCACGATGCTAGTGGGATGGACATCTCTCCTGACCTGGAATTCCAGCAAAACCAAACTTATACCCACACCCATGCCAAGTTTAGGGCATTGGTAGATAGGGCGGTTGACACCTTGAGACTGCAGGCTTCAGCAGTGCCAGTCCAGGGCTACGAGCTAACAGACATACTGGACGAGGGTCTGGTTACGGAATGGAACATGCCTCTGAATCTGGCGATTGCCGATCCTGTAGCCTCTCTGTGGCAGCATCACCGCTCCATCCCCCCGGTCAGCTCCACCATGACCGGAAAGTATAGGCCGGCAAGAAGAGACCCGTAATTTCTGTCATCCCACCCTTCCTTAGAAGGTCTTGTCTTACAAGCTGTCACAGTCTCCACCAGACCAGCATCTTCAACCTCAAATCTGACACCTGACAGAGAAGGCAAAAGAATTGATGCCATGGCAAGAAAGTTTTTACATTAGGCAGTATGGCTCTGAAAGCCACGAATGTGGCCAGTGGTTTTGCAAAGTACTCTTTTGGACTCTGCAAAGGCAATGGAAAATGCTATGCAATATATCCCTGAGGGGGAAATGTGAGATGGTTTCATACTGCAAGTGGAGAATGGGAAAGAGGTGGCCAGGCAGTCGCTGCAAACAAGCCTGGGCGTGGCCGACTTCGTGGGCCGTTTGATGGCATCGCGATTGCATTGAGGAGGCAGGCCTATTTGTGGTCTTCAGGCTTTTCGCCTAATGTCCTAAACAAACCGCTGGACATGGCCTTTCAGGGTGAATTTCTTTTCGGGTAGAAGGCTGATGACTCCTTAGGGAAATTTAAGGAGTCGAAGATCACTGCAAAGTCACTGGCCTACCTGTGCGGTTGAACAAACCTGCCTTCAGCTTGGTCTCCAGGGGAAGAGGCTAGGCATTATGTGCCTTACGGCAGGAAGGTACAGCTCCCCCATGCCAGACAAGGGCAGAAGTGTTTCTCGTGCCCCGGAAGCGGCAGGGGGGCTTCCAGAGGCCCACAAGCAGCATCATCGGCGGGGGCGTCTCAGCCCTCTAAGCTGCTTTGATTTCCCCTCCCACCACTTGCTGTTTGGTGGACGGCTGTCGGAGCAGTGGCCCCAATGGCAGGAGATTACCTCTAACACCTAGGCCCTGGAGCTCGTGCTGAGTGGCTATTGTCTGCCCTTCTGAAGGAAACCTCCGGACATACCCCCAGCACCTACAAGCCAACCAGGACAGGAGCTCCATGAAGAATTTAGAGCCCTGTTGTTGAAAGGTGCCATGGGAAAGGTACCACCTGAGCAGAGAGGATCGGGCTGGTATTACTGGTATTTCCTAGTCCCAAGAAGGGAGGTGGCCTTCGTCTCATTTTGGACCTCAGGGCATTGAACAAGTTCCTGAGGAAAGACAAGTTCAAGATTGTGACATTGAGAGAAATGATCCACGCTCCCAAATTGCAGGACTGGCTTGTGTCTATAGATCTGCAGAATGCTTATTTCCATGTGCCCCTACAACGAAAGCATAGGAAGTTCCTGAGGTTCCTCAAAGGGGACAAGCACCGTCTCTTCAAGGTGCTTCCCTTTGGGTTGACCTCTGCTCTGAGGGTCTTCACCAAACTCATGGTAGTAGTCGCGGCTCACCTCTGGAGATCCAGAGTCCACATATTTCCATACATGGGTGACTGGCTGAGCCGGGGGAAGTCGGCGGAGCGTGTTTTGTTTCACCTAGAGGACTTCTGCTCACTACTTCAAAGGCTGGGCTTCTCCCTGAACTTGAAGAAGTCCCATGTGACGCCAGTCCAGAGACTTCAGTTCATCAGAGCAGTACTAGACACTCGAGTGGGGAAGGCCTTTCCCTCTGATGAGAGAGTCAACAGCATTGCGCAGATGGTGAGCCAGTTCCTCCGCCTTTTAGGCCTCATGACTTCCTATATCTTTCTAGTGCCAGAGGCCAGGCTGCGCATGAGCTTTCTTCAAGGGATCCTATGAGGCCAGTGGTCCCAGAACCTCAAAGCCCTCTCAGACTCCCTGAAGGTATCCAGGGCAGTGGTCGACGACCTTGGTTGGTGGGCTGACAGCAGCAATCTCATGGCGGGGAAACCCTTCTGGCCTCCATGGCCTCAGGCCTAAGTTGTCACGGATGCATCTCTGAAGGTTTGGGCCACTCACTGTGAGGACTTGCAGGTGAACCGCCTTTGGTCAGCAATGAAAGCCAGGTGGCACATCAACAGGCTGGAGTTGCGAGCCATCAGGTTAGCCTTGAGAACATTCACTCCATCTCTGAAGGGAATGCAAGTTCTGATTCTGATGGACAATATGGTGGCCATGTACTATCTGAACAAGCAATGTGGCATGTGCTCCCTCACCCTCTGCAGAGAGGCGATGCAGCTCTGGTTCTGGCTAATAGAGAACCGGATCTCTGTCTTGCCAGGTCATCTGGCGGGGACAGCGAACAGATTGGCGGATGCTCTGAGCAGGCAGAGCACAGTCTCACACGAGTGGGAAGTGTACCAGGAAGTCCTACAGGAGGTTTTCTCTCGCTGGGGTACCCCATCAGTGGACCTGTTTTCCACGGAGGCCAACAGGAAGTGCAGACAGTTTTGCTCGAGGGAATACCCAGTTAACAGCGTGCTAGGGGACATGTTTCTGGTGGATTGGACCTTCCCTTTCCACTACGCCTTCCCTCCGATTCCCGCCATTCCTTGGGTTCTCAGGAGGCTCAAGAGGTTTTTAGCAACCATGATCTTGACCACCCGGAACTGAGGGAGGAGGAGTAGGAGGAGGAGGTGGTACTTGGACCTTATGGATCTGACCATCTGTCCACCTCTCGGGTTACCTCAGCACCGGATCTCCTGACCCAGTTGGAAGGTCGGGTGCTTCACCCGAACCCGAAGTCCCTCGACCTACATGCATGGCTCTTGAAAGGATGAGATATGATGACTGGGATCTCTTAGAAAAAGTACTTGAGGTGTTTCTGGCTGCATACAGACCATCTACGAGATCTCTAGACGCATGCAGGTGGAGAAGATTTGAGGCGTGGTGCAGGGAGCGTGAGATTGACCCTATCTCTTGCCCTACCACTTCAGTGATGGAGTCCCTTCTGTCATTGGCCTCAGCAGTCCTTCAGGTCACCACAGTTAAAGGATATTTGGTGGCTTTGTCTGTGGTACCCAGATCAAAGATAATATTTTGCAATCTTGGCGATGACTCAATTCCTGAAGAGCCTTGTAAATAGGTTTCCGCCAACTCCCTTTGTTGTCCCAGATTGCGATCTTAATCTGGTTGTAAAGTTCTTAATGGCGGCTCCCTTTAAGCCCATGCATATCTGTTCTTTGCAGCTGCTTTCTTTGAAGACAGTTTTCTTAGTTGCAATAACATCCGCTAGGCGGGTTAGTGAGTTGCAGGCCATTTGCTGAAAACCACTCTGTTTGCAATTCTTTCGAGAGAAGGCCTTACTTAAAGTAAGGCTGGGATTTCTACCGAAGGTGGTATCTGAGTTTCATCTATCGCAGTTCGTAGACCTGCCGGTCTTCTAACCTCCTCCACACCCTTCTAAGGAAGAGGAGTGTTTCCATCGACTGGATCCTATAAGGGCCGTGAGTTTCTAAGTTGCATGGACGTCTGAATTCCGAAAATCTGACCAACTCTTCGTGGCCTATTCTCTAGCCCGTAAAGGTCTGTCAGTAATGAAACAAACACTATCCCGGTGAATTATTATGTGCATAGCGGAGTGCTATCAGTCGGCAGGCAGGGAGCTGCCTTCTGGCATCAGGGCACACTTGACTAGAGAGGTCTCTGCGTCAACTGCCTTACAAAGGGGGCTCCCGGTTAGGGATATTTGTTGTGCGGCAACATGGTCCTCACATTTTCATTAGACACTACAGTCTAGATGTTGCTCATTGGGCTGATGCTTGTTGTGGCAGGACGGTGCTGCAAAATCTGTTAGTATAACTTTCGGCCCACCTTCTTTGCCTCAGAGCTTGGGGAGTCTATCAGATGAAGAATCTGCAGGAGAAAAGCAATCAACTGAAGGAGAAATTACTTACTGTAATGTTCTTTCTATGGATTCTTCTCCCGCAGATTCCTCATCTCCTCGCCCATCAATCCCTGCTCAGAAAGTTTGGCGGTTGTTGCCCATCTCTTCTTGAGTGGGTTGATGCCTGGTGATGGTCCTAGGATGACCGTTTTCTATCTTTCATGCAGCATGTTTTTTCTCTCCAAAATCAAAAAGAAAAATATATATATATATCTTTTTCTAATGCTACAGATTGTGATGTCTTTCACAAGGTTTTTTCTTCCCTTGGGAAGTTTATTGTTTTGTTAACCTCTTATGGGCTGATTAGCCTGTTTTTGTCTGTTTTCCTATGCAGCGGTTGAGCTTGAGGGAAAAGTGGAAACTGAGGTGTGGGGCACAGTGACGTGGTATATATACAATGCCTGACGTCACGTCCAGAGCCGACGATCGAGCAAGACGGATCAAGGGCCGAGTCGAGGTCCACTACGCCCCATGACAAAGTTTTTCATAAACAGAAGAGCTTGATAAGGATATTTATCAGATGTGGAATCTGCGGGAGAAGAATCTATAGAAAGAACATTAAGTTAACTAATTTCTCCTTCCACTCATCATCTCAAAGGCTGCCAAACTGCCAAACTCTTCAACCTACAGAAGAAAAAGAAAGGTTTCCTTTTTGAACGGCAGGAGTTCTCTAGGAAGACCATTGTGTCGATTCCTTGGGACAATGGCTTGGACATTTTAAAGGCTCCTAAGACCATGCCTGATCTGCGTGACTGGCTGGAAAAGTAGTACCTGATTCCAGACTTGATCTCTAGGTGCCTCAGGTCCCAGCCGTCGCCAAACTCGGTGGTGTCGGCCACCGCCAGAAGGAGGTCTTCCAACCTCTTTTCATCGTCCATGGTGCCTGCGGACCAGGAGGGCAAGAAGCTTGATGCTGTAGGAAAACGCATTATCACCACAGCAGCTTCCACAATCAATGCTGCCAACGCTCTTGCCATCCTATCAAAGTACGACAGGGAGATGTGGTACAAGTTGGGGCCCATCCTTGTCTTCCTCCCTGACGATAAGAAGGCCGAAAACCTGGCACTGTTCCAGGAGAGAGAGGTGGCTTCCTGCCACGACATCACTGTTCCTCTCGACATAGCAGACTCTGGCTTCCACCAGATGGGTAATTGTGTGGCTCTTCAGCTCTGAGGTTGGCTCAATGACACTAATTTCCATACAGATTTACAGACCAAGGTCATCAACATGCATTCAATGGGAATTACCTATTCGGGAAGGCGGTTGAAGACACTCTCCAGGCCATCAAGACCGACACAGAAACTGCGTGTTCTCTGGGAACCCTGCAGCAGAGAAGGCTGTCCTTTCGTTCCCCTAAGGGCAGACTCTCCAGATCGTCCAAAGGTTACACCACCACCTATCGTCAGTTCTCCCGCTCCACCACCCAGGAGGCTTATCGAGGACAATACCAGGCCTACATCAGTGGTGCCCAGCATTGTCGTTACCCCCATCCAGGACGCAGATGTCAAAGCAGGCCTGAACCGGCCAAGGATGCGCACCCACACTTCTGCACCCCAGTGGGACGCTTTGATGCTGGAAATGCATTAAGAGAGACATAGCCTCCTTGTACTTGTACTATACATCCTTATTCTGTGTATTCTGCTTATTTGTTGCACAGGGGTCCAGTTTGGACCCCTGGCAGTGCAGCTCTTCATTTTGTTCTTGGTGAACAGTACCCATGGGATACCCTTTTATTTTTTATTTATTTGCATTTATAAAGCGCACAGAACTGCCCTGAGGCATTGTGGCGCTGTTACAGCAGGTTTAAGCTTAAGCATACATAGGTACAGAGTAACAGTTGGTTGCAATCGAACATTGATAGGTGGTATGACACCGAGCGGATTAGAGGGTTATGCTTTGCTGTGGTTACAGTGCAGGCATAACTGTGCATGTGGTTAAACTTTAGCTGAATATAAAGGTTTTTAGGTTTTTGCGGAAGGTGGTGTACGATAAGGGGATCCATGGGTAGAGGTACAACCCTGTACCCCTAGTGTATGTTTTTGACAGAGCAGGGTATGGACTGGTGGCAGCTACATGCTAATGTGACAGTGGCACTAGGTATTCTCCATGTTTGGGATACCCAGGCCCCACCATAGGCATCAATGAATTCCTGCACATGGGCAAGATGGCTACTGGTGGCCTCTTGGTTTCCTTTGTCTTACCCTCTTGTTTCTCCAGTTACAGAGAAGCCCTGGTTGTGTTCCCTTCCCCAGAATGATGTTTAGGTAGCAGGACCATATATGGCTCAGACTGGCTGGAGCCTTCCCAAGGACTGCTTGATGTGGGAACACCCTTGCGGTGTAGCCTACCTGAATGGAGTGAGTAGTCAATATGCATTCTGTGTTGTGGCTGTCTGGTTTTGGTTGTGTGACACAATACCTGAGCCAGCCCTGACTGAAACTGGAATGAATACAGTGTTGTGCACTGAAATTCTAGGGAGGAGCCCCCAATCCACACTCTGTGTTGTGGGTGTCTGGTTTCTGGTGAATATCCTGAATGCCTGTGAGCCTGATTGGGTTCTGCCTGCGTGAATGCACTTGTGTGGGATTGGCTGGCTGAGTCTGGCTCCACCTGAGTGAATGCGGAGTGTTTAGTATAACAGGGGGCCTCACACTCAGCTCCTTGTCAGAAGATGTAACAAGAAAACTGAAGTTGAAGTTATCTTAAGCTGCATACTGGAGTCAAGTTGGAGGAAGAAGTCTGCGGCTGTATCTCTTCTCCAAATCTGAAAACTGCTGTGCTGACTCAAGGACTGAAGAAGAGATGATCTGGATAGGAGACCACTTCCCGAGCTACGAGGGAATATCGTGAAACTGCTACTCTTCACCCAAAGTGTCCTGGAAGCCAGTCCTGTGTGCCTGCCATCCGTAGAAGGGATCTTCGTGGGTCCAGAAGAAGAGTGCCTGAACCTCTTAAAGCCAAGAAGTTCATCTGTTTCACCCAGGGCCCGGAGGAGTGTTTCTGACCGCTGGAAGCCGGGTTGCTGAGTATCGGCCAGAAGAGGGGGTACACTGGCATAGTACTGCATGACACCCATTTATGCTAAAGTTCCAAATCTCTTGAGAATCCTTCAAGGGGCATCCCTGCCACAAAATCTGTCCACTCGTGTATGCCGGAGAAGGTCCAAGGTCGCTGCCTGCAGTGGAGTGTCCCCCAGGTGTTTCCTGCCACCATACTCTGAAGAAGACATCCATAGAGTCCAGACTTTGTGAGGGTCCGCAATCCAGTCCAGCGGTCGTGTCTAGGTCACCAGAAGTCATTATTGAACATATTTACACTGAGCTGTATTACACAAGCTAAAGTACACTGACTTTTCATTTACAGGGTTCCCAGGTGGGGGTGGGGGGGTCTTCACACATTAGTGCTTATCTACTTTAAAGAAAGCATTCTGCCAATGTTCCTAATCTAACCTGGCTTTCTACAGTATATTTATGCCATTATCCAATGCTTTATGATTCCTATGCTTATTAATAACTGCCAGCAGTTGGTGCATTCTAAATTGAATAGGAATCCAAAGTATATTGTGGTACCAGACAGATGTATATATATTTTTCTGTTGCTTGTGAATCTGCTTAGAATCACATGTTTTGCATATAGTCTGACATCTAGTGTTAATCGCAGAATATTGCATCTTTATTTTCAAAGATTGAAAAGGGACGTCGACATGGGCCTGATTGTAACACTATCCCTAATGTGACTTGTAGTGTGCCCAAAATGCTTCACGTGTCGGGGTCCCTCCAGATAGTTTTTTTCTGCCATTCTGGTTAGTCCTTAATGCAGAGCTCGTCTTTCGAGATATTATTGCTATTTCTTGTGTCTTTGGCGCATCCATCGGCGGACATTCTCGACGACTGTTCCTGTTTTGTCGCTCTGCAACTTTTGCTGCCTCCGGCGACTCGACGGCTGTTTTCTCGGCCTTGGCCATCTGGCCCGACCTTACCGTAGGTAGAGCAGGGACACATTTCTATTAACATTTTTCATCTGAGAACGCCTTTTGCTTTCTACCTCTTCTCCTCTTCCATCTATCGTCTGGCTGCTTTTCCATGCTATCTTAGAGCAAACTCCTTTTAAATGTTGCCCTTCGTATAACAGTGAATTTCCCTAGACAAACATCCATAGGCAATATAACCAGTGACTCCCTTGTGCCTACGACGAGCGATGTTGCAAGGTCTGTAAACTCTTTCGGCCTAAAACCCTTGAAGACAGGCGTACCAAGTGGTGGGAGGCCTATGCCATGCAGGCCATGAGTCACACTATCGCCCGCGCCTGGGGCGAGGAATCCATAAGCAGCCGCGGCTCTGGTTCCGAGTCCGTAGACATAACCGAGGAGTCTACCGACTCCTGAGTATCCATCCCTGACTCCGCTAAGCATGCCGTTGGCAGTGAGATGGGGAAATCACACCCTCGGGGCAGGGACACACACACTACTCATAAGGGCAAAAACTCAGCCCCTCACCCTTCCTCGACGGATTCATCAAGGAAGCAATCGGTGGCCGTAGGACCAGTGGATGTTTTGGCAGGGCCTACTGAACCTCTTGGTTCAGGGCACACTGCGCCCCTGCCATCATGGCCAGCACAGGATCCCAAGGCGTCAGCATCACAGGGCGCTGTACCTAAAACCTAGGCGCACGTTGCGAAGGGGTCAAAAGATGCACAGAAATGCATGTCCCTTGCTAAAACGCTTCCCAAACTCCAGGAGAGGCTTTCCCAGGCTCCTTCTCATGGCTCTGGCACCAAGAAGCCCTCCCCTTTACCTGTATGGTATTCGCCAGCCTCTCCATCTCTGTCACAAGCCCTACAACAGGGCCCTGTTCCATCTCATTTGCCTTTCCCTCCTGCTGATGAATCTTCTTCCTCTGTTTGGACAAGGGAAAGATTTGAGGCCTGCATGGACAAAATGTCAGTATTTATATGATATGATATGATATGATATGGCATTTATAACGCGCCTGTACACAAGTGTTCCTAGGCACGACAAGACAAGGAGTGGGAAACAAGGGAGGACAAAACAACGATCTCATTCAGATTGCGTAAGTGCAAAGGGATGGTAGAGGGAGAAGTGCAGGTAACAAAGTGCAGCCAAAAAGTGGCTAAGTGCTGTTAATCAGAGGTTGCAACCAGCTGGTTGCTAATAAGTGCAGAGAGTGGGTGGGATGTAGGGTTACAGATACAGACCACAAGTGCTGGGGGGGCCAAGAGGCAGTGCGAGGCAGAACTGAACAGGCAGGGACCCGGTCCCAAGTTCAGAGGGTGGCCCGGTAAGCCAGGTGCGTGGAACAGACGGGTCATCAGCATGGGAGTGGAAGAGAGAAGGCAGAAAAATTATACATTTTTCTGTCAAATTTGATGACATGCTTAATAGACCACAGCCTATGCATGACTGGCCTAGGACTTTAAAGTCCCCAAGGCACCACTCTGCTAGGGCTCGTTTTTCCTCCCCACCGAGGCAGCGTTTACCTGATCCTCCTGAGGATATCTTCCAGGATGATCAATATCACCCAGATTATGATATCTATTATGTTCTGGATCCAGATGAGGTCTCACAGGACCCGGTTTCTCAAGATCCAAATGCCTGGACCCCCCTGATGACCAGGGACTTGGCCCACTAACCCTGCCCATGATGCTGAACTGGACTTTATATACCCCGTCTGCGCATGCGTCCTATACAGGAGTGGCTCTCGAGCCAGTGGTGTCAGGCAAGCGGTCAGTGGGATGATCTAGTGGTTGTCTTGACAGCCCTCGTTCAGTCTCTGCAGTGGTGGTCAAAGAAGAACCTTCTGAAGGGCAAATTCTTCATCCCCCTCCCCCCACAGTGGAAGCCACTCTCACGACGGACGCATCCCTGTCCGGATGGGGAGCACACCTCCTAGAACAGACAGCGCACGGCATGTGGTCACAATCAGTAGCAACCAAACATATCAATCTGTTGGAAATACTTGACGACTTGCTGTGTTTAAAGCCCTCAAAGCCTTTCAAACACAACTAAAAGGGAAGACTGTTCTGGTCCTTACAGACAGCACTATGGCCATGTACTACCTGAACAAACAAGAGGACACTTACTCTCCACGGCTGTCCAAACTGTCCCAGGACATTTGCAAATGGACACTCAAAAAACGGTATGTTCCTTCTGTCACAACATGTCCAGAGGGAACACAATCTTCTGGTAGACATGCTCAGCAGAGACCTGCAGCTACCCGTAGAGCACGAGTGGCACTTGCAAGAACACATTTTGCACAATATCTTTGCAGAATGGGCCATCCAGACATCGACCTATTTGCAACAACGGAGAACGCACAATGCCCAGATTATGCCTCCAGGTACCCACAGAGAAAGTCCAAAGGGAACGGTCTCTGGATAACATGGTCAGGGACATTTGCCTACACTTTCCCCCCGTTCCCCTACTCAATAGGATAGTTCACAATATGCATCAGGAACAGGTCACACTGATTCTGGTGGCACCAATGTGGGCTCGACAGCCATGGTTCTCTCATCTCATGAGAATGTCACTTTCCCCACTGAGGAAACTGCCTTGTCAATACAACATGCTGTTAAGTAACTGATCACTGGGCCATGGCTTACCGGTTAGCGGTTGTCTGGTGGCTGTCACGCATTGTCCGGTTTATCTTCTTAGGGGCACCAGCTCGCAGGGTGTCCTTTGTAGTTAGTGAGGGTAGGAGTTCCAGCCCCCTTCTGTCCCAGGCAAAATGGGTACTTGAACCAGGTCGGAGACCAGCTCCCCTACACCACAGGCTCTCCTGCCGGTATTAACGTGATGCAAGGGCAGTGGGGGTCCACTGAACCGGGAGGCGGGGTACTGCAGCAATCAGTACTCTTAGGGAACCACCCCAGAGTAAGCCAGCTGGAATTAAGCTGGAAGGCAACCACTAAGGAATCAAGAATAGCGAAACAAAGCGAAAAAGGAACCAAGGAAGATCAAGGAACAGACAAGAGGGGCAAGAAAGCCAGGATCAAAGGGAACTGCAACTGAGGCTACCAGGAGCTAATGGAAGCCCTGCTGGCCTTATATGCAGATTGCAAGCAGTTCCGGTGTTGGTCATTGCCTTAGCAACCAAATGCTGTCGTAACCAATCATTGGAGCTTTTGTCACGAGGTGCGGGGCCTCGTGGGACCTCTAAGCGCCCGTGACAATCATTGTGCCCCTTGCAGCCTGCCAGAGAACTGTGGATACATGTTGGTCCGCCCGCACCATCGCAGGTACAGCCTCCAGGAAGACACAGGCATGCAGCGGTGGCAAGCGCCCCACCCCCCCTGGGAACCGTAGGTAAGTGTCAGCGGGATGTGACACATGCTGTTACAAGACCAAGGTAAAACACTACACCCGTGCCCTCAAATTTACCAACTTGGCTCCTGAGGTCATAGCGTTTAGGCACCTCCAACTACCTCAAAGATGTATGGACATCCTTAGAGAGGCACGGAAACCTAACACCAGACATTGTTACTCCAATAAATGGAAGCTTTTTGTCATCTGGTGCAATTCTAAGAACATCAACCCTATTGACTGCTCACCTAAAGATAGTCGTTTATCTAACACACCTTTTAGATTCAGGACTTGTTTTTAACTCACTAAAGGTCCACCTTGCTGCCCTCTCTGGGTACACCACATCTCAGAGCAAGGTTTCCTGGTGGAAAATTCCAGTCATTAAGTTTTCGTGGAAGGGGTAAAAAGATTTCACCATCCTATTTCTAACCCAATTCCCGGATGGGACTTGAATATTTTCCTTACAAGACTAATGGGGCCTCCTTTTGAGCCAATGAATAAGGCTAGTTTTAAGGCTATCACCAGAAAGACAGCATTTCTGGTTAGTGAACTCCAGGCTCTCTCAGTTCAAGTCTCAGTTCAAGACCCATTTGTTACCATTCATAAAGACAAAGTGGTACTGCGCACACACGCTTTTCGCCTAAATTAATTTCTACGTTCCGCGTAAACCAATCCATCAAACTTCCAACTTTCTTTCAGAATCCCACTAACTCAGCTGAAAGAAGCCTCCATACACTAGATGTTAGGAGAACAGTGGTGTATTACCTTGATTAAACAAAACCTCTAAGAAAGACAGAACAATTCTTTGTCCCTCATTACGAGTCTGCTGGTAACCCATTACCGTCAGACTCGCCTTACCGTTACCAGTGCCTGATATCCCAGTTTTACTGGGACATTACGGGTGCTGGCAAAGGCAGTAGGTTTCCCATTCCATGGAGTCCCATAGGACTCTATGGAATACGTTTGCCCCTATCACTGGTCTCCCAGTGATAGGGGCAATTCTGTGCCGCTTGGGGCTTGAACTCACGGCAGGTCAGGCCTGCTGGTAGTTTACTGTCCCTACCGGCAAAATGACAGATCCGATATTGCCAGCCGTTTTACCAGCATTTTTCCCACACCGGCATACTCTTAATGAGGGCCTTTGTCTCTGTTGCCGCTGGTAGAGAAGGGAACCCTGTCTGTAAATCGTCAATCTCTAGATGGATTGTTAAATGCATCTGTTAAGATGGATTTCTAGACTTTGACCTGGTGGGCAGAAGTTTAGAGGGCCACCCTCGGTTTAGTGAAATGGGAACCTTCTGGACAAGCCAGACCAATCTAGGTAGCTTAGCAGGTTGTCAAGAATAAGGGCCTCATCACGAGTTGGGCGGTAGCGTTTAAATCCAGCATACCGGTATTAGCCCCGCCAATATCGCTCCGCCGGATCACAGCTGCAATCCAGCCAGGGCTATTCCAGCCGGGCGACAATACAGCTGTAATAGCGCCGACTGTAATTGCGCCGACAACCCAACGCGCTATCACAGACTATAACAAGTAGAGTATCGGCGCTACTAGCGCAGAAAAAATACCCCTAGCCAAATGCTAGAGGTAAAAGAACACAGAGTAACAAAGCCACAGGTGGAAACAATGCACACAAGAGGCCTACAAAAGACCCACCCATGCCCCAAACACCCTTCCCAACACCATGTTGCCATTAGGAGCAGGGAGGTGAGAGTAATACAGGCCCTGGTGCAAACAATGCACACAGACCCACCCAGGCCCAAAACACCCTTCCCAACACCATGTTGCCATTAGGAGCATGGAGGTAAGAGCAATAAAGGCACAGGTGCAAACAATGCACACAGACCCACCCAGGCCCCAATCACCCTTCCCAACACCATGTTGCCATTAGGAGCGGGGAGGTGAGAGCAATAAAGGCACAGGTGCAAACAAAGCACACAGGACCACCCAGGCCCCAAACACCCTTCCCAACACGATGCCATTAGGAGCAGGGAGGCGGGAGCAATAAAGGCACAGGTGCACACAATGCACACAAGAGGCCTACAAAAGACCCACCCAGGTCCCAAACACAATTCCCAACACCATGTTGCCCTTTGGAGCCTGGGAGCCTTGACATGGACCTCTACATGCTGCGCCAGGAACTACAGAGGCCTGTCAACCAGCCCAGGGCACAGGGAGCACAGGGAGACGGGGGGTGAGGAGGAGGAGGAGACCGGCCCCAGCAAGGCGGCCAGCCATCCCCACGGTCAGGCCAACACCCTGGGCCCTGACTGATGGTCAGTTGGTAACTGAGTACAGGCTGGACAGGGTTACCATCACCCAGTTGCTGGACACAATCCAAGGTGACATTGGTAGCAGGATTGCCATCAGCACCGCTGTGCCCCCACTCGTGAAGCTGGTGTCAGTCCTACAATACCTTGGGACGGGCAGCTTCCAGCACACAGTTGCCATGGTGCATGGCATGGCCCAGTCCACATTTAGTGCAGTCCTGGGCCAGGTGCTGGATGCACTGCTGCGCACAGGTGAATGAATTTAAGGCACATGTTGCACTGGTTGCACCCCGGGACCATGAGGACGCATACAGGAATCGGAAGCATTTCCATTCATTGAATGTGCAGATGACCTGTAGCCCAGACCTGACCATCAGCCACTGATCCGCTTGCTACCCCAGATCCACCCATTACTCCATGGTACTGCGCAACAACACACTGCCAGCCTACATGGAGAGGCACAGAGCCCAACAGACATGGATTGTGGGTGAGTACAAATCCTGCCTGAAATGCATGCCAAAGTACAACAAATGTAGGGGGGGGCAGAGCCACAGGAAGCCTTGCATGCCACCAGGCCAGGAGCCACAGCCAGCACAATCACAGCACCAGTACCATATACATGTGGCACACAAGGACACTTGCACACGGCCACCACACCTGGACCCACAAAAGGTGATGGCCACACACTTCTCAAAACACCATAACACATTGGACCACAACAACCAGAATGTTCCTTGTCTGTGTTGCAGTGCTGCTATACACCCTGACACACAACAAGAGTAACCTCAACCAGGGCACCAGAAAGGAATGCAAAGTGAGAGGAATGCGTTACCCATCCACTAAACCACTGTAGATAATCATGATCAAATACAAACATGAACCTTTCTGATTGAGTGACCCATGAATGCACATTTACATGCATGTGAAACAAAACAAAAACTGGTGCCATGTAGCTAAAGTTCCACCATCCACAGCCATATACAAATCACCACTGGCCTTGAACAGCCAGTCATGACGGGAGCCTCATCCTGATGGTATAGATGCACCACTGTGCCAATCAAACCCAGGGAGCGGTGCATGTAGAAAGTGGACTACAAGGGACATGGCGCACATTGCAGAGCAAACCAGTGGGACTTGAATACACCATATTCAAAGGAAAAGTGGTTACATGACAGTACTTGTTGAGCATGAGTGTCACACACAATCCCATACACATAGGCCATTATCCACCGTTGCGAGTCCAGTAATCCCATGTGAAGACAAATTTAATCTGCCACAGGACAGCCTACTCATTCACACAAGGTTCATGTATGGTTCAGATGATGCATGGCCTGAAAGGTGATGGATGCATACCAATCATCAAATCACATTGTATGTCCCGTTGCACACTAAGATGACCACAGTGCATAGTGTATTGATGTTTATTCCTTGCACACCCAGTGAAGCAACCTAGACCTCATGTACACATTTCATCCCATGCAGGTGATACCCCCAGCTCACTTGGCTGATGACCCTTGTGCGGAATCCACAAGCTCCGGCAGAGCTGGCATTCGACAATGCCCACAGTAGGATCTGCATATGTGTAGAAAGGACATTTGGTTTGTTGAAGGCACTGTTCCGGTGCCTGGACCGTTCTGGAGGTGCACAGATGTATGCGCCAGAAAAAGTTGGCAAGATTGTACTCACTTGTGCCATGCTGCACAACATCTGCTGCCGTAGGAATGTGCCACTACCCCGATGAAGACGGGAAACACCCAGGGGATGGGAGTGACGATGACCATGTGCCTGTTGCCAGGGCTTTTGCACACAGGGATGGGTTGAGGGGGGGGAGGTTGGCCAGACAGGTGTTGATTGAGAATTTCTTCAGAATTTCTTCTGAATTGGTGTATGGGCACATGTCATGAAGAGCACATGTAAAATAAATAACACTTGTACACAATCATGAATGTCCTTGCTTTCTGTCATGTTTGAACAGGCTTTAATTAAATAACGCAGTGACCTACGCCTGGGTGACCCCTGTAGGGAGCCCTCTGAGGGGTTGGTTGAGGTGGATGGCACTGAAGCAGCCAACTGCAGCTGCTGGCAGAGGAGATTATTTGCCTCACACATCTGTTCTCCATGCGCAGATTGAACCTCGCATAATTCACATACTCGCTGGCCAAACCCTATGAGTGCCGCAGTGCATCCCTCTACAACCTTACGTGTGTGGCCATTGTCGCGTGTCATGGTTTTGGCAGCCTGTTACGCTCACCTGGCTCCCACAGAGGCGTTGATCGAACTTGCCAGCTGTGGTCTCCACCAATGTGACGCGTAGGGCCGAGATGACGGACTGGACTCGCCCACCTAGCTTTGTTTGCTTGGCCCGTAGGAATATTCTTCTGTAAATGGAGAAAGGGACTGAGCGTAAATCCCCCCACCCCCGCTGTTCTCCCCACAGACCACCTTTGATGTCCCCTCTTATAGTCTCACCTGATGGTTTGAAAAGATGAGCTCTCCATCCTGCATTGAGCGCAGGGGCGCGTTGATAACCAGGTGCTTCACTGGCTCGAAGGAATTGGTGAGCTCCAGAACAATATTGACTCCGAAAAGTATGTAGTTCGTAAGAGTTCACATGTCTGACTTTCACTCTTGTCCGATTCCTTGCAGTTTGCAGCTTGACCCCAGCGAAGAGTTCCTTGTGGTTGCTGACGAAGTTCAGTTAAGGATTTGGCTTATCCTACACAGTTCAATAAAATAAGGCCAGAATGTAACCTGTGGCTTGCTCCCTTATTCAGGTGTGGAGAGAAAATATGAAGCTCGGGGAATAATGCCTCCGGCGGTAAAATTAGGTAAGTCTATTGTGGTGAGAAGAGTTCCCCTTGTTTGTCCCTTCGTCTCACCTTGTTGTTGTCCTTTTGTTCCCCTTAGGGGCTGGGGTACGTCGATGGAGACTGGGGTACGGCAATGGAGACTGCGCCGACCCGTGAAGAGGAATAGTACCCCCGGCGGTAATCAGGTAAGTCTATGGGGGTAGTTACTATCGCCTCTGGTTATTCCCTTGGCTCACCTTTGCTGTTCTTGTGTTCCCCTTAGGTGCCAGAGTGCAGCGGGAACGTGTAAAAGGATGCGGTGGATCGTGAGGATGCTGCGAAGGCCGGTGAGTTCAGCGCGGCGCTGCAGCGGGCGAGGCGGCGCGCATAAAATGCTTCTTTCTTCCAGCTCGAAGGTGCGGTGGATCCGGAATTCAGGTAAGGATCGAAGGTTTTGTTCTTATTCTAACCTCTTCTCCTACTGTTCCTCCCTTTTTCTAGGAGCTGCAGACTCGAGGCGGGCGTGGCAGAAGACTGAATGCAGGCTCGCAGACACAGTGAGCGTTACGCTGCTGGATGCAGAATAACGCAAAGCGTGTGCTGCTCTTCGGGCGTGGTTTAAATAGCCTCCAAAGTAGTCCCAGGTAAGTATTCCTCCCCGGCCCCACCCGAGTAAAAAATAGTCCCTAGGTAAAATAGTCCCTTCCAAGCCTCATTTGGCTTGGAGCTCTCCAGCATGGTCTGCATCAGGTAAGCTTGCAGCATGGTCTGCATCAGGTAAGCTTGCAGCATGGTCTGCATCAGGTAAGCTTGCAGCATGGTCTGCATCAGGTAAGTTCTACTCTATGAGCGTGGCGCCTATGGCGCCAGGACTGACTCTCCATATGAGCCCCTAGCAGAGGTTTTTGGGCTTGCTCAAAATAACTTGATGCCTGCTTCCGGGGTTGCTGGACCTGGTCTGGTTCCCCGGGGGTAGGCATCATGACACAGCCCCCCTAATTGCACTGCTAATGGCCTTGATGTGGCGGTTGTGTTCGCTGGCCATGCCCTCTATCCTCATCTGGCGTGCCTCCATCACATCTAGTCGTGCCATGACTGCATTGGCTGGACCTGTTTCTGTCTCCCGTGCAGGGCTGCTGTGCCTGGCAGGTCTACGCAGGGTAGTGGCCTTATGACAGGTACAGCATGCTGCTTTTCACCGGATGAGGCACCCTCATCTGGGGTGGTTGCACTTGTGGCAACTTGAACATCCTGTGAGGACCCGGTAGGCTTGGGATGGGCTTGATGAGGTGGCCCCCGTGGCTTGTGTGTGCCGAGGTGGTGAGTCCCTGGCAGCTTTTGTATGCTAAGGTGGCGAGCTCCTGGGGCGGTGGGGTGGGTCCTTCGCCTTGGTGTGTCCTGCCGGGCCCTTCGCGGGGTGGTGGTGGTGGTGCTGGTGGAGGCGCTTCTGGGCAGACATTGGGATGGGCCTGCCTCCTCTTCATCCACGTTGCACTCGGATGATGCCTGGGTGCCTGTAGGGGACATAGGGTATGGCATGAGGACAGAACACCTCAAATTATTTTCATGCATTTCAAGGCTTACAGGGGCGGGGTTGTACAGGACAGTTTCAATCACGCTTGGGCCTGACCGGTTTAGTATTCATGGTGTTGGTATTACTGGGGAATACTGCGTGAGGGAGGGACACAGTTCGGAATTGTTGGCATAGCCTTTTGATGCATATGATGCAAATGCACAGCTGGCATGCCGCATTCATTGAGGGTGGGTGGTACTACAAACGCCCACCTGATGTTGCTGCGCCCCCTCCATGGATGTGTGTTCCATGGAGCTTGCATGTGTCCATTGGCTGCCCTACTCACAACTCTGGATCTCTGGGGTCGCCTAGGTGCACTGGTACAAGGGTGCAGTCGTGGGTGACTGTGGTCGAACACATGCACTGCACCCACTCACAGTGCCCGGCTATCAGGCATTCACACGGGTGATGGGGTGGTGGCCTATTTACAATGCAATTTGCAAAAGGGGCGGTGACTCACCTCCAGCCTCCTGGGTGCCGGTGCCTGCCTCCGCTCCTCCCACTCCCTCAATGGATGCCATGTCAATGAGGTCGGTGCACTGCTCCTCCCATGGTGGCAGCTCCGGTGGTGGCCCTCCACCTGTCGCCATGGTCTCACTCCTGTGCTGTGCCAGGAAGCCCTAGACAAGGACCCGAAGGTCATTAAATTGCTTGTGGCAGTCTTCTCAATCTCTGGGGACACAGGCTGCCGCAGTGGCAATCTGGCTGATGTCTGCCCAGATGTGGTTACGCCGATGTGAGCCCGTCTTTTTTGGTTGGGGACCATAGAGTTCATCCGGTGGCAAATAACATCCTCCACCAGTATTGTGAGTTCTGAGTCCGAGAACATAGGTTTGCGAACCATGTCCAGGGCAGACTTGCCTCTCACATGCTCCTGAGACATTTTTTGAGGTTTGTTGGAGCGGATGGCTTCCAGGGGCTCCGATTTTAGGTGGATTGTGATTTCCAAAACAGCCGCCGCTTTGTTTCCCGTTCTGGCAGTGACGCATTTCCTGCGGCACTATTAGCGCATGCTAGTAGCACACGCTAATAGCACGACACACCGGTGTTAACGCTGTGTGCACATGCCCGCCAACTCGTGATGGGGTGTTGTTTGTGCCACAACTCACGGCGTTAAGGCAAATACCGCTCGGCTCATTTAGCTCGGCGTTAAGGCAAATACCGCTCGGCTCATTTAGCTCACGCACTACATCTCTCACCGGCTGCTTGGGAGAACTATCGTCTGTGATGGGACAGTTGCCTTTTCTCAGCTTCCAAAGGAGGTATTACGAAAATTCTGGAGCAGCCCGAGTCAGGGCACAGGAGAGCAGAACGGCAAGGCACCTATAGCGACCGCCACCAACAGATAGTGATGCGGGAATCACAGATGCAGGCAGCGTTACACACTCTCCTGATTCGGGACCTAGAGGAGCTAGGCCTGCAGAATTTGGCTGGAGAGAGCACAGGACCACAAACAAGCAAGCGATGTCCCAAGTCGCAGGTTTCAACTCGAGACGGTGGCGGTTCTGCGAGATACTCGGAGGTAGAGGTGGACAGTTCACTGGATGGCCCAGGAACACTTCTGAAGGAACTCGTTTGGTGGGTAAGCAGGGGATGCCGAGAGTAGTTGTTCCCACTACTCCAAAGGGGCGAAGCGCCTTGGCAAGCCTTCTTGATCGATGAAGAAAACAAGGGTCCGATGGGAAAGCAAAGGGCAAAGGGTGGCAAAACCTTCTAGAGCGTCTCCATCGGTTTCACAAGTCTGTTTCTTCATACAGGATACTTGGCTCCTTCTGTAGTTCGGGAAGCACTCAAGTGATTGACCTGGAATGGGTGCAGAGCCCCTTCTCTTATCCAAGCTTAGCTTTGTGCCAAAATGGAGGTCTTCCAATCGAAGATCTGCACTCACGCAGAAATCCCAGTTGTGGACCAATCACGGTCCAAAGTGGTCTCAGTCATTCAGGCACTCCAGACATCTTGGCACTAGTAGTGTGGATTGGGGCCAGGCAGGCGCAACCAGCTTCCTGGTCACACACACGTGACAGGCAGAAGCCTGCGAAAGAGATCGGTTTTCACTGAGGGCTGCATGCCCAAATAACCTCGACCTTGGTGAAAGCAAGGGACAAAATGGCCATGGGACAGAACAAAAGACTTTGTGGCTCGGCCATTTTTCGACCTGGCCACAGTCTTGAACCAAACGCGGTGAACAGTGAGATTCAGTAATAAGAAGTAAACACTTATAAAAAGGAACTGCTGCCACCAGTTCATCCCAGGCACACTCGTACTATCACCAAAAAATCCTTTGAGGATGTCTAGGGCCATAAAACACAGAGGACCCCAGCGCACAGTACTGGTATTTACATTGTGCACTGTTAAAAAGTTACCAAGAAATGGCAATATAGTCAAAGACTAAGGGAAACATAGTTCTCCAGCATTGGATCTTTCATGGATTCACATGCTTAGAATATTCCCCGTCGTCAGACTGGGACCCCTCGGTAACATATATAGCCTTTTCCTATAGGAAAACTTCTGACACTTTTGTGTCCTATCTACGTCCTTTTAGGACCCGCCTACGCATGCTCCGCAGGCCGTCCCAGTATAAGAGGCCCGCCCCCGCGGTTCCCCTTCAGATTTCAACCGTCTCCAAAGCAGTGGGATCTCCTCGTGTTATCTTACTATTTTGTATTAGGTTGCCTTTTTGGATTTCGAGTACGATATGTCCTCTGTATCAGGAAAAGCGCTGTTCCGTCCGTGCGCGACGTGCGGCTTGAAAAAGGTTTACGAGGGGGACGGACATATGGATTGTATATATTGCCTCCACCCTCACCATTCGGCGGATGCCTGCGAAATATGCAAGGGGTTTTCTCAAAAAACCCTCAAAGACCGGAACCGACGCCTGGTAACATGGCTGAATGAGGGTGCGTGAGCATACCCCCCCTCGGAGGTAGGCTCCACACAGTCGGCGAAAACATCACGCCGCGCGTCCTCGTCGGAACCACCGGTGAAGAAATCTAGACCGTCGGAAAAAGAGTCGTCTGGTACTCACTCCACTACAGACTCCTCGTCGAAGAAATCATCCTCATCAAAAAAGCATGAGAAGGAAAAGAAATCCTCCTCTGGCGATCATCACAGATCGACCACGAGTCGAGAGTCGAGTAAAAGCGGGCACGGTGTGGAGAAGGCGGGACCGCCAAAACCACCGGCGAAGCCTGCGTCGTCGACGGCGACCCAGTCCACGGCCGCCTTCCCGCCACTAGCGCAAGGGGCATCCTCTGTCCCGTTGACAATGGCGTCGACGAGAGCCTCGTCGACGGGGGTCCTACAGGAGGCCTGGCGGCCTGAAGTCTTCGATCCTACCCCCCCAGAGGCTCTGCTACAAGAGCAAGCTATGTTGCTGTCCTCGGAGGACGAGTGCGAGAGAGTGGCTGGCCCAGCAGACCTGGGGCTACGAGCGGCTGGCAAGTCGTCGACGAGGCCGGTATCTGCCCCTCTCCTCAATCCTCAATCGGTTTTGTCGTTGGATATTCTGTCCTCGCTTCAGTCCTTGCTACGGTCGTTGGACCAGCGACTTCCCCAGGCCAGCCTGCCACAGTCACCCGTCGACGAGCCGGGCCCGTCCCGTCAACCGCCGCACCCACGCACGCCAATCTCAACACTGGCGGAGGAGGAAGGTGAGCTGCCAGATTCGGAGTCTGACAGGGGAGCCATGTCAGAGGTCTCTTTATCCCCCTCTAGGGATCCTACCTGGGAGTCAGAGGCAGAGTTAGAAAACCCCAGAAGCCCAGCTCACCCGTCCCCTCCGGACGACATTGCGTCATTCCATTCGATGATGGAGAAGGCATGTAAAGAATTTGGTCTGTCCCAGGAAGAACAGAAAAAGGATTGTTTTTTGTTCGACCACATGGGCAAGAGAAGGAGGTCGGTGTTCTCGATACCGATACTTGACCATGTATGGAAAGAGGGGTTGCAGACAATGAGACACCCATTCTCAGAACCAGCAGTGAAAGGACGCCTAGAAAAAAAGTTTAAGGCTCCAGAGTCTACCCCCAAGTGTTTATCCTCTCAACCAACACCAGACTCGGTGGTGTCGGCGGCGGCAACGAGGAAGACGCCAAGACGCCTTTGGCAAGAAAGTGCTCGCCGTGGGAGCGACCACAGTAAAGGCCGCAAACTCTCTGGCAATTGTGGCCAGATACGATAGGGAGATGTGGCACAGGCTGGCTCTGCTGCTTGATCATCTTCCGGAAGCTCAGAGGAAGGCGGCGATGCTACTGGTCCGAGAGGGTGAGGAAGCCTCAAATCACGCAATAAACATTGCGGTGGATCTTGCTGAGTCTGGCTTCAAGCAAGTCAACAATGGGGTCGTATTATGCCGACAGTCATGGCTGAAGTGTACCTACTTCAGACCAGAAGTACAATACAATGTCTTATATATGCCCTTTGAGGGAGACCTTCTTTTCGGTGAGAAGGTGGACGAGGCCCTAAAAGGGATGAAAGAAGATTCGGACATGGCACGTTCTTTGGGTGCCCTCCAGAGTGGCAGAAGCTACAAGTCTTTTCGCCCCTTTAGAGGAGCTTCAGGTAATTCAAGATTCTCTTCTGGAGACAGATCCTTTGCCAGATCGGCTTACCCCTCCCAGGGATACCGACGTGCCTCACAATCGGCTAACCGTTGACGAAACTTCCAGTCTTCCAGAAAACGACCATCATACCCATCGTCGGCGAGAGACAAGCAAACTAAAGATCAGCAGTGACGTTCCACAACCCGTTCTGGGGGGAAGAGTTTCAGCATATGTCGACGAATGGGAAAGGATAACGACGGACCAATGGGTGTTAGACACTATAAGACACGGACACTCTCTTCAATTCAAACACAGCCCCCCGCAAATTCCACCTGCGTTCACCGCTCAGTCCCATATGAAGGCACTGCAACAAGAGGTTACACTCATGTTAGCGAAGGGAGTGATAGAATTAGTTCCAACATCACAGAGAGGCCAAGGTGTCTACTCAAGATACTTCGTCGTAAAAAAGCCGAACGGCAAATGGCGTCCCATTCTAGACTTACGCGAGCTCAACAAGTCCCTAAAGAGCCTGAAATTCAAGATGCTCACTCTACAGGAAGTGATCCGCGCAGTTCAAAAGGGAGATTTCCTGGCGTCCCTGGATCTACAGGACGCGTATTTCCATATTCCAATGTGTCGGAAACACAGGAAATTCCTACGTTTTGTAATAGGGCGAACCCACTACCAATTCACGGTTCTTCCTTTCGGGCTCAAAACCTCCCCCAGAACGTTCACAAAATGCCTGGCTCCAGTGGCTGCCTGGCTAAGAAAGCAAAGCCACCATGTATACCCTTACCTCGACGACTGGCTGGTAAGGGGATCCTCCCCAGCGTCGACCAACACAAGTCTGCAAGCCACCATGCAGCTTCTACAACGGCTAGGATTCGCCATAAACTTCGAGAAATCCTCTCTGCGGCCATCAAGAACGCTGGCATTCCTGGGGGCACAGTTCGGGACTCAGCTAGGGCTGGTGAAACCTTCTCTCGACAGGACCTCAAGACTCATTCAACAGGCGGCCCGGCTACGGCGAAACACCAGGATCTCAGTGAGAAAGTATGTTTCGGTCCTAGGGGCCATGGCATCCTGCATCCATCTGGTGAGAAACTGTCGAGTTTTCATGAGGCCAGTCCAAGAATTCCTCGCAGACCGATGGACACAAGCTCAGGGATCGTGGTCGGACAGGATAACCGTCGACGACGACAAGCTACTTCGGACCCTTCAGTGGTGGCAGAGTCCCCACAATCTGAACAAAGGTGTGCCCCTACAGGAGCCGGAGTTCCAGAGCACCATAGTTACGGATGCATCCCTAACTGGATGGGGAGCGCACATGGGTGCTCTCCAAACGCAAGGTCGCTGGTCTCCAACGGAGTCACTCCTACACATAAACGTACTGGAACTCAGAGCGGTACGATGGGCCTTGAAGGCGTTCCTACCACACATCAAGAGGTCGCGAGTGCGAATACTGACCGACAATACAACAGCCATGTTTTATCTGAGGAAACAAGGAGGGACACGATCAAGGACTTTCTCCATAGAAGCCCAGAAAACATGGCATTGGGCATCGAAGCACGAAATCTCCCTCGTGGCTCATCACCTTCCAGGAGTGAGGAACTGCCAAGCCGACTCCCTCAGCAGAAACATGGCCCAGATACACGAGTGGGAAGTGGACACGGGTCACTTGAAGAAAGTGTTCGAGAAATGGGGCCACCCCCCTCTGGACGCCTTCGCGACCAAAGAAAACAAGACATGCGAGAAATTTGCAAGCAGATGGCCCCAAGAGGGGTCGGTGGGGGAGGCGTTCTCCTTCCCATGGACGGACATGTTCCTCTATGCTTTTCCCCCGTTTTCCCTCATACGGAAAACAATACAGTGGATACGCAGATACAATTGCCGGGTGATCCTAGTGACACCATACTGGCCGAGGCAACCGTGGTTCTCAGACCTCCTCCATCTATCGCTGGAACATCCCATAGCGTTTCCGAAAGTCCTGTACCTTCTATCCCGGGACAGAGGCACGGTGTGGCATCACGACCCGGACAGTCTCAACCTTACGGCCTGGCTCCTGACTTCTCGGAATTCGGGGCTTTAGACATTTCAGAGGAGTGCCAAGAAGTTCTACAGGCGGCTAGAGCCCCTTCCACTAACAAATCCTACTCCTATAAGTGGTGGAGATTCTGTGAATGGTGTAGAAAACAGCGGGACCTACAGCCATTGTCGGTGACGCCGGAACAAGTTCTACCTTACCTGCTCCTCTTAGCAAAAAAGGGATTGTCCCCCTCATCGATAAAGGTACACCTGGCAGCCATCTCGAGGTTCACAAGGAAGAGGCAGTCGTCTCCTCTATTCAGTGACAGACTGGTGAAACACTTCATGCAGGGTTTATTTCGAGTTTTTCCCCCGGTGAAACGTTTTCCCCCGGCGTGGAGCCTCAACACAGTGTTGGCAGGCTTGATGAAACCACCTTTCGAGCCTATGGCCACGTCCGACATGAAATTCATTTCGTGGAAGTTGGCATTCCTGATAGCTATCACATCAGCCAGACGTATCTCCGAACTACAAGCGCTGGTCGTGGACCCGCCCCACCTAAGTTTCTTTAAGGACAAGGTAGTCCTGGCAACTAACCCTACGTTCGTCCCTAAGGTTCCGACGGTATATCACAAACACTCATCCGTGGTTCTGCCTACTTTCTTCGCCACTCCATCCTCGGCAGCAGAAAAAACTCTTCATACCCTGGACGTTAAGAGGGCTCTGAAATTCTACCTACATCGCACACAGGACATCAGGGCTACTCGGCAACTGTTTGTCGCATATGGTCCGTCGACGAGAGGTAAAGCAATCTCGAAACAGGGATTGGCCAGATGGGTCTCGTCGACGATTGTTTTTTGTCACTCTAAGGCCGGAAGGCCACTGCAAAGACATCCTAGAGCCCATTCTACAAGGTCGATGTCATCCTCAACAGCGTTATGGGCCGGAATTCCGCTGACGGACATATGCCAAGCTGCGGCATGGTCAGTGCCCCACACGTTTACCCGCCACTACTGCCTTGCCAGGCAGCATGCGGATGAGGTGCAGATGGGAAGAGCTGTCCTGCGCCATCTGTTTCAGTAAGGTAAGCTCCACGCTGTGGAGAGTCTGTTTTCTACCTTTTGATGACAGTATACTTTATGTGGGAAATGTTGTATGAGTAAACCTATTCCTGCTGTACATATGTATTGTGTAGTATGGTGAGGGTACGTTACATTGCATTCTCACCACCGTCTCAAGGGTTACGACTACACAATCTATTCTAAGCATGTGAATCCATGAAAGATCCAATGCTGGAGAAGGGAATAGTTTCTTACCTGTAACTCCATTTCTCCAGCATTGGTATCTTTCATGGATTCACATGCGCCCGCCAAGCCTCCCCAGGACTGCAATATATGTGATGGATAAGTTTAACCCTTCCTACTTTGGAGGGGCCGAAATCTGAAGGGGAACCGCGGGGGCGGGCCTCTTATACTGGGACGGCCTGCGGAGCATGCGTAGGCGGGTCCTAAAAGGACGTAGATAGGACACAAAAGTGTCGGAAGTTTTCCTATAGGAAAAGGCTATATATGTTACCGAGGGGTCCCAGTCTGACGACGGGGAATATTCTAAGCATGTGAATCCATGAAAGATACCAATGCTGGAGAAATGGAGTTACAGGTAAGAAACTATTCCCTTTCCCAGTACTGACAGTCTGAAGGATGTGTCAGTTTCCCCATAACAAGTGAGAAAAAGCCCAGGGGAGCGCAGCTGAAGGCTGCGCTCCACTGGCAAAGGTCAGGATAGGAAAGCCAAACAAAAGCAAAACGTTTGGGGGGTCCCAAATTGAGGGAAAATAACCCCTAAAGGAAATCTTTCCAAACACTTGCCCATCCCAGACTAATGACAGGGGGAACTAATCCACCCCTGGATGAGCTTCATGTTCAGGTCGGTTAAACACTCTGGATAGTCTATCAGCATTGCTATGTTTGACACCTGGCCTGTGCTCAATGGTGAAGTCAAACCCTTGCAGACTTAGAGACCACCTGAGCAACTTTGGATTCTCTCCCTTCATGTTCATCAGCCATTTCTAGGGCTTATGGTCAGTTTTCACAGTGAAATGGGTCCCATAGCAGAAGGGACAAGCTTCCTTAGGGCCCAAACAACAGAGAAACATTCTTTCTCCACAATGGACCAACTGAGCTCCCTGTCGTTAAACTGGTGACTAATGAATCCAATCAGGTGTTCCTTGCCTTTCTCATCTATCTGTGATAGCACAGCACCTATCCCAGTGTCAGAGACATCTGTCTGCACAATAAAAGCAAATTGTTTAGTCATGGGCCCTGGTAACAGGGGCCTGGCACAGGGAGTCATTTAAGCCATTGAAGGCCTTCTCACACTCCTCAGTCCAAGAGACCTTCTTAGGATTCTTTGGATTAGTGAGAGCAGTCAGAGGGGCAACTATGGTGCCATAGTCTGCCATAAAATGTCAATAGTACCCAGTGAGTCCTAAGAAGGCTCTCACTTGGGTTTGTGTAGTGGGGGTAGGCCTGTATTGTACTGCTTGTAGTTTACTGAGTAGAGATTGAATCCTCCGTCCACCTACTTCATGCCCAAGGTAGACCACAGATCCCTGACCAATCTGGAAATGACAAATGGGAACTCCAGCAAACACAAGTGTTGCGTCTCTTCAACGAGTGAGGTCTCCCTTAGATCGACCTCTTTGCGACAGCTGCCGACTCCAAGTGCCAAAGGTTTGCCTGCAGATACCCTCAGCCGAGGATTCTGGGAGACACCTTCTCGTTCCCTTCGGAGGACCGCTTTCTGGACGCTTTCTCTCCATTTCCGCTGTTGCTACTTGTGATCAACACACTCAGACGTTGCCACTGCAAGATGATCGTCATTGCTCCAGCGTGGCTGAAGCAGATTTGGTACGCAGACCATCTCCATCTGTCAGTGGCCCCGGCAATCAAACTCCCTCAACTTCCCGACTTCCTCTCCAGAGAAGGAGGGTCAATCCATCACCACAACCCAGCGTTGCTGAGCCTCACTGCCTGGCTCCTGCAGCCTTAGGATTTGGACACTATTTACTGCCTTCGGAATGCTAGAAGATCCTGGCCAAGGCTAGGGCCCTCTCTACGTTAAGTTGCTACAAGCACAAATGGGAGCCCTTTATGGTGTGGCGCCGGACGCAGACGATTTCACCAATGCAGGTGACTGTTCCACAGCTACATCCATACCTTCTCTCGCTGGCCAAGGCTGGTCTGACCCATGCATCTAACAAACTACACCTGGCCGCCATATCCTGGTACACCCAGGCTCCAGACAAGCTCTCCCAGTGGTTGCTCAAGCCCGTCAAGGAGTTCCTCAAGGGCCTCTGCAGGAAATTCCCTCTGATGAAGTCTCATGCCCCGGCGTGGGGACAGAAGGTAGTGCTGTCTAAACTAATGGGGCCCCGATTTGAACCAATGCATCAAGCCCCTTTAAAGTTTTGGTGTCAAAGACCGCCTTCCTGGAGGCTATCACCTTGGCTAGGTGGGTCAGGGAGATTCAGGCTCTCTCCTGTAAGGCTCTGTATTTGTCCTTCTATGCCACTAAGGTAGTTCTGCAAATGCATCCTTCCTTTATGCCAAAGGTTCTGTCGGACTTTCATCTCAACAAGCCCTTGGTTCTACTGGTCTTCTCTTTGCAAATCCTTCTTCGCATGCTGAAAGGGTGTTACATTCGCTGGACATTGCGCATGTTCTGAAGTTCTATGTTGCACTCACAAAGGACTTTCGAAATATGTCTCAGCTCTTTGTCAATTTTGGACCTGTGGGTCATGGGAAGGCCCTATCAAAAGGCTTCCAGCTGCAGGTGGCTCTAGGGCTGTATCATGCATTGCCATTGTCTGTTCAACAGACCGCTTCCAAGCCGGCAGAGAGCCCATTTCAACAGAGCTATCGTAACAACAACAGCGTTTCTCTCTGGTGTTCCTGAGCTCAACATCTGCAGGGCTGCTATGTGGAGGTCTAACCACACCTTCACAAAGATTCTACTGTGTCGACAGGGATTCCAGGGAAGAGTCCTGAGTCGGCCATGCAGTGCTGTGCAACCTGTTCATCGGAGGTGAGTCTGTTCCAGGGTACGTGTATTTCTTCTGTGAGCTTTGCCACCTCCCGCGGTTGTGTATTGGTACTGCTCTGTAATCGTATTCATGAGCATGTGAATCCATTACTTACCTGTAACTCTTGTTCTGCAGCATGGGTCCTGCATGGATTCACATGCGAACCCTCCCTCCTTCCCCTCTCTGGCTCTTCTTGGTTAATACTGCAGTTACATGTGCAACCAAAAATTAAAATGACCACCAAGGATTCCTAGCCTGACAACAGGGAATATTCATGAGCATGTGAATCCATGCAAGACCCATGCTGGAGAACAAGTTACAGTTAAGTAATTTGTTCCATATGCGGATGGCACCGCCAATCCCCTAACCCTTCCACTAAGCCAAACAACACCGACAAACGGTCAAGACTTCTTTCAATCCATTCTAGCACCTCTTTTTCCAGAAACACCATACCCTCGAACATGACCACCACATGTGCCAGTATATAGCCTTTTTCTCACATTTTCGCCAACACCCAGGGTTCACTGCGGGGAACATTTTAGATCGGCGTGCACGGTCATATTGCCATCTGTATAGCAGTTCAATTCCGTGCAATTTATATTGCAATGCATTCAAGGTTTTATGTGCACTAAGACACAACTGCTCCCAAAACTCCCCATCTAGTTCCTTTTTCACTTTCTTTTGAATATTTCCACCCCTCCGTCTGATGCCCCTCAAAAGGGATCTATAAATATTGGAAATCAGGTCCTTAGTCATATGACATGTATTGAGAATATTCTCAGTATCTGTCAGCTCCCTTTGCAGGCCTGACTTCCACTTACTGGCCATAAGAACCCCCTTCAATTGCAAATATATAAAAAATGGACTATTCCCCCATGTGTAAGCACTCCTCTAATACTTCTAATGAAACAAACTCCTTTCCTTTCACTGGTCATCCTACCCTCTCAAAACTCTCCTTATACCATGGCTGGAAGTAAATAGGATCCACTATGTCATCCCGCACCGGGGGAGCCCACAGATGACTCAGGGGGAGGGCAACCTAGTGACTACTTGCATCGCCTTTCATTTCCCCCAAAAGTCCCAATACAGGCTGAGCACCCCATGCAGGCATACTTTCCTTGGTACATTCTTCTTTAGGGCTCATAACCACTCCCCAACCATAGCTGGCTTCAGCCAATGGTTTGCCAGCTCTACCCATTGCTTTTCCTTATCTCCTCGCAGGTGTGGGACGATAGCCCTAAACTGAGCCACCCTCTAGTAATTGTACATGTCAGGCAGCCCTATTCCACCATTTTCCTTTCGCATGTTTTCCGTGGAATACTCCACTCTTTGTTTCCGCCCCTGCCAGAGGAACCGTAGGATCCTGTGCTTCAGCTCGCTGTACATCTCCTCCGAGATTCTGATGAGGAGCATCTGGAACAGATATAAAAACTTTAGTCAACAAGCACATTTTTTGTGCATTTAAGCATCCTAGCCAGGACAGAGTCATTCGGGACCATTCTTCTAGCCCATTATGTAGAGCACTCAGCATGGGGAAATAGTATCATGAAATTCTGCTACAGTCCTTGTCACTGTCACCCCCAGCTATTTCAGGCCATCACACTTAATGGTCACATTCAATGGCACTCGGTCATCTACCATCTATCTGGCACCCTATCAACAGGGAAGATAATTGATTTTTCCATGTTTACCTTAAATCCCGACAGACTGCCATATTCCTCAACGAGGAGGAGAACCGCTGGGACCGAGCTTCCCCGGTTTTGTAAATGGAGGAGAATTTCATCAGTGTACATCCCCAGCTTGTATTCTTTGCTCCCACCATCAACCTCTCCACCTGTATTTCATTTCTCACTTTCACTGCCAGTGGTATAGAAAGAGCAAACAGCAACAGTGACAAAGGGCAGCCTTGTCTGGTCCCTCTCCCTAGTCGGAAGGGTGGCGATCCCTTCCCATTCACCATGACCTGAGCCATAGGGTCTATAATAGTGCTCTGATCCCTCTCATAATTCCCTCCCCAAAGCACAGTTTTTTCAGGACCGCAAACAAGAACCCCCAATCCACTCTGTTAAATGCCTTTTCTGCATCTGGTGCCAACAGTACCGGATCTCCCCACCTCCCCATCGTGATTTCCTTGAGATTCAATGTCTTCTGAAGTGTATCAGTGCCCTGTCGTCCCTGAATAAAACCTACCTAGAGTGTATTAAACAAAGCATCATTGCCTCTAGACGTGTGGTCAGGGTTCTGGTGCAGATTTTCTCATCAATATTCACTAAAGAAATCGGGCGATACGATTGGCATTTCGTTGGATCCCTACCTTCCTTAGGAATCACTGATATTAATGCTTTACTAAATGATGGAGGAGCGAGCCCTATCGCCATGATATTCTTAAAGAGTTTAACTAAGTGTGGCATTAAAGGCCCTGCAAATCTTTTATAGAAACCTATAGTGAACCCATCCTCACCAGGTGTCTTGCCCGTCGGCAGCCTGTCATCGCCTTCTCACCTCTTCTATAGTGATCGGAACATCCATACAACATGCTTCCTCATGGGACAGGTATGACATGGGAATCCCCTCTACATATTGATCTCTCTCTCTTCCAGTTCGCCCCTCATTCTTTTTTGCATGAGTTCTCATAGAGCCTAGCAAAATACTCAGCTATTTCTTCCGGGCTTCATATTCTCGCCCCACATCTTCCCGTATCTTCTCCAACCATCTCTCTGTCTTTTGTGCCCTAAATCACACGGCCAAGTGTGCATCCACCTTATTCCCTTTTTCATAATATTTTTGATTCAATAACTGCAGTTTTCTGGCTGTCTCACACATCCCCAATGATTTCAACTATAGCCGTTTTTGCCTAATGATTGCCGAGTCCTCCTCATCATATTAAAATCCCTTGTGAAGTCTTCCCTCTAATTCACCTATACCCTTGCCCAGCCTGTTTTCGATCACTGCTCATTTCCACTTCTTTGGTGCCCCCTCTCTAATTATCAAGCCCCTCCACTTGGCCTGCCCTGCCTCCCAAACCATGTCTGTGTCTACTTCACCTGTGTCATTGATCTCAAAATTTTGAATCCCCTGGCCAAGCTGTTCTGCAAACACTTGATCTCGCCAGAGGTAATCATTGCACCTCCATCTGGAATCTATCCTACGTGTGCCTGTGTGATGATGGAAATTCCTTTTGGAGGGACAGGGCCTCCTAGTCCTTGTCCTACCACTTCTCTGTGTGTGTTTTCTATATGTTTTCTGCCACTGAGTTCCAGCCTGGACCTCTGGCAGTGTAGCTCTTCATTTCTTTTCTTTTGTTGAACTACCCTTATGGGACTCATGGGTGGGACACACCCTTGCAGCCCTTATGTGTGTTTTTGGTCACCTGTGTGTTGCCCACAGAGCAGGGTATGGGCTTGTGACAGCTACATGCTGACTTGACAGTAGCTCTGAGTGTCCACCATTTTTGGGACACCAAGGCACTGCCATATGAATCAATGGATTCCTGGATAAAGGCAAGATGGCCACTGAAGCCTCTTAGTCTCTATTGCCTTTACGCCTTGTTTCCCAAAGTCCTGGGAAGCCCTGACTCTGTCCCTTTCTCCTTGACTGACTGTTGGGTGGAAAGATCATATATGCCTCTAGGGCGGCTTCCTGCCAGACTGACTGGAGCCTTCTTAGGGGCTGTGTGTTGTGGGTACATCCTTGGGGTGGGACCTGTATGAATGAAGTCTGAAGCAACTCACATTTTGGGCCAACCCTGACTGAAACTGGAGTGAATGCAGTGTAGTGATCTGAAAGGCTGGGTGCACTCCAAACCACATTCTGTGTTATGGGTGTCTAGTTTGGGTGAATGGCCTTAATGCCTGTGAACCTGATTGGCTGCATGAATGCACTTGTGTATGATTGGCTGACTGAGCCTGACTCAGCCTGAGTGAATGGGGAACAAATGTGTATAACTAGGGATCCCTTCAGAAGCTAATCTTGAAACTGATGTTCAGAAGCTGAGGTTCAAGTTGAATTTGAAACAAGAAGAAGCTGTTCCCCGGAGCCCAGCTGGAGGAAGAAGCCTGCTGCTGCATTTCTTCGAGTAATCCGAAAGCTGCCGTGTTCTTCCAAGGACTGATCCAAGAGAGAACCTGGTCAGGCGACCTCTTCCTGAGCTATGTGGGACCATCATGCACCTGCCACTCTTCATCAGAAGTACCCTGGAAGTCATTCCAGAAGAGGAGTGCTTGGACATCTTGATCCAAAGAAGTCCAGTTGTGTCGCCAAGGGTCAGGAGGAGTGTTTGCGACCGATGGAAGCCTGACTGCTGTGTATCGCCAGGGCGAGGGGGTACCCTGGCATAGTGCTACTTGACACCCGTAACTGTACAAATTCAACCTGATCAAATAATCTTTCAAGGGACATGCCATCCATAGTCCAGCCCAGTGGTCGAGTCCAGGTCACCCAGAAGCCATCCAGAGGTCCGTGCTGCGGCTGCAGCACCGAAGAACCAAAAGTCAGTAAACCGTGAAATCCTAAAAACGGACACCTACTTCTACCACTGCACCCATCATCACCGAAAGGCATCCAAGGTTTTATCCTCTTCAGCCTGGCATTTTAGGAGTCCACAGCAAGTTTCACCTTTGTGGGACATCCACAGCCAGAGTAACAACCTGCCAACGTAGACCACTGCGAAGACAGAAAGTGCTGCCTTTCCGATTCTGTCTGGTTTCTTCTTTTCTCTTGGCTTTAACATCCCTGCGAATCCTTCTTGTAAAGGGGATCCATCCTCGAGGGGCCTGTTGAGTAAAGCTAACAACCTCCACCTCTTCGCCTGCCAAGGCACCAAAAGTACTGTGACGAGGAAGAGCATCTTCCAGTCTCAGGAATCATTTAGGGGTCCCAGGCTCGTCTTGGATCCTGTTCTCCTGTGGCATCTTAGGTACTTTGGGGAGGCCCGACCTGTAGAAGTAAAGCAGAACAATACTGAACCTTTAAGGACTGGGCAGTAATAGACAAGCCAAGGTACACCCTAACCTTTCCCATACAGGTTGCCTAGGTGGGGGGTCCTCAAACAGTATCACTATTTAAGTTTAAATAAAGAATGCTGCCTATGTTCTGAAACTAACATGTCTCTCTTGCTTGATCTGTGAAGTTACACTGTGCTTATGATTGCTGTGCTTTTTAAAAACTGTCAGCAATTGGTGCATTATTAATGAATCTAAGTATTGTGTGGTACCACATAGAGTATATATATTGTTGACATTATTAGAAATATATTGCCAAATTACAAAGTGTTATTATTTATATGTGAATATTTACTTGAACCTTATTTATCAAAATCTTGATAGTAGTAAAGAACTGTGTTCTCACATAACATAGTATATGGACATTCCTTTGTAGGGGCTTGGGGATTCTCTGTAATTAGGAACAAGCTTACATCACCTTCTGAGAGTTTAAGCCTTGGTTGCTCGTCCATAGCTACCCTATTGAGAGCCTTGGCTGGGGTGCTCTGTGCCTCTGCCCCAACCATATAGAGGGCAGAAGTACAGATACTCCCTGCAGTCTTTACAGCCTGCCATTTCAACATCTGTAAACACCAGGTCTTGATCCGAGCATCCGATGGGCCGGATCTCACATTGGCTCACTGTGTGTTCACACTTCTGGTCTGGGAGCAAATAGTCAGTTCTAGTATAGGTTTCATGTGTGGCTGAATACAGAGTAAAGCCCCTTTTCTGTGGGTGGGTAGCTCTCCACACATCTGTCAGCTCTCTTGCCTCCATGATCCACTTACACCCATGTCCCTGGCTAATGGTGGATCACCCCTGAGCCTCCCTCAGAGAATGCCTATCCAGGGTCCCCTCTGCCCAGAGGTTAAAATCTCCCCCCACCAGCAGCATCTCTCCATTAATCTCTAAGACTATATGCAAGGCCTGCGTACAAAACGAAACTGTCCCTGATTTGGGATATAAACTGATGCTAATACCACTTGAACTCCTGCAAGCATACCCTGCACAATTAGGAGGCGTCCGTCCACCCACTTAGACACCTGTACATGCTGTACATGCAATTGCTTATAGAGAAAGATCCCAACCCTTCACTTCTTCTCTGCTCCTGATGCCCAGAACACCTCCACACCATTGCCATCCTTACCTGTCATGCTTCCCCTTATTTTAACCTTGTCTCCTGTACAAACAGTATGAACAGACCTCTGAAACATTTGCACCAGCAGTGACCTCTTCATGGGGGAGTTCAACCCCTTGACATTTAGGCCCTGAAATCACAGAGCGTTTTCTAATGGAATTTTGCCATCATAAAACACTTCTGTGAATTAGGCCCTTAGTGTTTCTACCCTTAGCTGCCCCCCTTTTAACACCACAATCACATTTGCTGCTATTTCTTCCCACAGTTTGTGCAGGCAACCCCCATCTCCAGTACCCCTGTGCCTTGGCCCTCTTCCAACCTTCTGGCTGCATAGAACCTCCTATCCAACATAACATGACTTCCCCACCGAAAAACGACCATTCTCCTGATGATGCCTTTATCTCCGAGAGGATACCTGCAATGGCTTCCATCTTCGCTAAACTGGGGTGCTCTCCCTGTATCATGTGTACCCTTCCTGCTGCCATCTGAGGATCTCTCCTGTACTTTTGGAGAGCATTGATTGCGCAGCTCAGTCCTGGTGACACCTCTTGGTCCAGCCTGCTTCCTGGCATCTCTATGTAGGGACAGATGTTCACATCTTCGGTACTTGCACTCCCCGTAGTTGCTGCCTTACTCGTAGCAATACACCCTCACCCTCCTAGGTCCAGTCCGCCTGTCTCCCGTCTCCTGTAACACCATGGCCTTCATCAGTGTCTCTCCGCCTTCTCCTTCTCCTTCAACCAACGACTCACTGATCCCTCTTCCAAACCTCTCCTCTCCATGGTCCGCCGCAGTCCCTGGCTGCTGGATTGAGTTTCTGCCGTGCTAACGGTGCCTCTGTTAGGCTGCAGCGGGTAACCACCCTCCTACCCAGCTGCCTTCCTCACACTGGCCCGATTCTCCACTCTCCTCTCCCCTAGGGATCACAGCTGCCGTTACTCTGCTTGGCTCGGCAGGCCCACGGATTGAGTTCCTGGGCCACGGTCCTACCACGCTGCGAACACTGCACCTTTATCTGGGAGCAGGGACGCACCTGTCACTCGTGTCCATGGTCTCTCCAATTTCCGCTCTTCCCGCAAGCCTCAGCGCTTCCTTCGCCTTCTCTATCTTCACTAACTCACTGCTTGTCTGCCCTTAACTCCCCAGGGGTTCCCTGGTCCCATCTCCCCAGTTCAACTACTTCGAAGGTTGAACTGTACAGTTTCTTTTCATTGCATAGGACAGGAGCTTGCAGGAGCTATGATCTACACGGCAATTGCATTCGGCATCCCCTAGCGGTCTCGTAAAGTTAGTTGCATTTTTTGTTGCTCTTACATCAATTAAAAAAGTAAAATGCACTTGCCAGTATTCTTTGTACCTCTTGTACAGTCTATACCCCTTGAGGGCTCTGAAATTCTACTTATCCAGAAGACAAGACTATAGGGAAGATGACCAGCAGTTCATAGGCCAACCCGGTCCAAAAAAGGAAAGGCGTTATCCAAGAGATAATCATTTCCCATTGGATGATATTATGTATCCCTTCATGCTACGGATGTGCATGAATATAAATACCTGAGGGCATTAGAGCTCTTTCGACCAGAGTTGTGGGAGCAATGTCTTTTCTTCAAAGAGGGGTCCCAGTCACAGATATCTGTCTGCGGCTTACTTGGCCCGCCTTTCATTCTTTTTAATTCATCTGCTAGACTCAATGTTCCAGGATGATGCCATTGAAAAAAAAATCAGCCCTACATAGCATTTTAATTTAACAAGCAATTGCATACCCGCCTCCATTCGATAACAAACAATCGCTTTTGGAGTCTGTTAAAAGATGAGGAATCTGTGACCTACATCCTATAATATCAGAAGTCTTCTTAACGTCATGGCACGAATCGATCAGGGTGTGAGTGCAGTTGCGGTCACCTTGAATGCCCAGAAGGCCTTCGACATGGTGTCCTGGAAGTACATGTGGCTCGTCCTTGAGACCATGGGCATAGGACCCAGGATGATTGCATACATTAAGCTACTATACACATCCCCGGTTGCCAGGGTCCGTGTCAACTCCCAAACTTCCGATTTGTTCCCTCTTTTTAGAGGCACCCGTCAGGGATGCCCGTTCTCCCCGATCTTATTTGCCCTGGCTATCGAGCCCATGGCGGACTATGTCAGGGAGCGTCACTCACGTAAAGGGATACGGCTACAGGATACCCCCGAAATTATCTTACTCTACGCGGATGATGTGCTGCTATTCGTCAGAGACCCCAATGACCACCTCGACCCAATCCTGCGTGACATCACCCGCATCGGTACATATTCTGGTTTCACAATCAATTATGCCAAGTCTGAACTCTTCCCTTTCACGAGCTCCACAGCGCGCCCTGCCACTGAGTACCCGCTCCGTTGGTCACCTGACGGGATTAAATACCTGGGAATCCAGGTGTCCCTGACCAAAGACACCCTCCTGGCTGACAACTACTTGGGCGCGGCAAAACAGGCTGAAGCCAAGATAGCGCGCTGGCGCCCTCTTCCGCTATCTCTAGCGGGGAGACTTTCACTGGTAAAAATTATACTACTTCCTAAGCTGCTGTATATATTCACTAATGTACCTATCTGGCCTGGTAAGAAATATTTTGCAGACCTACACAAGCTGTGCGCTCAGTTTCTGTGGCACTCAGGGGCAGTGCGTAAAAAATGGCTTGCTATGACACTTCCCTACGAAAAAGGTGGTTTCACTGCCCCTGATATGCTGCGGTACTGGATCGCAGTGCAGGTACTTTTTGCTTCCTACTGGTACCACGGGTCCCCCGCCCCCCACACCCTCATGTCAAGCTGGAGGCCCTGGCGGCATCTGGCACCAACATAATGTCCTTAATATTACATCGTCGATACGAGCCGGACTCACCCATTGACCCGGTCCGAACTACTGTACAGGCTTGGGGACGGATATTCGCCACGGGGGCCGAGGAACACCCATATTACAAGTGGCTCCCCGCTTGGCGTTTCCCTGGGCTGGAACCCACAAACGACATGGCCCTGGCACGACACTGGCAGTCCGTGGGATACAGCCGGTCAAGTGGCACAGCGAGTAGAGTGCTCGCTTGACATCCTCCTGGCGGGGCCAAACTCGGCCTTTCATCCTTCCGAGGTCGATAAATGAGCACCACACAGCGTGGGTAATAATAAGCAGCGCTCAGATACCTGAGGGTTCGTAGCGCTATATAAATGCCAAATTATTATAATAATAATAATAATAATAATAATAATAATAATAATAATAATAATATCTATCCCTAACTGACTTCTACCCAGATGGGCAATTCATAACACTGCAGACCTGGAAGCCGGGCCACTCGGGGTCACCGTTGGAACTTTTACAATTTTATAGGCTCTGAGCTGCCTTCCGTGGTGCCTGGCCTGGGTTTCCCAATGAACCCCCTGATTCCCCTAGGATTTCCTACATAGCCAACTCGGGTGGAGGCCGTGGGGTGGTGTCCTCACTATACAAACTCCTCCTAACTTCTGCCCCACCACAGCCTTCTGGGGCCCGGGACGACTGGGCATCCGAACTGGAGTTGGAACTCACCGACTACTGTGGACGAAAATGTGCTCCCACACTAATAGAGTCTCCTTGAACTTCTGCTACCGTACCACTCAGTACAAACTGTTGAACAGGTTATATTACACCCCACACAAGATCTCCAGGTTTGCTTGCTCCGACCCAAGGCTTTATCCTCGCTGCGGTGCAGAGGATGCGGGCCATCTGCATATGTTCTGGGTCTGTCTGAGGTTAGCAGCATTTTGGGACGAGATCCTGAAAACTCAGAAATCTGTGACACTGTTGTTGAGCCTGACCCACTGGGGGTACTGTTTGGGGTGTGGGGGGCCGAGGGAGCCAGAAGTGCTGCTGAATTCTTAAATGTGAGTTGCATAGTTTCTAAGAAGTGTGTATTGCAGAGCTGGAAGTCCTCCTCCCCCCCCCCACATTCCAGAAATGGTTGAACTTATTAACATGGTCTCGGAACTGTGAGGAGGAGGAGGAGTACCTCACTACCCCCCCGGCCCACTCCTGGCCTAAAAATATCTGGTCTCCCGTTAACAGCTATCTTAACAGCCTAGACACACCCTCTTCTGGGGACAGCTCATCACAATCATCTCTATAAGGTGCCACAGCTTTGGACGCTGCATGATGCTGCATTCCTGACTGTCTTTATGTTACTGTTCATATGCACCACTGTACTCAGTTAAATATGTATTTTGTCACTCTTGGCTGCTCTGATGTATGTGTAAGATATTCACCTCTGCCAACAAAAAGAAAATTAAAAAAAAAAGATGAGGAATCTGTGAGAGGAATGTGTCCATTAGAAGAACAAATTACTTACCTTTAGTAATGTTCTTTCTGGTCGGCATAGTATTCCTCCCACAGATTCCACGTCACGCTCCCACCTACCCCTCTAATGGAACTGTTCTCTTAAATACATTTTGGGGAAAAATGTCAAGTGGGCATAGTAAGCGTATGTCTCTGGTTTGCCGTCTTTGCCTTGCTGGTGTGGAAAAAAGGTGGTATTGAGAAAAATGGTGCTGAAAGCTCGGCACGAGCACACAGACAATGCAGTCACAAGACAAAGCTAACGAGATGGACGTTTTTTAAGTCAGAGCCAATGAGTGCCACCTAGTGGCGTAAAAAAGGCCTTCCGGTGCTAACTGCGTATTTCAAAAGATGAAGATTCTGTAGGAGAAATACTGTGTCCACCGGAAAGAACATTCCCAAAGGTAAGTAATTTATGTGGAATTTCTATTATGCTACTTTAGTCAGGATAAGTAAATGTTAAGGTCTGTGGCCCTGGGGCATGGAATAGTAGGAACTAGCTCAGCTGTCCTTGCTGGCAAGAAACGTATTGGTGAATGTGTGCGAGTTTCTTGTAAACACAGTTAAAATGGAAGTATTTGTTTGAAAAGGTCACTGTTAATTTGAAGTTTGTGGAGATAAATGTATAAGTTCAGTGTGAAGATCAACAAATAAAGACAATAAAATACAATGGGCCTCATCACGAGTTGGGTGGAATTCTGCAACAATTTTCACAGAGTGGAATTAGCGTTACTGGTGGTACAAGCTGCGGTATCAGTGCTGAATCACGACGTGGTGTCAATGCGTGCCCCACTCTGGTGGTAACACTATACCGCCTGGTGGAGAAGGCACCAAAGTAAGGCACTCTGCCGGAATGCTAATAGCACTAGCACTACCACTGCGTCCCTCCGGTGCTATTAGCGCCTGCGCAATTAGCAACCATGGAAATAGCGTCATTGCCGGAACAGGAAGTATGGTGGCGCGTATCTTTAAAACTCAATCCAATCTGAATCACCAACTTCCTGCAGGCAACTGAACATGAAACACCCTGCCAACATGTCTCAGAAGCAGACCGGAGGGAAGGTGCCAGAGAACCGGCTGAGAAAACCAAAATTCATTGATGGAGAATCAGTAGTCGTCAAGTGGACCACTGTGATGAGCTGTATGACAGCAGACAACGGATGACAACAGGCCAGCGCAAGACTGCCATTGTGCTTGCCATAAGCCAGAAGGGTGACTGCGGTGGGCAGCATCTCCCGTGATGCAGAGGACTGCCGGAAGAGGTGGAACAACCTCAGGGTCCAGGTGCGAGGACTCCTCTCCCAACACCGGCAGGGGTCCTTGGCAACTGGAGGGGGTACCATCGAGCCACTCTTCCTGGTACCATGGGAGGAGAAATGCAGTACCATCCTCGACATGGAGGACATCGAGGGAGTCAGTGTAGCGGAGATGGCTGCCAGCAGCCAGAAGGCAGGAGGTGAGTCAACCCCTCCCCCTCCACACAGCAAATGACCATGCATACATGTCAGCCCAGCACAAGACGACTTAGTGGACAGGGACACATGCCAGCAGACCCAGCAGCTAGGCTGGGCAATCAGGGTGTAGTGACGGGGTGCCACATCAGCCAAACACCACAGCAGCCAGGGGCAGGGCACCGAGTGCACCCCTGAAAGTCACTGCAGTGTGAGGGAGTGGCAAGCAACCAATCCAAGTGCAATGCACAGCACACCCATGCTGGTGCACCCTCTGCCAGCAGGATTGTGGTGCGTGAGTAACCACGACACGGGGCAGCAGTCACATCAACATATTGCGGGCCCAGTTGGCCTGCCGCATGTTGGCATGGCAGAAGTGCCCCATGGAAGCACATGTCGCCCTACACTGAGATGGGTGCAGCAAGCCAAATACAACACACGGTATCCGGTCATATTTTCGAAAACATGTTTTCGAAATACCATTTTGTCGAAAACATTTTGCCAATTTTTTTTTTTCTAATGTATTATTTTTTATTTTATGTTTTTTTTGTTTCATACGTAAAAGAAACATTAAAAAAAAATAGCGGTTTGGGGGGGGGAGCCCCCATTTCAAAAATATATATATTTTTTAAAAAACATTCGATTTTTTTTTCCGCCAATTTTGTGCCGACAAAAAGGCATTTCGAAAATATGGCATTCGAAAAAGTCACTATAAACCACAACACACCACAGTGCAACACTGATGGCTACACAGCAGCGTCCCATAGAGCCATGGGAGTGCCATACACAAAGCCACCACACCCATTCCCACAAGGCGTGCGTCACCTGGGGAGAGGTTGTGGGGGCATGAACACATACAACCTTCCTATGTGCAGCCATAACCAAGGCTGTGCCTGTAGGCCATCACCTGACCATGAGAGCATACCGCAACATGCGTGACACTGCAGGACCACAAGCATGCATGTAATAGCTCAGCCGCCCCTGCATGAATATCCTACCTTCACCACACACAGGCCGAAGGCCACCTGGCAATGTGTCATACACACACGGCTGCAACCATTCCCACAATACTGTGTCCACATGCAATGTCCCCTGAGCAGCCATGCCCAAATGTGTGGGGTGCCACTCTGTACCATAGCATATGTGTATTGCATGCCAACACACGTGAAAGAACCATTCTTGACAACATTTCATGTGTCCCCTACAGGCACCTCCAGAAGCATCAGAGGCGGATGAGGGGGCAGGCCAGTTGGAAAATGGTGCCTCCAGGCCCTCAAGGTCCACCACCACCACCCCTCAAGGGTGGCCACACGCCAAGCCAAGGCGCAAGGACGGCCATGCCACAGCTGGACCCGGTAAATCCAAGCCTGCAGGTGGCAGCCCAGACCCTGCGCTAACCTTACGTGACACCAGGACAATCTCTACACCCACTCTGGCAGCTGCAGTGGCTGAACCTGAGACCACACCTGCTGGCAGGGCCTCCATTGACACCCAAGTGCCACAGGGTGATGAAGGTTCACACACCCCTAATAGCCCTCCCCGCTGCCATAGTGCCCAGACACCCAAGCTGAACGTTGTAAGGAAAGGCTTGGTATCATCAATGAAGACTGACATAAATCCTACACAGTTCAAGGGTTTTTATTGAAGTTCAAAGGGTTGGTTAAACACCTATCTTAACCTAGATCTAAGGATTGGAGCAAGCTAAAACCATAAAATAATAATAACGCAGTCTTAGTCGAGTCTGTCAACATAAAAGGGTCTATGGTAATAAACCTATTGCCAATTCCTACTTCTAAATACAAAATGGTGTGGAACAGTAGTGTATGCAAAAAAGGAAAAAGTGTTCAAGAAACAATATGTCAGGACAGTTGAGCGGTTGGCCTCCCTTCCCCACGCTTTCAGCACGGGACAAGGCAGCACGCTCAAGTCTTGTGCACACTCTGGCTTCCTCGGCACAAGGACACAGTTCAGTGGTTCAGTTGGTCTCGCACCACTTTGACAAAGTCTTTAAAAAACAAAAAGGATTCTCAAAAGAAACGTCTCTTGTTAAAACACAGGCTTCCTCCGCCTTGAAACAAAGTTTGCTTTGCTTGTCAATGCAGACTTCCTTTGTCAGAATACAGGCTTCTTCTGCCTTGAAATAAAAGTTCACTTTACTTGTCAAAACACACAGACTTCTCTTACTTGTCACTTTGGGCTTTCCCTTCTCCACGTTTTTTTCGTCTAAGGGCCCGATTCTCATCATGGCGCAGTGAACGTGCTAAATAGTACGATTCACTGCACCATTTCGTGATGCCCAGGCAGCACTGCTATTCTGAAGTGGGCCTGGGCGTTATCGCAACGCACAACAGTGCTTTCGCTGTAATCCGCCTGTTTCTAATGGAAACAGGTGGATTGCAGAATTTCGGCAGCATTTTCATTAAATAACGAGGGAATCGTTATTTAACAAAAATGCTGCCGATACACCAAAATGAGCAGCTTAAACATTGCAGGATGTTGAAGCTGCTTACATTGGTGTATAGGAAAGTGTTCATATACACCCGTGTGGTGTATATGAACACTTTAATTTAAAGCGAGCAGCTTCAACGTTGCATCCTGCAACGTTGAAGCTGCTGGCTTTGGTGTAAATGAAAGTGTTCATATACACCCATGGGGTGTACATGAACACTTTCATTTACACCAAAGCCAGCAGCTTCAACGTTGCAGAATGTAACGTTGAAGCTGCTCACATTGGTTTAAATAAAAGTGTTCATATACACCCGTGCGGTGTATATGAACACTTTCATTGAAAGCGAAAAGCTTCAACGTTGCATCCTGCAAAGTTGAAGCTGCTTGCTTTGGTGTAAATGAAAGTGTTACCCGTGTGTTGTATATGAACACTTTCATGTACACCAAAGCAAGCAGCTTCAACATTGCAGCAATGTTGAAGCTGCTTGCTTTGGTGTACATGAAAGTGTCCATATACAACACGGGTGTATATGGACACTTCCATTTACACCAGACAAGGCTTCTTGTGGCACTCCTCCAGTTTAACGGCACCAAAAGGGTACCGTATTTGTCCACTAGTTTAGCACACATATTAAACTGGAGGAGTGCCACAAGAATAGGTTTCCAAAAAGCCAGTTTACAAATGTGTCGGTTGCTAGGTTGTTTTCCAACCCATCTTAGCAACCGCCACATGTATTCCGAAAGTGGCGCATTCCTTCTGACTACGGAAGAATGCGCCACCTTCAGAATAGGTCTTAGGTACCGAAAAGGTTGTTAACCATTTTAACGTCCTTTTCGGTACTTAACACCTACATGAGAATCTGGCCCTAAGGCTTTTGAAACGTCATAGCGTTTTACTTAAACCATACCTGACCACTTCGACTTTCACAGTATTACCTTCTTTCCCGGTTTCTGCTGATACTTGTAGTTCCTTTTGTTACTCATACAGTTCAATATCTCAGTATCTGGACCTTCTGTGTGCAAAGTCTCTTTGCAATCCTAAGTGTCTTACTTTAGTGGGCTTGATGCGACAAACAAACATTCAAAGTTCCTTTTTCCTCAGGATTCTCCTATGCACAACTTCTCTGGTTATTCACTGTCCACCCAGGCTCCCTCTCCGCCGGGCTCAGACCCACCTCAACACAAAACCTTCAATTAGTCTCCTTCTGCTGGGCCAGGACCAATATATCTAATTTTCCATACTTTCTTTACTCTATCAAAATCAAAGACTTTCGACTGTGCGCAGGATTTTGCTTGGGCCGTCGCAGGACCACTCCAATTTACAATTCTTTACAACTCTTTAACTTTCACTTCTGCTACTTCTCAGCTGGATACCTTACAGAGACCTTCGATTTTGCACACACGCTGTGCCGGACCACTCTGTGTCACAGCTTTGCTCTTTTGGACTACAAGTCCCAGAATGCACATTCAAGGTTTTGTTCCTACTTCGCCAGTTACAGGCACTGCTGGGATTAACACAAAGTTTGTGACACAACAGGTTACCCTCCCTTAGTTACCCTCGAGTCACACAGTCTCCATCCTTTACCCTGAGTGATGAGGTGTTAGCGGGTCCTCTATTAGGTTTCACTTGAGGTCAGGGACCCTGCACCTGCCCTTCAACTAGCTGGGTTTCTGGAACTCACCCATGGAGCAAGCACTGATTTAACCACTACCAGAAAAGTGCAGCTGGAGTTTTGGTTCCCTGGGACACGGCTGCCCTGCCATACTGTAGCCCACTTTGTACTCACAGGCTTCAGTGTCTTGGCAGTCTTTCCCCCCTTCTGGCTTCCCAAGGTTCTCCCAGCTGCTGACTTCTCCTTCTGGTCTTCACAGTTCCTTCAGCATCCCCAGCTTGCTTGTCCGCCCTCAGGGTTGTGATCTAAGAGCAATGTCCCTCCCCTGTTCACCTGAACAAAGGATCCCTGGGAATAGCCTAGGAGAAATACCTCAGGTTTCTCACAACATGGACACCCCATCATTTTCCTCACTGGCCTTCAGACCTGATCCTCATCAGCACCCCCCTCTCATTCAACACACACCACCAAGCTAATCCATACTCTAGAGGCTGGACGAAATGGAGAGGCAGCAACGGGAGAGGAAGGACATTGGCCATACACATTTGCTGCACCTCCAGGCCTTTCGCGATTTCTTGCAAGGGGCCACCGGCAGGATATGAGGACAATGGAGTTGAACCAAGCACAGGCGGCTGCCAGTACGGCCACCCTGACTGTGTATGGGCAGCGAGGCCAGGAGATGATGGGGGTTTTCAGCCTTTGCAGAGTTGATGCGCCAAAGCATAGAACTCGCTCTGCAGCACATCCAGGGTCAATACCCTCAATTTTGGCCACCCCCACTTAGTAGTCACAGCCCAGCATACTCAGGCACCGATCTGAGCACCGTTTGGGGCCGAAATAACTAGGGGAAGCCCTGAGTGGGTAGAGGCCACGGAAGCCACAGTGACACACGTTTTGCCCACAGTCGGTGTGCTGGGGTGTTAGTGGGGGAGGGGGTAGTGTGCTGGGGTGTTGGTGGCGAGAGGGGTTAGTTGGTGCACTTTATTTCATTAAAATAGTTGAACTCAGTCAATGCAAGGGCATTCCTCATTGTGTCATGGTTGTGTTCATTAATTGACGTGAGTGTCAAACACTGGTGCATGGCATGTGCCATGTGAATGTCTTAGAAAGAATTGTCTATCAGACACCTCTGCCACAGGCACTGCATCCTCATCCTCTAGGGGTGGCATGTCCACATCAGGGGGTAGAGGGACATTCCGCTAGAGGCAGATATTGTGCAGCATGGCAAAAACAAGCACTATTATGCCCACTTTTTCAGGTGAGTACATCTGGGCTCCTCCTGTACGGTCCAGGCAGCGTAAACAGGCCTTCAGAATGCCAAAGGTTTGCTCTATGCACACAAGGGTACTACTGTGAGTGTAGTTGTAGGCAATATCCTGTAGTGTGGATCACGCACAGGTGTCTTGAGCCAGGGCAGCTGCAGGTATCCAGAGTCACCTGAATGGAGAGAGGCACAGCCATGAGTCACAGTGTATTGTGGGGGCATTTCACGGCATCAGGGCATTGGACATCAATTGCACGCATATGGGGCTTCATTGCGTGGCATGTGTCTTTGCAATGGTTGTGCATGTTGTGTCACTCGTATCATGCCTTGTATGTACTTAACATGCAACCTGTTAACTTGCAGCAGATGTTACTTCATGTGTCTGTCTGTGCCATGTCAGGCTGACATGGTAGCTGTCTTGTGGCAGTGTATTGCTCTCATGCATGTGGCCTGATGGGTTTCCTATCAGCCCTCTCTATGCTTCTGGGGGAAGTGGGTCGACATTGCTGGCTGAGTGTGCATGGCTGTGGTACTGGAAGGGTTGATGTTGTGTGATGCGATGTGGCACTTTGACATTGGTTCGATTATACAAGTTACATTGTGGTACCTGTAGTCATGTGCGTGTTTGGAGTTGCTACTGTATGTGTTCATCAGCTTCTCAGCCCATGTATGTCCGACATGTGCATGCTCCCTGGGCTGTACTGTGATGTTGGTGCAGGAGATGGGCATGACTTTTGCATTCGTTTGTCATGCCATGCTTTGTGGAATTTTTCACATCCCACCACCCTCATTTGGTCAGGTGCATCGCAGCGCCTGCGTTCTGGCAGTTTTACCCTATCCACATCCGTTGTCCTCTGTGCCTCTCCATGTTTCCAGGCAGTGTACTGTTCCGTAGGATCATGGCATCTTGGGTGGAACCAGGGTAGTGGGAACTGCAGTGGGTGATGTACAGGTTGGGGTCGCAGGTCACCTGCACATTTAGAGAGTGGTAGTACTTCCTGTTGTGGTACACTGCTTCGTGTGTCTGCGGGGCCACCAACGCAACATGGGTACAGTCCAAGGCTGCGATGACATTTGCATTTGAGCAACAGCATAGCACTGTGCCTTCATGGTGTGAACCTGTGCTGGGCAGTAAGATGTGGCGTGGAACATGCCACAAGACAGCATCCAGCACCTGGGCCAAAACTGCACAAAATGTGGGCCATGCTGTGCCGTGGATCATGGCCAGAAAGTGCTGGAAGGTGGCGGTTCCCAGGAATTGTAGTACAGACACTAGCTTTAGCAGTGGGGGCACAGCTGTCCAGATGTCAATCCTGCTCCCTATGTCGCCCTGGATTGTGGTGAGCAGCTCACTTATGCTCTCCCTGTCGAGGTGGTACAGGGTGACCAACTGGCTGTCAGTGAGGGTCCAAGGTGGAGGCCTGACCCTGGGGATCGGGGCACACCTTGCTTGGCCACTCCTTCTCCTCCTCCTCCCCCCTGTATGCCCTGTGCCCTTGGCTGGTTGTCCTGCCTCTGTACTTCCAGGCGCAGCATGAGCAGCTGAATGTCCCATCTCGCAATGGCTAATGGCAGCATGGTGTTTGTAACTGTGCTTGGGGAAGGCCTGCACCTTATGTAGCCCTCTGGAGTGAAATGGGATCACCAGTTGCTTAATTTCTGCCACCTGTGTTCATTTACCTTCACCTGGAGGCAGCAGGTAATTGTGGTGTGTTTTTGGCAGTATTAGCGCCGTTTTCCAGCGCTAATACCACCGTGCAGGGACTTCTGATACGGCAGTGATTGCGTTTCATGGTATCAGCTTAGGGTCTGCCGGTTGTAATAGCCCCAGTGGTATTTTTGCACCGGCTGTTTTGCAGTCGGCTACATTTGCACCGGCTCATGATACAACGGAACGGTATTGCCAGCGCTAATTCCATTAAGGTCACTTTTATGGCTTACCGCCCACCTCATGATGAGGCCCAGTGTATTGTATAAGAACCTTTTCTCTCCCTCATCCCATTCCCCTTGCTCCACGCCTCTGACCTATAGGATGGAGCAAGAGCCTTTTGCATAAGAAAGTCCTTCAAGTTAGAATTTTATAGCAGGGTCAATGTGCACACAGAGCGCATGGCCCTGGCACACATTACATCGCCTCCTGGCAATGACTGTAAGTCCTTTTCTCTACATGGATTGAATGGGATTCTTGTACATCAGCCTTTTTTATATTGCTTCATTTATTGGATCCTATCTCCTCTGCTGATTCCTTGTTTTTCAAATGTCCAGCCTGCAGGTTGGAACCTCAGAAAATGTTAAAGCACTCTTGAACAGTGCTGGGAGGTATCACTCGTGCCTGTGGTACCACAAGGGTATTGGGCATCCTTGTGGCCCCACAAGAAGTGTTGCTGCCCAGTCTGAGACCAAACTTTCCTTTACTGATGCCACAGGTTTGAATACGCTTGGAACCAGGAGGCTCCAACGGACATGTATGTTTAAAAGTCTATTTAGCAGAGGCGTTGCTAGGGGGGGGCTAAGGGAGCTATAGCCCTGGGTCTTTTGGTTGTAGCCCCGGATAGAAGTTCAGGGGTTACAACCAAAAAGCTAGCTAGCCCCAAGTCCTGACAGTCCTGACATTAGCGTAGCCCCAGATCTTTTCCAGACCTAACAACACCCCTGCTATTTAGATTTTGAATATGTTTTGTCATTTTCCAAACTTTATGTCAAATAGAATATGAAGCCTTCAGGTTGCAATGTTGTCCATTACTGACCCTCATGACAGTTGCATATGGCGTCTGGGGATTCGTCATAATAGTAAAAACTGTGAGGCTTTCCAGGTGCTGAACTCAAAGGGATGATGCTCTTCATGTTTCAAAGCACAGTCTCTTCAAGTCTCACGAAAAGTCAAAGGAGGCCAGCCTTCTATTGGTTGCCCGCTGGTGCCCCTCAGAGCTGAAGCATATTCAATTTGACCAGTTGCAAGAGAGGGACTGTGGCCTGAGGCCCTACACTGTTTCCATGGAGAATAGGCATTTGAAGAAGTTGCATCCCAGTGGTGCATCTCGGTCTTCCTATCAAAGTGACTCAGAGAAAAAGAAGACGACTGATTCCTCCACTAAGTATCCCCCAGTCAGGTCAGTGGTGAAGGCTGTTATGGCACATTTGGCACCAGAGGATTTGGAATACTTCTGGCACTTCGTGCTGGCCCTTTTTTCTCAAATTTGTCAGCAACTTTGTGTGCCTCTCAACATGCCTGCAGAGCCTCGTGGATCAGGAGAGCTGACACAGGAGTGTCTCCAGGGGCTTTGGGGTCTCCCTGCACTGGAACATAGGGAGAGGCTGTGGTAATTGACTTATTCGATAGGGGCTCCTCTACTGGTTCCATGGAATAGAGAGCTGCTTAGGAGGCATTGCATGAGTGCTGTCTTAGAGAAAGGTTGGCTTTCTGGTAAAGGCCCCCTGCTTGGCGTTGTGCAGATGGGTCAAATCCTTTCTCATAGGAGAAGAGGAATAAGATATAAGGGACTGGAAGAACATTATTCCAGGGTTCAGGAGAGCTTTGATGTGGCTGACAAAGGTGTTGTTTATGCAGCGGTCTTAAGAGATCTGCAGGATGCCAGCGGCCTGGAAACCACTCCTGAGATTATGTTGGATGAGCAGGTCCCTGTGGGCCTGAGTGCCGAATGTTCCTCCTACATCAGCCTTAAGTGGATTGCTATTGAGGCCATGGTTATTCATGTCTCTAATGTCATTGAACTTTATAAAAGTGATAATCTAATGGACAAGATGCAGAAAAGTCCAAAGGAGGGTCAGACTTTTCTGCTTTTTGGGAGAGAGTTTTAAGAACCAAGTGGCTAACATCTCTGAGAAGCCTCTGTTGGTTCCAGCATTGAACAAAAACACATTGACAAAGTACAGCCCTATCAGGGGAGACCACTGTTATCTCTTTGACTATCCAAACGCTGATTTGTTGATGGTTCATGCTGCCAACCTGAGTGACCATCCTAATCTGTTTCTTGCAATCCGGCCTGGTAGGGAGTCAAAAATGTATCGATGATATGTCCGAGAAGATGCTTACCTTAGGCTCATTGACCATGGGATCTGAAAATGTTGCAACCACCCTGAGGAGGAATTATTTTGCCTTCTGGGAGGTGGTGAAATATTCTCTTTGCACACCACGGCAGAGTGTTGCGAGTTCATAAAATAGAGGCTGACGGATTCAAATAATCCCAACATATCATCCATGCTGGGTTGGAGACAGTAGCCCCAGTGGCCAAAGGGATGATGCCATCATTAACCTTTAGCTGTCATGGTTAGTTGTGACTATCAGGTTTTTTCGCCTGACATGCAAACTAAAATTACTCATTAATTAATTAAAGCTTTATTTCGGTCATAAAACCATAAAAGCAGTTCAACACATTTTACAAAAATACACAATATATTAAACATTATTAAACATTATTAATAAAATATAATAAAAACACCGGAATATTATACAATTATTATGAAGAAAAGAAAGAAAAACAAGTCATAAGGAGAGCACGGCTCGCAGCCTTAATGTAAAAAGAAAACAGCATCAATTACACCTAGTTTTAACAGAAGGGGACTACAAAATCTCAAACTGTTTTAACCCCATACATGTTTTGATTGCTCTTACCCTCAGTTACCATGCTATGTGTATATAACGAGATGTTACAAATACAACAGAGACACTTTGCAGGTTGCTTAGGTATAACGCCGGCTCCCTTCTGTTGCAAATACCCACAGCAATTAAAATTGTCTCAGATATCTGCGTCTCAGTGTCAGGGTCTTGTGGCAGATCAGCATGAAATGCAATACATTTTCTTTTTTTGGTTTACACAGTGGCATAAAGCAGACTCCTGGGATTTCCAGAGATGTGTGAAGCTCGTCACAGCCAACGTCCCTAATCTAAAATGAAAATATAAGGATTTTTCATAGGTCGTACTAATTAAGTCAACATATGCTATACCAGCCTTGAGCAGTCTGTTGCTGATATAGTCAGGGCCTGCAGACAATTTCTGAGCTTAACGGATTAGATTGTTTCTTAACTGAATGTTGATGGCTGAGCTTACTGTCTTTCTTCCTACTGCCTTGGAGGAGGTTGGTTCTATCCAAAGGTCATTAAGATTGAATAGACCGTTTTTTTCATGGATAGGTCATTTCGAACATCTGCCACACTCCAGGATTAAAAAATGTAACAGCGCCTCCCAATAAGATATTAGACCTTCCTGGCTCCACAGTCTTATCCATTGTCTAACTGGGTCGAACTTCACCTTGATCATCACTGGTAAAATACCTAATTCCAGATATATTAAGGAAGACAGCATGTTTAGGGGTAGAAATAACAGTTTTTTAAAAAGAATTCTCTTGCAAGATTGTAAATTGCAGTTCCCATTTCCCAGATTCCTGGAATCTAATCCCCAAGTAGTTAAAATAGTTTACCCGCTCAACCGGAGCGTTACCAATTCTTAAGGAGACTGACCCATGTTTGGAGGAGCTAGGACGGAAGACCATGATCTTTGATTTTTCAACATTTAATTCTAATTTTAAATCTGCATTTAACTCGAAGATTGATAAAGCCTTTATTAAACCCGCTGGAGTTGGTGATAATATTACAGCGTCGTCAGCGTAAAAAAGCGCCAGGTATTTTGCTGAGCCCATTTCTGATAACCCTGGCGCTCTTTTAGCAAGGCATCAATCATTTCTTTAATATCTATGTTGAAAAACAGGGCAGCGAGGACACATCCCCGCCTCACACCCTTGCTTACCTATTATGCTTTAATGCAAAGGTTTTGGGAATACAATGAAGATATTATTGAGATTAGCTTCGGGGGGCTTTACAAGCTTCAAGTTTGCGCCACAAAATGACCCTCAACACTGAGTCAGAGCTGGTTTTTAGATCTAAGAATGCAACATACAGCTTAATCTTAGATAGAGTTTACATATTTTTGAATTGGAAGAAACAGGAGGAAACATTGGTTGATGGTGCCTATATTTTACCAATAGCCTGCATGATGAATGCTTACTACATGGTTGGAGTCAGACCACAACTGTAAGTGACTGAGAATGGACTTTGTAAAAAATTTTCTATCCACATCTAACAAAGAAATGGGGCGATAATTCCAAGGTGAATCTCTGCAACCATTTTTGAATAAAGGAATAAATACAGCCTGTCACCAGGAAGGCGGAAATTATACCTGTGGAGAGAATGATGTTAAAAACTCTACATAGGACCGGGACCCACACAGACAACTCTTCTTTATAAAACTCAACAAGGATCCATTCAAGACCGACCACCTTTCAATGAAGAATGAAAAGGCGGTCGGCCTTGATTGGACCAACTGCCATAGGGCTGCACCAACTTCAGACATACTCAAGTGTACATCACGTTCTTTTGTCTCATCAATTAGAGCCGTTTTACACTCATACAGTTCTTCTCCCAGGTGCGGCTTATACAAGTTTGAGGAGCAGGACTCCCACTCATCAGTCAGATACAACATTGCTGTGCCTGGGTTCCATTCTTCATCTTACCTGCCACCATCCTGCAGCAGAGGATATTGTCCCCCTGTTCTAGCGTTCTATGCAAAGCTGACGATTCTTCACACAGAAATATTTTTTTTAATGCAATTAATTCCTTGTAACATACTTGCAAAGCTTGCAGTTCATCTTTGGCAGCACTTATTCTAGATTTAACACACATTATAATGTCTTTCGTGGCAGAGTGACAATCACTGTCATACCAAGATGGCATTGCGGTACATCTTCATCTGTTGGGGACAAGTGGTCCAGTTACAAAGGGGGCAAGGATAAACTTTATATTATAAAAATAAATCATCACAGAAAGAGGTGTGTTCTCAGTAGCACAGATTGATGTTAGATCATTCATTATACACTCATATATGGCAGGTCTCTGCCCTCTTCAATTAACCTTGCCCATTTTACTTGTTTCCGTGCATTAGTAGATATCTTAATCTTCTGAGATGGTCCATTGCATGGAACAATACCCATTTCTGGGCCCAGTCGGATAACGACAGAGAGGGGATAATGATCACTCTCAACCCTATCACCAATTTCAAAGTCAATGACAAGGTCCCATTGATCTCCTAAAACAAAAAAACGTAGTCTATTAATGAAGACCCAGAGTCCCGTAAACAACTTCCTTGCCAGTTGGTCCTTTAGAAATCATCCATTACAAGCTCTCAAGTTTAGCTCAAAAAGGTTTCTCGTCACCACAGAGGCCAAACTGTTTATTTTCTTCGGGTCAGCAACAGTCGCCTCCGGGATTCCCCATGTCCTATCTTGATCTTCCCAGTGATCTGCGTGATCTTTCTGTGGTTCCACTTGCATATTGAAATCACCTGCAACTATGACGAGACCACCCCTGCCTTTCTGCAGTCGAGCACTGGCAGTGTCATGAAACAAGTTCACCACTGACATACCCTGTGGACCTGATGGTCTATCGTAAATATTAAATAACATCAATTGCTTGCCGCCGGTTAGCTGTATTATTAAAAGCTGTAGGTCAGCTGATAAGCACAAGTGATCAACCACTTTCACCCGCAGAGTAGACTCCAACCATATTACCAAACTACCACTAGGCCTAACTTTTGGGCCCTTGGTTGCTGGCACAGAAAACGACCTATAACCCTGAAACAGAGCTCACGGCCCACATTTCCTGGAAAATAACAATTTGGTGGATTCTTATAAAATCACTCCATCCAGGGAGTTCCACCAATCTACTGAGGCCTGCCACATTCCAAGATAATACGTTCTGACCAGAACCTTCATACTCTCCAGAGCTTCCCCCACGGGGTCCGTCAACCTAATCAAGGTTTGATACTTCCCTCCAGATACCCGGGAGCCTTGCTTCTGCATAATTCAGGTCCTGACTAGGGGAATAGTACCTAAGGTCAGAGCTAACACCAGCACCATCCCTACCCATAGGCAAACTCCTCAGGAAGTGGTGCTGGCAGGGTACGAAGCAGATTGAAAAGCCGAAACCCAAAACCCATTTCATAAAAGTGTTTGGCGTGTCTGCAAATTAGGTCAGCTACAATGGAAGAAACCAAAGTAACCAAGACCCAATTTGTTGAGCTTGAGGATTTTGGTAGTTAAAGGTTCAAAATATAACCCGATGAAATACAGCACAGATCCGGGATATGGTGAAACAGTTCGAGAAAACATGAGCAATTCAAAAAGGGACTAGCTTGTGTTGGATTCAACTCAACAATTTTGATGTATTTAGAGATCGTACTCCACCTTTATACTACAGTCAGTGCCGCCTGACAGTGTTGCTCTTCCCAGCATTTGGACTCTCATACACCCACTCCTTTGCTTGCAATGGTTTGAAGCTCCAAAGAAGGGGGGGGCTCCGGGGGGCATCTGTCTTGGCGTGTATGCCATCTTGAATAGTACGTTCAACGCCTCTGTCCTCACGCACATCCTTAATGCTTTGCTCCATCTGTATAGAGTCTGAGTCTGTTTTAGTGATGGGGCGGGAGGATCGCATCCATCGGTCAAGGGGACCCTGTACCAGGGCCTGTCTCATAACTCTATTACTGTAAACATTAGTAATGATGAACTGATCGTCACAGGCAACATTTTCTGAGACCACTTTCCTTTTTTGAGTGTTATTAAACTCCACGTGTTTGTTTTGCTTGGACGGTCTGGGGGCTAGCTGCCTTATTTGTTTTTGCCTTCTTTTCCCAGGGGGTTTGGTAGGACTATTAAACAGATACTACTCCACGCGTAAAGCCTCTGCGGCTGCCTCCATCGATTCTGCAGTAATTTCCACCGCATCCTGGTGTGGGTCTCCACCTGTGAACAACAGTGGACCGGTATCCAGTGATTCCATTGAATACAATGCATCGAATACAAAAACATCGAATGCAAAAGCCTCGAAAAAATGCTTTTTTTTCGTAGGTAAAGGTTTTTTTTAAATTATAATGGCTTTTAAGGGGTAAAAAAACAGGGTTGCGGGGGACCCCCCATTTTAAAAAATGGAAAAAAATGAATTTTTTCGATGCATTTTTTTCGAGGCTTTTGCATTCGATGCTTTTGCATTCGATGCTATCACTATGAACCCAGTGGACCCACTGCCTTAGTCATAAGTATGCTTTCATGAGCGTAGGCGGCAGGATCCACACCCAGATCATGGTTGTGATTAATGGCCAACAAAGCCATTTGGACTGAGCCTACCCCGTCCACTTGGCTATCCAAACCTGGGCCCAAGACAGATCCAGGTTTTGAGTAGGAGTCAATTATAATATCCACAACAAGGGCTAAAATCTGTGATTGCTCGCCCTGATCATTCGCTAGATTCAATGAAGAGAAGGAATAACGCATCTAATTTTGCAATAATAGAGTTGAGTTGCATAGAGGTAGAAAAAAGTGAGGATACATCGTCATACCTCGATGATGAGGATATACTTAAAGGTATGTCAGCCTGCACACATTCCTTGTCACTGTGCCGCTTATATTGTCTTACTTTGTGCCCTCAGGTCCAAGGGAAATGCCCTGTAAGTTCAAACAGTGATTTAAAAGGGATTCATTGTTGTCAGTTACAGGAGATCCATGAGACATACTTTTTGGTAGATTACCAATATTATCTTCTTATTGTTACAGCTTCATCTCCCAGGCCAATTACTGAGCCCTCATCTTCATTATCTGCAGGTTTATTGTAGAAATAGTCCACAATTGTCTCCCAGGGATCGTTTGTGACTCCCTTTCTGTCTTTTTTGTTAGGTGGGGTTATGTTGGGACTAACACAACTGTGCGTTGGACTGTGAGCCCGCTTCCCTGGGCTCAAAAAGTAGCCATATCTTTGTTTTGTTGCACTTTTAATTTGTTTTGGTTTTGTTTTGGACCCTTGGCCTAAAATGAGACTCCAAGCCACTCCTCACTGATGGCGCCCAATGAGGACGAAACATGTCTGGGGATGCTTGTGGTCTCGTGCAGAAGCTTTGTGACCTGGCAGTTCGGGCTGGACTGCCCCTTTTGCAGTGGGATTAAGCCTAATTTGCATATGGTCTTTCCTCTTTTTGTAAGAGCTTGGCAGGCGAAGAACAATGGTCTGGAGGATTGCCCAGAGCAATTGCCAGAGGTTTAAGATTAATTCTAAACCTTCCAGCTATCACCTCCTTGTTTTGCAAAATAAAACAACTACATTAACCAAAATGCCATCTTGTCCGTCTCCTGATTTTGATTTACCACAGTACACACTTTGTGGATTTGCTAAATGTTCTACATTAGATGATGGAGAAATATATATGGTGTTGCCATAGGTAAGAGCAAGGAAGTGTGCAATATGTGCATCATTTTGTGAGAAGTGGAACCATCTTATTTAAAGTGTTTGTTTGATTGAAAGAAATAGGAACTTGTAATCTGTGGGGCCAGTGAGGGATGCTGGTCAATAGTGAATTCAAGACTATTGACTTTTGACAGATGACTCAAGCCTGGAGCTTGTACCCTTTTAGCATGCACAACAGGGCTGGCATTTCACCGAAATGCCAGGGGTAGCTAAAGTGACATCACACAGCCTTGACCTCTTATGACATCACAGGAAGTAATGTTATTTGACCCCCACCCCGAAGTGACATCACAGTAAGTGATGGAACATGACCTTTCACCCCTTGACAAAACAGGAAGTGGCTTAATATATTGTTCCTAAGTACACTACGAAAAATATGGTTGTGATATCACTATACTGTTATATACATTTCATACAAGAATGGATCACCACATGTATCATTAATATCAGGGTGTATAGGCTCATATTAACAAATTACTGTGAATGTAAGCAGACGTCCAAGGCCAAATGATAATAATATGTTAATATATAGCACTTTCGCTTAAGTGCTTTATATAGAACAATTATACATACAATATTACCCAGCCTGTGTTGATACTAATTTATCGACCTCAGAAGGATGAAGGGCTGAGTTGAGGTATTTAAGAACAGACTCAATCAGTGACTCACCCCCTAAAGTGTGCCTGAAATAAACCTTTAATGAGTCTAGCAATTATTGATTACAATTCCAGACAGACAAATTATTTGTTATTCCTATTCTTTCTAATTTAGGGTCACTGCTGAAAGTGTTACACTTGTGGAAACCACTGTTTTTAAGAGGCCTGAACAAGAAAGTCAGCCACTCCAAAAATAAAGAGCCACATGGCGCTGGCCACAGCCCAGGAGCTTACATTTAAAAAAAAAATATATAAATATTTATTTGTAGTTTTGTTTTAGGGGTAGAAAGGGGGACCACAGGGGTAGCAAGTGAGATCTCAGGGGTCGCAACTGCGACCCCTGGCAACCCCCAAATGATGTCCCTGATGCACAATTGTGACAGAAAATAACGGTAGAATGTATCAAGTGCAGCTGGGTAACCCAGAAAAAAATAAGTCCACTGACAATGCTGATCCATCCAATATCATCCAAGATCGATATAAGGCATGACTCAACTTCATGTATTGGGGTGAATACATCTTGAAGTGGGACACAGGCTTCCAATGATGCAACAAAGGTATAGAACTGAACTGCCACCCCCAGTTCCAATTATTAAAATGGGGACATATTGTCATGACTTCAGTCGGGCGGCGTTTCTTTTCTCTATGGAGACGCCATTAAGTTGTTCCACCACGTCTGACGGCCGTCTGAGAGCACCGCTCTAGTGTTTTTCCAAGATGGCCGCCGGCGTTACTTACGGCCGGCTCACTGTGGCGTTCCTCGCGTTGCACCTTCACTGTGTTTCCACGCCTCGAAGGTAACGCTTGGTGTATCCCTCCTACGTGTGTTTCTCTCCTGTGTTGCTTCCCGTGTCTCGTCCTCCTTTTTGTGCTCTCTCGGGCTGTTCGCTTCGGTACAGCTCGTACTGGTCTCTCTCCCCCTCTCTTTCCCTTTCCTCTCTGCCCTTCGGCTTGTCTTCCTCGCCCATGCTTCTACATTCATATAAGCCGGAGTGCTAGAAGTTCCATTCCTCCTGGAGCTATTTGTGAGCCACTTGGGCTACTTCTGGTGCCCTTATCACAGCTGTTCTCCGATCCCTTCTATGGTTCTGTTCTACGCTGAAGTATCGTTCGCCTGGACTTCTCATTGCCACTGACTCTTTCATCGGAACACTTGCTGCAGGGTTTTTTCTGCCCTTTTGGGCTTTTTCCCTGTTCAGGTGCCGGCTCCCGGGAGTCCCCGCTGTTCGTGTTCTCTAGTTACCCGACAGTGTGGCATCCCAGGGAGCTCGCCCCTACTTACGGCAAAAGAGGGAAGCAAGGAAGACTGATAAAGCGCAGACCCAAAGACGTCCTGGAAGAAGGCCGGAACTACAAGAAAAGTCCACAGTCGATTCAGGTGAGGAGGAAGGAGGGGATAGTTCAACCAACCCTGATAAACACGACAGAGTGCAACGCCGAAGGACCCCCATGGCATCTCTCGAGCAGTACCAAGAATTGGTGGCAGCCATACAGGGACTTACCGTAGAAGTGCAATCCCTCCGGTCCGAAAATCAGTCTTTGCGACAACAGGTAGCAGCTCGTGAGGATGCCCGTGGAGATTTACCTCCCCTTCCTTTACCTTGCGGGAAATTCGACGGAGATCCAAAAACATTGAAGGCATTTCTGGACGCCTGTCAGTTATATTTCACCTTCCGCCCTCGTACTTATGAGACTACCAGGGCCAAGGTGGGTTTCCTAGTGTCTAATTTAACGGGAAGTGCCTTGGCATGGGCTTCACCGTTGGTGTTACAGGCTGACCCAGCTACTGCTAATTACGATCTGTTTGTGCAACTCCTAAAGTCTCGCTTTGACCGACCCGAGGTACAGTATGCCTCTTATGAAGCAATCCTCGATATCAGACAGGGTACGCATGACGTACATACTTATGTTACCTCCTTCATGCAGCTTGGCACGAATGCCGGATGGCCTGATTCTGCTCAACAGACTTTGTTTCGTCGCGGCTTGCATGAAGAGATAAAGGATGAACTGGCACGTATTGCACGACCTCAGACATTTCAGGAACTAGTATCCCTCGCTCTCCAGATTGAGTATAGATTGAGAGAAAGAAGACAAGAAAGGAAACATCCACGATCTTCTCCCTCAAATTTCTCCCCAAACCCTTCTAGGGAACATCCAACCTCATCCATCGGGGAAGAACCGATGCAAATAGGCACCACCCGAGGACCTTTAACAGCCGAAGAAAAGAAGAGAAGAAGGGAGCTAGGCCTCTGCATGTATTGCGGTTCTGGCAAACATCTGCTCCGTAATTGCCCTGAGGTTCCTCCACGCCGCCAGGGAAACGATTCACCCCAAACCTAAACAGGGATAGGTCCGGGGGTGTTGGGATGAATCCCTGTGCCAACACTTTGACTCCTCTTCCCCGTGAAGACAATCGTCTTATGGTATTTCAGGTTATACTGTCACGGGACTCCTCTACCTTCTGGGAAGCCTTAGCCATGTTGGATTGTGGGGCAGCAGGAAATTTCATCGATGTATCCTGGGCTCAAGAGAAATGTGTGCCCATCGTTCCAAAGAATCTACCCATTCCAGTGGAAGGGGTGGATGGCCAGCCTTTGTCCTCAGGACCTGTTACTCAAGAGACTCTGCCACTTCGGGTCCAATTGTTTCAACATCAGGAGGAAATGGCATTCGACCTCATTAAGGCAGCGCATTTCCCGGTGATCCTCGGGATCCCGTGGCTGCGTAAACATAACCCAAAGATCGATTGGTCTAACAATACTATCCAGTTTCAGTCGCATCTTTGTCTTAATGAATGTTTAAACAATAAATACCCCCTAGACTCCCTGCAGAAGAGTGCATCCGTGCTGACAGCTTCTCTCCATCAAGTACCGGAACACTATCAGGTGTATGCTGAGGTCTTCATGGACAACCAACCCCACTCCCTTCCTCCTCACAGAAGAGAAGACTGCACGATTGAGATCCTACCAGATGCGCCTGTTCCTTTTGGAAGGATGTTTCCCCTATCTTTACCCGAGCGGAAGGCTCTTAAGGAATACCTGGACTGCAATCTACAGAATGGGCTCATCCAGGAGTCCAAATCACCTGCTGGAGCATCTCTATTTTTCATCCCGAAGAAGGGGTCATCGGAACTCCGTCCTTGTATCGACTACCGGGGCCTAAATCGCCTTACTGTTAAAGACCGTTACCCTATGCCACTAATCAAAGAGATAATAGAAGCGGTCCAAGGTGCGTCTGTCTTTACAAAATTGGATCTCAGGGGTGCGTACCACCTGCTCCGTATAAGACAGGGTGATGAATGGAAGACGGCATTTCGAACCCCACTAGGGCATTTCGAATATCGAGTTATGCCTTTCGGTTTGGTAAACGCCCCTGCCATATTCCAGCGCTTTATGGATAGATTATTTGCCGACCTCCTATTCTCTTCAGTAGTGGTATACTTAGATGATATCCTCATTTACTCTTCCTCTCTTCCTGAACATAGAAGACAGGTCCGACAAGTGTTGAAACGTCTACGGGAAAACAAGCTACTGGTAAAGCCTGAAAAATGTGTCTTCGAGGCCTGTTCGGTGTCTTATTTGGGGTTTATCCTCTCCCATGAGGGCATTCGTATGGATCCCTGTAAGATACAAGCAATCACCCATTGGTCCGCTCCAAGAAACGTTAAGGAAGTACAACGTTTCCTCGGTCTGGCCAACTTCTATCGCCAATTTATTTCAGGCTTCTCAAATATGGTTCTTCCGATTACATCACTCTTGAAGAAGGGTATTATCTTCACTTGGACACAAGAAGCGGATTTAGCTTTCCAAACCTTAAAGGAAGCATTCACCTCGGCTCCCGTATTGGTACAACCGGATCAACTTTTTCCCTTCATTGTAGAGACGGATGCCTCAGGTGGAGCCATAGGAGCTGCTCTCTTGCAAAAGGGCAAGGACGGTCTTGAACATCCTGTGGCGTATTATTCAAAGACTCTGTCACCCAGTGAAAGAAATTATTCTGTCATCGAGAGGGAATTAATGGCTATCAAACATGCCTGTGAAGAATGGCGTCATCTTCTTCAGGGAGCCATGCATAAGTTTACAGTGCGTACCGACCACAGTAACCTTCGTATACTCCAACAGATGGAATGTCGCAATGCTAGACATGCCCGTTGGGCATATTTTTTCTCTCAGTTTGACTTTGTGATTACCTATCTACCAGGCAAACAGAATATCTTAGCTGATGCCCTGTCACGCAATCTGCGGTCGGACTATGAAGCAGATTCTAGCCTTGAATTATTGTAGCGGGCAAAGAGGTACGGACTGTGGCAAATACTTTTTTACGCGAAGTCCAGTGCGAACAGCACCGTGCACCGATTAAGACAGAAGCAGCCTCCAAATTGGAAGAAAGAGAAGGAATCCTTTTCAAGGGTCAAGCCTTGTACCTGCCCAACAAGAAACACCAAAGGCTGGCCCTTTCATGGTGTCATGATTCACCCATGGCTGGTCATAAGGGCATTCGAGCCACAAAGGATTTGGTGTCCAGGCTATTTGGGTGGCCAGGTTGGAACCAAGACGTACATTCTTATGTATCTACCTGTGCCATCTGTGCTTCCAATAAGTATCATTCAACCAAACCCCTAGGTCTTCTACAATAGGAACCTGCTCCCAAACAACCATGGACCCACGTTTCTACAGACTTCATTGTGGACCTGCCTAATTCTGAAGGGAACACTGTCATCATGGTGACTGTGGATTCTCTAAGCAAATTGGCTCACTTCACTCCCTTGAAAGGATTACCTACAGCCCCTGAAACAGCCAAAACCTTTCTGAAAGAAATAGTGCGGCTTCATGGCCTTCCCGAGACCGTGGTGTCTGATCGAGGTCCCCAATTCACTTCCCAGTTTTGGGGTGCCCTCTGTAAATAACTGGGGATTCAACAAGCCCTTTCATCTGGGTTCCATCCACAAAGCAACGGTCAGACGGAAAGGCTCAATCACACGCTGGAACAATATCTTCGATGTTTCTGTAGCAGAAAACAAGAGGACTGGAACGTCTTTCTCCCTATGGCCGAGTTCACCTATAACAATACCAAACATTCAGCCACTAATATGTCCCCTTTTTTTTGCACATTTGGTTACCATCCGAAACATCTGCCGTTGGCAGACATCCAACCCTCAAAGTCACCCACTCTTGACCACCTCCTGCAAGAACTCAAAGACACCCATGCGCTAGCCAGTGAAACCTTGGACGCTAGCCGTCGTGTGTATAAATTATGGGCTGACAAGAAGAGGAAGGCTGCACCTTCTTGGTCGGAAGGTGATAAGGTTTGGTTAGCCACTAAATTTCTACCTCGCTGGACGCACATAGGGAAATTTGCACCAAGATATATCGGACCTTTCCAAATCAGGAAGAAGGTAAACCCTGTTGCATTCCGCCTTCAGCTACCCCCCTCCCTTAAACAGGTGCATCCCGTGTTCCATACCTCCCTTTTGAAGCCATACCTTCCGGATCCATACAAGAGACGATCCAAGAGGCATTCTGCTGATGTGCAGTCTGGTCCAGCTGAACATGAGTTTTCACATCTGGTGGATTCCCGTTACCATCACGGTAGTCTACAATATTTGGTTCATTGGAAGGGTTTTCCCATCGAAGAACGGACATGGGAGCCTGTGAGACACATTCACGCCCCTCGACTCATTAGAAAGTTTCACAGACTGTATCCAGGCAAGCCTGGGGGCCCCCCATGTAGAAGGGGGCATACTGTCATGACTTCTGTCGGGCGGCGTTTCTTTTCTCTATGGAGACGCCATTAAGTTGTTCCACCACGTCTGACGGCCGTCTGAGAGCACCACTCTAGTGTTTTTCCAAGATGGCCGCCGCCGTTACTTACGGCCGGCTCACTGTGGCGTTCCTCGCGTTGCACCTTCACTGTGTTTCCACGCCTCGAAGGTAACGCTTGGTGTATCCCTCCTACGTGTGTTTCTCTCCTGTGTTGCTTCCCGTGTCTCGTCCTCCTTTTTGTGCTCTCTCGGGCTGTTCGCTTCGGTACAGCTCGTACTGGTCTCTCTCCCCCTCTCTTTCCCTTTCCTCTCTGCCCTTCGGCTTGTCTTCCTCGCCCATGCTTCTACATTCATATAAGCCGGAGTGCTAGAAGTTCCATTCCTCCTGGAGCTATTTGTGAGCCACTCGGGCTACTTCTGGTGCCCTTATCACAGCTGTTCTCCGATCCCTTCTATGGTTCTGTTCTACGCTGAAGTATCGTTTGCCTGGACTTCTCATTGCCACTGACTCTTTCATCGGAACACTTGCTGCAGGGTTTTTTCTGCCCTTTTGGGCTTTTTCCCTGTTCAGGTGCCGGCTCCCGGGAGTCCCCGCTGTTCGTGTTCTCTAGTTACCCGACTGTGTGGCATCCCAGGGAGCTCGCCCCTACTTACGGCAAAAGAAGGAAGCAAGGAAGACTGATAAAGCGCAGACCCAAAGACGTCCTGGAAGAAGGCCGGAACTACAAGAAAAGTCCACAGTCGATTCAGGTGAGGAGGAAGGAGGGGATAGTTCAACCAACCCTGATAAACACGACACATATATACATAGAACTGAACTGCCAACTGCATTTCTAATTATTATAATGGTGAACTTTGTGCATTGAAACATAGTAATACTACAGTTGTACGGGATGCCTGAATCAGTTTGTGTAGCTTTTTTTGCATTAAAGTACAACCTGTAAAAAAAGTCATAGTGCATCATTGTATGGCTTTGATTTATTATTTCTTCTTATCAAATCTCACACAATAGACAGTTGTGTCATATGTATCTTCTGGCACATCTGCTTTGCACAATATGCTTGAACACAGGAGCCTCCAGTTTGGCAAGGGTTTTGTGTTAGCCTATGCTTTATTACCAATTTACAACATCTTCTTAATTTTAATGGATAATAACGCAAAATTAGTAGTCATCTTTGCTAAGAAAAGTTTACTTTTCATGTGATAACAAACATATTTTGCAATGTCCTCCCATGTAATGCATTGTACTGTCTACTGTTTGCAATCAGACTGCAGTCTGTGTGACTTCCAGATAACCTAAAGCTTTCCGAGGCCATTATGTTGTCAGTTATACAAATACCACATGACATTTTACCAGTTGAAATGTCCTTTTTTGATTGCTGTTTTACAGACCTATGACTGCACCTCAGATGAGTAGAAGTGATCAGGGCCATAAAGGTGCCACAACATCCAATCACACTATGTCGGCTGGGGTGAACACAAGGTAACAAACCTGCTGTACTACCTATTCCTATTTAAAGTGTTTTTTCCACCTGTTATGTTTTTTAAAAACTTTCGAGTGTACTCTAGTTCTAATGAATACCTTCATCCCACAGCTTTCTCATCTTATGCAGTAACTTCAGTCGCATACTTTTGTCGTCAGTTATAATTCCGGTTGCTTTTAAATATACGCCTGGGAATTCCGTCCATCAATTTAATGTTTTAGAGGAATATTACCAGCGATGTTCCATTGGAATAGTGCCACAGGTAAATGCCTTCTGGCAGACTTTCAGCAGAGTCCACCTATTTGTACCAGATCCTAGTATGTGGAGATAAACATTTTAAAATTGTATTAACAAAAATAAATTATATTTTTACAGTACAGAAGGGAAGCACAGGCGATTCCCTTTAATATAGTAAACAAATATTCTAGTGAATTCCGTCCTCCTACAGATTCCTCATCTGAGATATTTTTTGCGGCAGTAAGACAATTCGGAAACTTTTTTCCCACCAACGGGCGGTGTGTGGAATTGGTGTCGAGACTCCCTCGACAGTCCTCAGCCTCAGATCCGGACAAATAGCCGGCACTGGGCTCATGCTCTCAGTTCCTTTTTTCCACATGCTCAGCACTCAATGATCAGAACACCACTCACCCCAGAAAAGCTATGTCTTTCTGGAGTACTGCAAAAATGCAAGACTTTCAACGCCGAAGCCTTGCAATGGTAAAATGTTGCTCACCGATCCTCACAGACTATGCCTGTGGTGTCTCGGTGTCGATCATGAGCAGTCATGAGCAGTCATGAGCGGTGCAGTCATATCGGATACATCTAGAAGTGTTATACATAATGAAGGCTTTTCTATCACAATGTCTACAGTCCTTTGGGCAAAATAGACATGAAATGTCAAACATGTTGTTGGTACCATTTACAAACACATCAGGTCCCAGAATCTCATAAACCGCTGGAATATGTGTTAAAGACAGCAGATGTCCTACAATGTGCCAGGTCAACACCCTGTCTGTTCCTTGCAGGTATGTTGCATACTTAGTGCTCTTCTCACATGATACAGTGTGATTTCTGGCATCTTGCAGGATAGTAGCATTGTGCATGGTGCCGGCAACTCTTAGTGTCCATGTGGTATTCTGCAACAGGCCACCCTTTATCGAGAAAGCACCAATGTGAGTTGCCAGGAATACCCCCAGGAAAACCACCACCACCCTCACTTTGGATATTACGAGCACAGTATCAACCTGATGGTGGGAACATAAACAGGAATATCAGAATTTTGCAATAATATCAACCATATGGCTAATAACTTTCATTAGTTCTTCTTGTTCTTTAGCTATGTTAGTACACAGCCAATTCCGACTGCAATGTTGTTGGTACATTAAACAAATCCATCTCCTCTGGTGAGTCATAAGCATCCTCTGCTATTTTCACCAAATCTGGCGATTTGAGCAGATTAGCTCCTATGATATTATTATACTCCACTCTGCTGTTAGCCAGTGCGATCATCTCCCGAGCGCCAAGAGACTCACGCTGGATGGAATAACACAAATTCAACAGCGAGTTGTTATTATCTATTGTCGACAGTATCGAAGATTCCGGAGCACAGGATGCACAGGGGGAGCAAGTAAAAGAAGTCAATAAAGCAAGTGGGTCATACACACTATTACTTGTTTTATCATTAGTTTGAAAAAAATATGTTATTTTACCATCTTTATTTTTTAAGTTCTGTCGGTTCTCTGACTCTGGTAGTGAGCCCATCTAAATTGTATTTGCGTTGTCAACTTTAGTTGCCTTACTATTTTTTCTTTTAGATGGCTTGACTGCATTTGGCTCCTTGTCAAGCTAAATGCTGCGCAGTTTATATTTGCGCGTACGGGATAGCATTTGACTGACAATATCGTTCTTTTTCTTGTCAGGGCAACACGAGTAGGCCGCTTATTGGCACTCATTCACAAAGAATCTTACCGTAATACTTTAGTAGTTTTAACTACAATGTCCAAAGATAACCAACAAAGTCAACCACCAAACAGTACTCACTGAGCACTTGCGCTGTTGCGTGCTGCCCATTTGAAAAGGCTTGTGGCGTGCACAGAATACAATTATAAGGAAGACATGGTATCAACAGTAAGACAGGCACAAGTGACCACAGTTCAAGGGTGTTTATTGAACTTCAGTTGGGTTTGAAAAACGCCTATCTAAACCTAAATCTAAAGATGGGAGCAAGTTTCAAATAATAATAATGCAGTCCTAGTGGTGTCTTGTCAACCTAAAAAGGGCGATACTAATAAACCTATTGCCAATCCTCACCTCTAAATACAAATAGTGTCGGAAACAATGTTATGCAAAAGAAAAAAGGTGTTCAAGAAATCATATGTCAGGATATCTGAGCCATTGGCTCACCTTCCCTACGTTTAAAGCATTGAGACAAGGCAGCACACTCAAGCATAGCACAGTCTCGGGCTTCTCTAGCACAAGGATGCGGTTCAAAACATCAGCATCAGGGCCTTCTGTACCCAAGTCTCTTCGCCATTCAAAATCTCGTCCTTCAAAAGGCCTGATGCAACAAACAAACAATAAAGTTCCTCTCGTCTCAGTATTTCACATATACACAATTTTGGATCCCCCTCCACCGGGCTCAGATCCACTTTACTGCAATCTCATTGTTCTCAGGATGTTCACGTATCCAGTTTCTCTGGTGATTTACTGTTCACCTCACATCACCCGCCGTCGGGCTCAGATCCACTTTGAATCCAATCTTCAGTCAGTCTCCCTCCTCCGGGCTCTGACCAATAACACACATTTGCTTTAACCCAAAGCTTTCAATTGATCTCCCTCTGCTGGGCTTGGACCAACTTAATCTACTTCGCCATAAACTTTCTTTATCAACATCGAAGACTTTCGACTGTGCACAGGATTTTCCTAACCCGTCGCAGGACCACTTCGATTCACAATCCTTTACCACTCTTTCCCTTTTGTTAACTCTCAGCTGGATACCTTACAGGGACCTTTGATTGGGCACACACGCGGTACCGGACGACTCTGTCAAAGGCATTGTATCTTGGTTTCAAAGTTCAATCACTCATCTGTCGTTCAACTTCACTTGCGTTGGTTATCACATGCGTTTTCAAATAATGTTCGTTTCAGCACTCCCCACACAATGTTTCCGCTTGCAACCTTGGCTTCAACACAGACCGGTTCTGTGTCGGTCTCCCCAACTCACCAGCTGTGTTGATTTCACTGATGCTGCTTTGTTGTTGGAGCCAAGGACAGTACCACGGGAGCTGGCGATTCTCCTCGCCTTGATTATCGACGCAGGAGAGCCCCGGGTGCCTCAAACACACAATACAGGATTACTCAGCTGGGTTTTCTGGTCTTACCTTTTCTATTCTCGAGGCTTCATGAAAGTAGCAGTTCCTTGTTGAAAAGGTCAAGGGAACTTCCCTCCTTGCAATCCCCTTCTGGTTCGCAGTCTTTCTCTTCTTCTTAAACTGCCATCTTGGAACCGCTGTTTCCTCGTGTGCTTTGCCTCGCTCAGAGTGAGCTCTCCTGCTCCGCCTTTTAACCATGTGGGGAAGTGTAATGGGTACGATGTACTTTTGTCGCAGGATGTTTTTTCGCAGGGTTTTTTACTGCTAATTTTTTTTCTGGAAAAACCCCATCACATCTTTTAGAAAATGGGGGGTGGGGGGAGTGAGAGGGGGAACCGCCCCCCCACACCCAAAAAAAAAAAAAATCGATTGTTTCTTTTCAAAAAAGAAATCGCGGGAAAAAACCCTGCGAAAATACATCCCGCAATGAAATGACATGTAACCGTGTAATGGAAGTCAGGTGTGTGTTATAGTCAGTAGTTGCGTGACCTTGCCTAACAATTGCATTGGGACATGTCAGGTATATGGCTCGGGTGTTAGTCCGTTTTCTCTCATAGCAGGCTATCCGTGAGAAAGTGTTCATGTTGTAAAAGGGGGTTTGAGTTCCTAAATATCTTACCTGATAGAATGGGGTAAAGGTGTTACAGGGAACGGGATACCGTGTTTCACCATCCGGTCTCCCACTCCCACTCCCCGAAGACACCTCACCCAGGTGATCCTCCTACACTGGTCCACCCAGGAACCCAGGAACTGGATCCTGGCCACTTGGATGACACATCCCCGGGGCCTAGTGGGTGAGACACCTTCTGGGTTCTCACACAGTGCAGTGCAAAATTAGTGTGACGCCAACTAGGGAAAATACCAAAGCACTTCCCAACTGGCCAATTAACTCTGAGTGTAGGCGTCAGATGGGCTTGGAGCGTGAGTCAAGCCAGAACTAGTAGGGACCAGGGCTACAGTGAATGAGTTATAAAATATAAGGAGCCAGGCTCAGAAACACAATTAGCCTTCTCCCCAAATAACCCTCTTATCTGCGACCTGCAACAGCCTACTAAGTAGCCCTAGAATTCAACACAGTATCTCCCCTCCAGCCGTCCCCTACACCCTTCACCCTTCACCAATGATCTGCGGCGAGCGCTGCCTTCCCTGATGCAACTGCACTGGATGCAGGGTGTTGCGCTCCCGCTGGGGTGTTCTGCGCCAGCAGGATGGAAGGCGCCGTAACTACTGAGGTGCTCATATCATATTCCTGGAGCCCTTGAGAGGCACAGAACAGCAGTACAATAACATCATAGGAAGCGCACACAAGGTGAGAGGACAATGGCCGAGCAGGGCTGGTAGAGTGTACGAGGAAGGCCAGAGTCCTGTGACTGTTCAATAAATTGCTGTTTGCGGGCCCCCAAGCCAGATTAACCGAATCTTAGCCAAGCCTGGCCCACCTCCTCACATTCCTACATCTTGTATATTCTTCAGCCCCAACCATGCAAGGCTGTGCAGAGTCTAGACGTAAGATTCCGACCATGCGGTGGAAAATAGCAATGTGCCCCCCCCAGCCCACATGGCGCCGACACTGACTTTGTCACTGCCTCTAAGGAAAAATCCCACAGTCTCACTAAATTAACGGGGAGGCATATTTTCTGATAAAGGAAATCAAGCAGTTCCTTGGGACCAACCAGGATGCATGTCGGTCCCAGACAGCAACCCAAGAGAAAAACACCACAACAGCAGCAATAGCGTAGTGGTTACCCATAGTATGGGGGGGCCTAGCTAGAGACATCCCAGTAGACACTCCCACTGCTAAACAACCAGCTAACCTACTGGGCCTGCCACAACTGTTCTCTTAATGGCGGGGTGAGCAGTAAAGGATCTCCTTCAAGAACCCCGGCCTATGAGATCTATGCAGACACCCCTCAAACCACACCTGACTTGATTAGTCATGAACCAGAGCCAAGGGCCTGCACTAGTGCTGGGAAGCATAGGCCCAGCCCCCATTCCTAGTCAACCTTTACCTCGGTCACTGGGGGTGGGGGAGAATACGATGTGCACCAAGAAAAGCCCAAGGAGCAATTGTACTGACTATGAGACCCTGACCTCTATGGTCTGAACCGAGAAACTAAGAACTTGGCCTTGCCTGTAGAGACAAACAGACCCCTAGAATTTATGGAATGGATAGAACTTGAGGTTTCAGATGTGCCAGAAGACAGGCTTCCTCCTATTCGTATTGCTTGGAACAAGAATGTGTTTGATATGTGCCCTGGGTGAACCCCCTTATCTAGACTTACCCTCCCAAGTGCCCCTATATTCCCTGGCCCATGCATTCCGCACATGGCTGTCCCAACTACTAAGGAGGCACCACTGGTCATGGATGTAAATGCAAGCAAGTATTGTCTGAGCTCGCAGATATAAAGAGGCTGCTATTAGTCCTGATAGAAGCTCAAGGGAGAGGGGGAGGGGGAGTCATGGGTGGGGCTCATGGGTGGGGTACCCCCTGGTATCGCAGGCACAATGGGGGTTTACAAACCACCTGAAGAGTCAGGAAAACACATAGCCAAAAACCTCTCACCCGCAAAAAGCACCAGTATGATAGGATGGCGGCTCACACCTGAGCATGAAGAAAACATTGGTCCCTATAGTGCCAAGATCAACAGTGTGTCCCAGGTTCTTACCCACTGTGAGTCCTGTGTACCATTTGTAAGATCACAGATCCGAGACGAGCAATCTGCTCAGCAGCCCATACCTAAGCAAGCTAACAAAATAGTGAGTGCAAACGCAACGGATGCAACATGGGATGGCAGAGTTGCTAATATAGTAGGAAACCACAGCCCCAATGCTGCCCACCCTAGTGCTCATATATCATACACCAGGGAGGGCAGGACAAATAGCAAAGAACATGGGGGGAATAGGAGGGGAACAGTATGTTTGCATAAGTTACCCAAATTATCCCCTAAACAGCGAAAATCAAGAGACGCACTCATACATAAATGCACACATTGGCTCCGCACTGCAGGGGGCTGCCTTTTCGTAACCCAGGAGGCAATATTAAACTGCTCCCAATCGCACTACGAGGGTGACAGTACTTGCAACTTTGTGTAAATGGAATTCAGGAATCAGAGAGTGGCTAATGGTGTTTGGGGCACCAGCATGAGCCACAGCATGATTGTAATCAGTCCTTTTTTCCATCATAACACCCCTTACTCCTCTGGAACTAATCCTCATGATTCTGTGCTGTCTGGTGCCAACATAATACCATTGGAGAGAAGGGCCATGGCTTACTACCGCAGGCCATGGACTAAGGGTCTTCTAGTACACTTGTGGGGGGGGGAGCAACTGAAACATTTGGGCCAAACCGCAATTAGAATGATACCGGAGGTCATGGCAAACGTCACTGTTTTTTGAAAGGCTGTATTGTCATTGTAAATTAATTGTTTCTCTTGTTATGGTAGGATGTACATTGATGACCTAATGGCCGAATAAAGTTATTTGATGATGATGCTGAATTCCAATTGCAATTATACAATGTATGTACTCCCCATCCCTTTATTTAACACTTCCTCTGTCTCTGGATTCTTATTGGGATGGTAGACCCACACTTTCTTGCCAGTGACCCCAAATCCACCCTCTCCCCTCTATGTGGTATCAGGGTCCTGCATGTTTTCAATCACTTAGGGAGTAATTGCCTGCTCGCAAATCAATTGTACAATGCAGTCACAATTTGCCAATGGTGCCTCAGATGTGCGCATGTTGTGCAGTAGCATGTGAATTGTTGCCCGATATTCTAGATCAATTGCTCTACCTGTTACACCAATGCCTTCCTTTGCTAGACTGGATCATGCAACGATTCTGCCATGGGTGACAGCCAGCAACTTGATGCGATTGCTTAGCGATAAAGATTTTGTCTGTCCTGCCTGGATTACATCATCCTCAAGTGCAAAAAGGTCTAGTCCAATACTGCCTAGTGTTGTTTGTACAGGCAGTTTTGCCTCTTTCTCCGTCTTCCATGCAACAAGTGTCTGTGAGGTTTCTTGCTTCTCACTTTTCGGCCTCACAAAGGGTGTTTGCTTGTTCCCTAAAGGGCGATTATTCACTTGAATCAAATCTTGCGCTAAATGCTTAGACCTTCGAGCCATTTTCTTTTTTTGCTGTATTCATTTGCCATTAAATGTGTTCAATGAGTCCAGAGGCTTGCGGGTAATGGCTAATATGAAGTGTCCATTTTATTCCTTGTTCTAGAGCCCAGTTCTGTACAGCACTCCCTGCAACGTAGCTGCCTTGGTTGTGTTGGATTTCATCTGGAATGCCACAATGTCTTATTGGATACTCCATGCTTTGCAGGGTGGCATGTTGGTCTACATTTGCTCTTGAATATGCCAGCAACCGTCCTGAATATGTGTCTACCATTGTTAAGACAATGCTTTCCATTTTCTGGCCGGAGAGGGACAATGTAGTCAACTTGCCAAATGCTTTCTGCTTTTTCTCCTCGCTTTAAAGCTCTTGAGGCTTTCTCTCCAGCGGATAGCAGCATTGGGATGCAGCTTTTGTGGTATTATCCACCGTGATGGGCAGCTGTCTTCTTTTGGCCCACTCATATGTTGCCAAATGCCCCATATGATCTGATGCTTCATGAGCCCAGTCTGCCATTGCCTGCAGCATTTGGTTTTCTTCTGGGGCTTTCACTGGGCATATCTTGGCCATCTGGTCTGCCTCATTGTGGAACAGCACAGCCTGGTAGGTGTCACAGGGCATGTGTGCATCTACATGCCCAACAAAGATCTTGCTCTTCTGCCCCTTACTCCACATCTCTTCCCAGATTTCTTGCCCTCCCCATATTTTGGTGTTCTTGATCTTCCATTCTTCCTTTCGCCACGCTGGCGCCCAATTAGTCAGATCTTGATATGCGGCCCAACTGCCAGTATATATGAATGCGGCGTCTGTTTCACCTGTTCTTGCAGCTTGGACACCCCATTCGCCCTTTTTTGCTCTTTGCTGAAGATAACATTTCCATTTCACATGCGTGGCATTTTGTGCACTTCGCACCTTCCCTTCAGCACCAGCTTCTCTCACCCAGCTCATGATAGGGATCTGTGTGCAGATTGGAACTGACTCTTCACCTGCGATATGTTCAGTTTCAACTAGAGCCCATGGGTGCTTTGAAACACAAAATTGCTTCAGGTATAAGCACCTTAGAAATGCCCAATACAATAAATAAATAGACTGCTACAATCTGCTTCTCAAGTGGAGTGTATCTGGTCATGGCATCTGTGAACTTTCATGACCAGAACCCCTGTGGAACTCTTTTTTGCCCTTGCCTCTGCCGCAGACTCCACACAGCAACATCGTCATGCACAAGTACTAATATCTCAAAGGGGTCATTTCAATGGCCCTCATTACGACCCCGGCGGAAAGCAACCGACCGGACCGCCATATCGTAAATAGCGTTTCCGCCATTGCACGACGGAGCAAAGTGCGGCTCATTCCGACCCATCGGGCACGAGCACCACGCCATGGCGGAAGTGCAAAGTCCGCGATGGCGGAAATGACCCCAAAACGGCCCACACCGCCGCCGTACGGCGCCCTAGGTGCAATTCCGCCACCCCTCTTAGCGGTCACCGCAATGAGCGGCAATCGGAAAGTACGGTGACCGTAAATATACGGAAACGGAAGTAAAAACATGGTCCCGGAACGGGAAACATCACGCCGTACACCTATAAAAACACTATTTCCACACAACCATTAAAAATACTACCCTGAGACACATCCCAACCCGACATCCACCCTAGTGAAACCAAGAAAAATGGGAAAAGTAGCGAAGAAAGCGTGCGACCGCAAGCGGCAGGTCCACTTCTCCCGTGAGGAACTCACCGTGCTCACAGAGACCCTCCAGGAGAATGCTGCCGTCGTCTTCTCCACGCAAATGACCAGGACGGCACTTGCGAACAAGAAGGCCATATGGTCCCTGGTGGCACAGCGGGTAAGTGCGGTGGGGACCGCACCCCGCAACCCACAGCAATGCAGAAAGCGATGGGACGACCTGCGGATCCGCGTCCGTAGCATACTTTCTGCCAACCGCAACATTGCCACAGCTACCGGGGGAGGATCGGAATCACCCATCAAGCTGACCCCCTGGGAAGAAATCTGTGCCTCCAACATTGGAATGGAGAGTATAGAGGGAGTCGGAGGGATGGAGAAAGGAGTGCAGACATCCGAAGAATCAGGTAGGTGTCCCAAATAAAACAATGCTAAAACCACAATGTCCAATCATGTGAAGTACCACGTGTCCACATAGTGCAACAGTAACACATGTCCAGGAGAACGTCCACATACATAGGCCCGATAGCACACTTTAAAACTCACATTAAATACATAAATAATTAAAAATCCTAAAAACACCCTCTACACGTGCAGCAGGCACACCCTAACTGCAGGCTGCAAAACAACTGCACCCTCACTCCACACAAAAAAGAAACCACCTCCAAGGCCCCAACCCAAATCACCCTCAGGTACCACCCCAATGCATGTGATACATTGCCATTCCAATTCCCACAGACCCATCAATAACGCTCGCCCTCTTCTACTCCACCACATGGTCCGATTCAAACGACGAGCTCCAGGACACCCCTACCAGCACACCTGCAAAGAGGGCCAAGACCAACGGCCAAAGACCCTCCACCTCAGCTGCACGCATCAAGACACGGCAGCAGGACAAATCAAGTGGCAGCACACAGGAGGGAACTCCAACAGGCACCCCAGCACCCAGCATGCCCACAACAGCACCACCACAGGTACCCCCAATGGATGCCACAGTAGGCACTGCTTCTGGTGGCAGCAGCACCATAGGTGACACTGCATTAATGGCAGCATGCTCCGACACAGAAAACGGGGATGTCGAAGTCAGATCCATCCATGACCTGTCTCAATCCCCCTGTCTGTTCCATCCTGTACACCATGAGGATACCACGCAGGGGCACCCACAAGACGACGACTGGCCATCCCCCACAAGCCCTGTGGCAAGGCAACATGAGGTGACCAGCCCCTCTGTGACACCACCGCAAATGGCCATGGCACAGCAGAGGCAACAGTCCCTCGACCAGGTAATCGTGCAACAGCAGCAACTGGCCACGCTCCTCAAGGACCATGCCGATGAATGTGGGGGCACTAAGGCAGCCATAGAAACATCAACTGAGACACTTAGGGCAGAAATGGAGAGAAGTACAGAGACACTAAGGGCACAAATGGAGAGTAGCACCGAGAGCCTGAGACTAGAAATGGAGAGAAGCACCGAGAGCCTGAGAGTACAAATGGAGAGAAGCACCGAGAGCCTGAGGGGGGAACTGCATGCGACGTCCAAAGACGTATGTGCCGAACTTGCCGCTGTGCGCCGTGTGCTCACTGAGCTCTCACAAACCCTTAGGGACATGCATGGACGTGAGCAGGCAGAGACATCATCCGTTGCAAGTTCCGTCCAGGGCAGCCCCCAACGTAGATCAGGGAGGAACCTGCGCTCCAAAGGCAGGGGTGCCCCTGATACCCGGAGAGGGGGCTTGCAATAGCGACTGCCCACTGACAATGAGCATCTCTGGACACTGGGGTTCGGGGGGGAGGTAGGAGGGTGGAGGGGGTGTGTTGGGCTCACTTGGGTGGCGGGTCGATGGGGTGTGTAACATGATTTCACATATGCCATAAACAATGCACGATCATCCAATGAGATGTGTGGACATTGATCTTTGTGTAAGAGGCCATTATAGGCGTACAGTCCCTATTGTGCATGTTCCGGACACACACAGTGCCACAAGTTCCGTGTCCATGTATCAGCCACCAGGCGTGAGTGCTAGAAGCATGCATCTATGATATGCTGACGAATGTCACGGCCCTCCTGTGCCTCGCAGACTCCTTGAGGTGCTGCCACATCCCCACCCTCATCATGACCATCTTCAGGTGCTTGCAGTTCTGCGTCAGGGGGCATGGGCACATTTCTACGTATGCACATGTTGTGTAGCATGACACATGCCATGACCATCTTTGCAACCTTCTCATGGCGGTACAGGAGTGCCCCGCCAGACCTGCTGAGGCAGCGGAAACGAGTCTTCAGTAGGCCGAATGCCTGTTCTATGACTACACGGGTACGTGAGTGGGCATGGTTGTAGTCCTCCTCATGCTGGTCCCGTGGGTTCCGGAGTGGTGTAAGGAGCCATCTCTTCAGTGGATACCCGGCATCACCTGTATGTGGACAATAAAGGATGTTTGAGGAATGACATTGCTACGTACGCACCCCCCCCCCCCCTTCCTGCTAGGTCATTGGCGCATCACATACCCCACATTATCATGCTTGAAATGAGACTCACTGAGTAGCCAGGATCTGTTCCCTGCGTGTCGCTCCATGTAGCGTGGTATTGTAGAGTTCCTCAAGACCATAGAATCATGGGTTGATCCAGGGAATCGGGCACAACAATGTGTAATGATCCTGTTGGAGTCACACACCATTTGTACATTCAGAGAATGAAATTGTTTTCGGTTGCGGTACTGGGCCTCCATGGCATGTGGGACGACCAATTCCACATGGGTGCAGTCGATGGCACCAATGCAACCCGGTATGCCGCCAAGTGCATGGAATCCCACTTTTGTGTTCGTAATTTCCTGCTCCGAGCGCGGTAGAGAGATGAAGTCTTCTGCGTGCCTCAGGAGGGCATCGAGCACTTGCAATAGTGTCCATGAGAACAGTGGCTGTGAAATGCCATGCAACTGTCCGACTGTGTGCTGGTAGGTGCCTGTGGCCAGGAAGTGGAGTACAGACGCCACCTTCAGTAGGGGTGGGATGGCGGTTGGGCTATCTATCATGCTGGCAAGGTCAGCCTGTGTCATGTCCACAATGGCGGTTATGGTGTCCCGGTCCAAACGGTAGAGGGTGTGGATCTGCTCATCAGTGAGGTCGAACGGATGTGCTCGGAGGCGTGGGATTGCGGGCTGCCTGCGTGGTGGTAGTGGCTGTGCTGGCGGCCCTTGCTGGCCCTGCCTTGCCCTCCTCCTCCTCCTGCGTCTCCTCCGTGCGGCCGGTTGTTGTAGTAGTTGGGGTTCGTCGTCTTCTTGAAGTTGGAGTACTTGCAGTGCTATCAGGTCCCCCAGGGCCAACATCGCTAGTCCTGCCGGTAGCATTTCTGAGTGGGTGTGGTTGTGTGAGGGGGTTGGGTGTGCAATTTATGTGTTTTCAGGCTGTATAGCCTCCACCTGTGGTGATTCATTCCACCTGTGCAAGCTGCAATCCCCTTTGGGCGAGCACGTCCCGCACACAACGCTGCAATTCGACGAATGGCATCTTGCTATTACAATCATGTATTTGTTCCCGATGGCAGTGTAATATTGGTTCATATGTTCATTCTGCTATGGTCCCATTGGTTCACATACTATCTTTGCAGTCGCGAACAGACTTGTGAAGGGTCAGTGGAACGTAGTACTCGAGTTACGGTGGACCCTCATGCAGCACTTTACCGAGGTTCACCGACGGGCGGGGCGTCCCATTTGTGAGTGAAGCCAGTTGCCATTTTCACACACAGCCGCACTAGATGGATTAATTTGTGATTGCAAGCGGCCACAGATGCCTTTTCGACGTGATGTTGCAAATGAGGAATTCGAAGGACAGCGCTTTCGGTTTTCAGCTAGCGGCGAGGAGACGCCCACAGGTCTGACTGCAAATATAACGTTCTATTGTTCAATGTCCTTGGGACAGGGGCCATGGCGAGAATGCAATGATTGATATGAATGGTATGGGATGCGCAATAGCGTAGTGGACGATGAGGCCGGACGTTCCCAAATACATGTTACTTCACAACACTGGAATTACGGGCTGGAGCACAGTGGATTTTGCAGGCTGCATAACGCACAGACTCAATGGAAATTTCACATGTTATGTGAGTATGAAATCAGGCGTTTTCATTACGGGATGAGGGAATGATGTATGGATGCATGGACAGATGATTTCATACAGAGTTTGCCATGTACGGGGCTTCTTGGAATCTATCCACCTCCCCTGCGCTATGTGATGCAGGGCTGCCATAGTGGGACCATCGTCTATCTGGCCTTGTTGAACCCTCCCTGTCTCGACGCGCCTTCAGACACTTGTGTCTATGCACGTTACTAATCCCATCTGATGGATTCTGTTTTGACAGACGCATGCACAGTAACACTCGTTTGTAATAGTGTTTTCACCTCGATATAGATAGTTATGATTCGCAAGTGGTTTTTGGGTGGTGATGATCCCTTGGAGTGGGCTAGCATGCATATGGCTGTGGATTTTGTGTGATCATTGAAGTGAGTAATTCAAATGCAGTTCTGATGCCCATACTATTCTTTTTCATTTCATTTGGGTGACAGGTATCTCCTCCCCTTTTGCCACTGCCATCTGTATGCCACTCCTGCAGATGGATTTTACTCCCGACACCTGCTGCTTCGTGTTAATCAGTGGAGCACCATTACGATCTTATGGGACGATCGCCAATGGGCCACATGCCCTTACGCAGTACTAGTGGCTAGGAGCAACATTTCGGCCTTTCAGCTGGACTAGTGCCTCCCTAATGGGACGGCCCTGCGGTTCGAGGCGCTTCCATGTTGCCTTTTCGTACGAGAATGTAGCCCCTGTGTACCATGAGGGAACAGGGCGTCACACAAGAAGTAGCTGGTCATTTATTGCGGATGCAGCCCACAATGGTGAATTATATTTTGGGGTTCATGGCCTAATGGCTGTATGGGCTTGGTGAATTTGTTGTGCATTAAATTTCTATTCTGATATGAACCGTGTAGCGTTCTTCTTTGTAAGTGATGTGGCATATTCCTATTTGGGGAGCGATGTATTGTGAGGAGATCTGCATTGGGTTCCAGCTTCGGAGTATAGTTGCGTGGTACTGTGCTGGGCGCGTTTGCCTACGGAGCCCAGTGAGGTCAGGGATTAGGGCTGCCATTATGACTGTTTTAATGATGTCATACTCAGGGGCGGGGGATTAGCTTTTGTGTAACAGATGCCGGTCAGCCAGGTGGATTGGTGGTATGATGTGATTATCAGAATATGGCTGGTCACAGGTGCCTGTGTTTGCGTGCGTTTCTTGGAGGGAGACTGAGGTCATGTCCATTTGTGTAGCTTCTGTATTCGTGCCATCTGTGCCCTGCAGCTCCCGTTGGCCCCTCTTGAGGTTCATTTGTTCGTTGGCAGGCATGGGTGACATGTACATTTCACTGGTTGCATTGTGTGACTTCATTGCACCTACGAGGAGTTGTGCAATGTGGCCAGGGAGTGGTGTACAGGCACTCAGTAGGGCCGTTTACGGTTGGTTCGCGATGCCGTACTTCTCACCATGGCGGAATGGTACTTTCCGCCATGCTTGATGGCGTTAGGTGCATGTCCGCTAGGGTCAGAATTCGCGTACCGTTGCGCCATGGTGGTAATTACGGTTTGGCATGGCGCGCGTGCGCGTACTTGGTGCAGTTAGCGTTGGCGTTCACTACGGTGTCGCTAATGGCATCGTACTTTACGGTGACTGGTCATGATCGCACCGAGCGCTATTCGATGGCGGTATTGCATTTCCGCCATCGTTTTTCGATTTCCGCCAGGGTCGTAATGAGGGCCAATGTATTTCTGTAAGGCATCTTTCTTTTGTTGAAAGGAATTCTCCTGATCAACACCCCATTCAAAAGCATGACTTTTCCTGGTAACGTTATATATTGGTTTCAAAATCAGGCTCAGGTGTGGTATGTGATTTCATCAGAACCTCATACGCCCGATGCATCTCAGAGTCTCCTTTTTAGTCACAGTTTGTGTCATATGTTGCACCGTTTTAATTACAGGCTTTTCTCTACAGAGCCAGAACATATTGCACCCAGAAATGTAACCACTTGAGCAGGTCCCTGCACCTTCTTGGGGTTAATAGCCCAGCCTCTACTAGCTGTGTGCTAGCAATGTCTCAGCTGAGTTCTCTACTTGCCGTCTATCACCTCTTTGCGCAATCCTGCTTTAAGCAGCTCAACCCACATCTGTCTGCGAGTCACTTTAATTGTGTCAGCTTTACTCTGCTTTGTTGTTCCCTTGCTACGGGTTTTTCCTGATTCTATGTCTGATTCAACAATGCATACAGCCTTTCTTTAATCCAACCATTCAATTGTCCAATCAGTATAGCCACTTCTTCAATTGGTTTCCCTTGGGCGGGTCCTAGCTGAGATAATAATGCACCTTTCATGTGTCTGAAAGCATTGCATAACAATGGTGCTCTCATTCCAGAAGTGAACACTTCCATACAAGGACCAACAAAATTAACATTATAGCATGCACATTGCATTCCATTTTTGCGCAGTTGGTCGGTAGCTTCCACTAGCGAATGCCATGCACTCCATGTTTCCTTCATATCAATGGGCGTAGCATACACATTTACCAATGCTGATGTTAGGCAGTTAAGCAAGTTATGGTTTCCTTGGGCCACCTGAGCACCACGTATCATTTGACTTAAAATTAAGTTAATTGTAACTGATCCCATCTTTAGTAATTCCTCCTGTGTCAGAAACAATCTGTTAGGGAGATTTCTCTGTATAGGCTAATTTCCCAAACCTAGTGAGTCCCCCAGCAGCTTTGCTGGATTTTTGGGATTTATTTTTTTCTCCTGCTAAGAGTGAGACTCTTTTTCTCCCACTCTTAGACATGATTTAAGAATGTCCTTTGACTTTGTTATGTGTTTTATGGGCTATGGGGTCTTTTACTCAATAGGGCTTCATGTGTTTTTGGTAAGTGTGTTACACAGCACCCTCAGTGCAGTAACACAGGGGTGTCATAGTGACCCCCAAACATAGACTCCATACCCTGGGACTGACTACTGTCTCCTAGGGCATGTAAAGTCACCATTGACTTTACTAGTCTTAAATTGTGAACACAACCAGTGCAAACCATCATATTGTGGAAGTACTGGTAGAGGTAATTAGCTTGCTCCTGGGTCTGTTTTTCGAGGGGGGCACTGTGCAGTCCCCCCTCGTCGAGTTTCTGGCTGGTGGGAGTGGTTACCACGCAAAATATTCCACTGGAATATTTCCTATGGGATTTTCCCATTCATTTTAAACGCACCACTTTTTTGGTGCAATGTTAAAGTTACCGTCGGGTTATTTATTTAATATTTATTCCCTGGTTGGGTCTTTTTGCCAGGACTTGGTTTTAAAATGGCATTTCTGTTCGCCTCTGTAACTCCAACCCAAGTTGAGCCCTTTGTTCCACTTTTGGCGGGCTTCTGCACAGAAGCTTCCAAAAGTGGTGCCACTCTGTCTGGGTCTACAGGATGTGTGGGAGGGGGGAATAGGCACCTTGGACTGAGTTGCCTCGGCAACTCAAGTCGCACTCTTGTGTGATTGGCCCAGTGGTAAGCCGCCCGGCTCACCACTTATCATGTTTGAGTGACAGCTAGGACTGATGAATGGGGGTTTTCTGCATAAAAGCAGGGCTTTGGGGACTGGAACTTCAGAAGTCGCCACAGGACCTAAAGAATCCGAAGAGGGAGAAGCTGAGCCGACCTGCAACGACGACACCACCGGTGGAGCCCTGCTGAACCGACTCACCACTTCCCAACGACAGAGAAGATCTTCCTGGAGATTCTTCTTCCTTTGAGCTGGTGGGGTTAACCAGTTCGCCCTCTTTTCGCCTTCCTGGATCGTCTCGTGGTCGAATCGCCCGTGCCAAGCCCCCCGGCGGCCAGATAGCCACGCTTCACCACTACAGCGAATAAAAGGGTAGTACCTATTAACCGGGAAACTCCGCGGCTGGTTTCTTCCCTGGCAGTGCAACGACCTTCAGCTTTCCTCCACGTTGAGATCTTCTCTTCCCCTGGACGAAGCACCGACTTGCAACCGGTTGCCAGGAACAACTGCCCCCGCTGGAGCTTTCTCACCATGTCAGGTACTGTGTCCCGCCTGGTCTCCCTTGCAACAGACTGTTCAAGGTGTCCCGTAAATCCTTGACTCTCTATCCTGGGGTGCCCTGGGACCTGTTAACTAACATTTCTGAACTGATCCAACTCCTTTTTGAACTATCTGCAAATACTTTTAAAGTGTACCTCAACTGTGTGATCTTGGGCACATTCCGCCTTGCTCTCTCCAAGAGTGGGCCTGGCCCTTGAACTTTTTGCTCTACAGTAGACCCTGCCTTTCTTGACTTGCTGTGGTTCTTTTAAAAGTGTTGGTATTGTGTGCTTTACTATTTCTGCCTTTTCTCTCCCTTTTTAAATAATTATTGGAAATGCCATCTTGGTTAAGCGCTCACCTCTGTGTTGATAATAAGTGGTGTTCTTTTCCTAAGACTTGTTGAATAATTAATCAGGGAGGTGTATACATTTCTAGTGACTGTGTTTGAACTTGCTTGACATATTAGTGCCAGTGTATTGTTACAAGTGTGTTTTTAAATAAATAATTATATACTTTTATACCCAAGCTCTGGTCAGTGTTTGCTTGTGCTACTGTATTTTTGTACCTAATGTGTATACTCTATATTCTGCCTAACTCTTCTTGACAGAAGTTTGACTGCTCAGCCACAGCTACCAGCTAAATCTGGGTGGTGCAAACTGCTACCAATTGGGTTTACTGCCAACACCTGTAGTCTTCAACTTTTTCCAGTGGTCCCTAAGGGAACTGCACAGGTTTCTGCCTAACACAATCTTAGAGGCCAGCGAAACACCGGCTCTCCTACTTTCTACCTGAACATCTTGGCTATGTCGATTAATTCATTCTGTGTGCAATCCCTAACTCTGCAAGTGTTTTGAATATGTCCTGCACCGACCTGTCCTTTAGATGTATTAGTTACTAATGGGGTGAGTAAACACATCCTCGCAATAAATAAAGGTTCACTTCTATTGCCTCCTCACAGTCAAAAGTCTCAGGGTCACTATCACTCACTTCACCTGACCATAGCTGATTCTAAGGTGTCTTTCATGATTAATTGGTGTTCTTTTAGCAGGGAAATCTCATTGATTAATTTTCTAATTTATGCTTCCCTATCTAACACAGTCTCATGCACTTTTCTGAGCATGGCTAAAAACAGCCATCCCTTTCTGTCTGCCGCTTTCCGCTTCCTTTCACTTTTCCCCAGTGGCAAACCAGCCGAGCATTTGCTAATCACCACTAGTGAAATATCTGCCTCCAACACATCCCATGCAATGGGCGCAACTAACACATTCATGAAATCACCCACGTTTGACCAAGGGCTGCAGATTGTCCAACCAGGAACCAGGAATGTGACTGATCGCCTCACCATCATTTGAAATTCACCCCGATTTCTCTTTTGCTTTCCAGAATGGCATTGTTTTTGCAAAGTGTGTGTGTGTGTGTGTGTGTGTGTGTGTGTGTGTGTGTGTGTGTCAGAACGAGCATACCTATTGTGCGTATTTCCTTGAAACAATGAACTCATACAAAAGAATGAAAAACGCTTTACTTTTTGCATTTATTTCACAATAAGTAGATATAATGGTAAATAATCACTATACACTGCACAGGAATGTTTGCTGACAAATAGATACATGCACAAGTTACATAAACACAGATCTTACATTCCTTCGTTATTTTGGCTGTGCTAGGGACACTCAATGGACACTGGACTGAATAGCTCTCCCCCCTATAGACCAGGAACTAACGCAATGCACCATCCAGGAACAGTTGCTTATAGGCCTTTGGTTCCAGGACACCCCACATGCACTGCCAGCTCGATTGGTGAATCCCCCCGTTCTCCTGTGTTCTCTTTGCTTTTATAAATTGTGCCTGTCCATCATATGTTATATAACCTCTTCTATAAGCTTCTGCCTATTAAATTCATCCAGGAAGGATTCTTCTGATGGCTATGCACTGATATGGGATATGTTTAATGGTGTGTATCTGTAATGGATAGAACATTGCAGAATTGAGTAAATATTGGCCCACTCTTTTGCCCCCAGCCCAAACCCTCCTGTTCATCCTGTTCTTATGAATAGTTTGATGCATTTGGTAAGGGTTCTTCTTTTGAGTATGTTAAATTCAATAAAGAATTGAGTAATTAAGGTATAGGAGGTGGTGATAACCTGTGGGGCGATAGTGGACAAAAGGATGTGATTGGAGGTAAGAAGGTAAAGGGGGTGATGGTAACATCAGAGAGAAATACTGACAGAAGGAGGTTGCAGGAAGTAAAAAGCTGAAGGAGAAGGTGTTAGCAGGAGAGAAGGATACAGGACAACAACAGGTGCTGAAAGGTGAGATAGGATGCAAGATGAGGTTTTAAAATCCAGGGGCCAAGAGGAGGTGCAAACACCAGTGGCCAGGAATGACACTGAAGTGACAACACCAAGGATCGATAATGATATGGAGTTGGGCGGAAGGTGGAGTAATGCAAGTTGGAGGTGGCAGATAAGGTTGTAGTGGAAGTAGCACAGAATTAGGGATTGCCACATCAGGGATAAGAAGAGCTATCGCTGAAAATACAATATTCCAAGTCAAGTCAATCATTGTTTATCCGAATAAACCATGATTATAATTTATAATGTATTTTCATAGTGTTAACCGATTAACACCATTAAAATACATTATAAATACAATTAAATACATAAAACAATTATACACCTAGAAAAAACAAGAAAACAAAAAGAGACAAAAAAACCTCTACCAGCAGATACACCTTTACATCCCCAAGGATTAGTTCACAAACCGATAAATATCAAACATAAAATCCTCATCTGTTGAATGAATCATTAAATACATCACCTCCTTACAACTTCTTATATTGTTTTTTAAAAAGTTTGATCTTAACCATTTTCTTTGTAACTCTATATAACATGTACATACAAGCATAAAACGAAGAAGATCCCCAGGCATTCCCATCCCACATGGGCATTTCTTATCCAGTCCTAGCCACGGGGTTCTGGTACGCACTGGTAAAACATTTAGCCTGATAGGACCCTACACGCGCTACGATCCGAGACAAGAGGAGCAGAGGGCCACCTACTAGAATCCACCCAATCCTCATTAAAAGCATGGGACACAGCACTCGGAAGACACCGCATAGGCCCCGAGTTGGGGCCTTTCACACCGGTGGCACACAATCAAGACTTCACCCCGGGCAAACAGGATAGCTTCTGGGCAAGCTGGGGGCCGACACGTCCGACCCACCTCAAAGATCTCTACCACGAAGGGTCCCCATTACAATTTGAAGAATGCAAATGGAAATTTGGCATAGGAGAAAGAGAGAGATTTAAGTATATACAAATCAGGCACTGGATCTCCCAGGGAGGGGTGAAGAGGGCGGCCACTAGGACTCCCATAGGACTCGAGCTCACCTTGCAGGAAGGTCAGACCCTTAAAGCTATAACTAGGATATATAAGCTCTTAGACAAGGCGCGAATAGAAGACCGAATAACCTATAGAGATAACTGGGAGAGGGATCTAGGGACCCCAAACACGGAGGAGGAGTGGGGCCAGATCTGGAAAAGGGCCCAGAAATCATCCAAATGCACCACAATCAAGGAGGCATCATATAAACTATTCACAAGATGGTACCTAACCCCACATAGGCTAAACAGAATGAATCCAGCCTACCCTCCTAGTTGTTGGAGGCAATGTGGCAGCCGGGGGGATCTCTATCACACGTGGTGGACCTGCCCCAAGGCTGAAATATATTGGAAGGAGATACTGGGACACATAAGAGAGATCACGGGGAAAATGCTCCCACACGACCCAAAGGTAATACTCCTGGGGACCGCAGTTGAAGGGATCTATGCAGAAACAGGCAACAACGCTGCCCTGATTACTCAACTACTAAACGCGGCGAGAATAACCCTGGCCCAGGGATGGAAGAACCAAAGGCCCAATAGTCGCGTGCTGGTGGGTCAAAGTATGGCACATGCTAGCGATGGAGAAAATAGGGGCCCTAAAGGATAACAAATATCTGAAATGCAGGGGAGTATGGGACCCATTCATAGACTATGGGCCTCATTACACGTTGTGCGCTAAAAACCGCATATTAGCGGCATGGCGCTATTAACGTGTCCGCCCTCGTAAGAGGGCGCTAATTACGTACCATTACGAGTACGCGGACACGAGCATAGCGCCATGCCGGTAATGACCCTACCGCCATGCCGCAAAAGTCCCAAAAAAGTCCCTTACCGGCTTTGACGAAAGTGCAGATAGCACTTCCGCCCTCACGCTACATGCAAATTGCGGTGACCGCCATTAGCGGTCACCGCTATTAGCGGTGACCGTAAAATTGCGGAACCGGAAATAGCGTCATCGCGCCGGAACGGGAAAGAGCCCGGCGGCCATCTTTAAAAACACAATCCATTGCCATCCTCTGCCCCCTGGACCTGTATTGATTCGTGAGCCGTGCCAAACAATTGTGGACACCTGCATCATGCCTAAGGCACTCAAGAAATCAACTGACAGGCAGCGCAAAGAAAAATACACCAATGAGGAATTGGTGATGTTGACACAGACCCTTGCGGAGAATGCTGAGGTGGTCTTCGCGAATGACATGCGCCGGCCAACCCTGTTGAGGAAGAAAGCCATCTGGGAGGAGGTTGCTGCCAAAGTCAGTGCAGTGGGCACCAGCACGCGCACTGTGCGCGAATGCAGGAAGAGGTGGGACGACCTCAGGCTGCGGGTGAGGGGCATCCTGGCTGAGAACCACCGCATTGCCAGTGCTGGTGGAGATGGATCCCCAATCCGGATGAAGGAATGGGAGGAGACGTGCGCTAACATGATTGCCGTCGAGTCAATAGAGGGAGTAGGCAGAATGGAGCTCGGCGTGGGTACCACTTCTGATGGAGGTGAGTGTACACATGACAGGATGCGATGTGAATGTACTGTACCCCCCATATGTGAGCACAGACTCCTCTCATGCATGGACACACATCCACACATGCATCCATCCCTCACCATGCCTGTGTCAGACCCACACACACACACACATGCACACAACACCACAGACAAGTCCCAAACACAACCATGCATGGATGAGGCACTGAACTGGCACATCACCTGCATCCACAACCACTAAGTCCCAATTTCCACAACTGCATCATTCATGTAATCTGCATCAAGTATATTGAAACGCAACCAATGCCATCCCCCGTCTCGTCCCTGACAGGCTCACATACAGATGGGGAGGATGCCGCTGATGCAACACAGGCAACAGCTACATGCAAGAGGCCAAGGGCACAGGAGCCGGCGGATACCCCAACAACATCAAGGGGCAAGGGGGGCAGGCCCCACCAGACGAGTGCCAAACTTCGTCGGAGTGCCACTGCCACGGCAGTACTAGCTGCACCACCAACTGCGGCCCCACCACCGGTGGTGAACCCACCCACACCGATGCCAGCCACCGAGGGCCCACCATCAGCTGCGGCAAGCTCCACTGGTGAGGCAGCCGCCACTGCCCCCCTATCCGATCTGGAGGACACCCTAGACCAGGCCATGGAGATGCACACCCCAAGCCCCCCTGGATCACCAGAGCCAGTGCCATTCCAGACCCCTGCGTCTGATTCCACAGTTGAGGACACCAACCCTGCAATCATGTCCCCCATGTTGGCATCACCTGCTGTAGTGGATGCATCCGAGGGCACAGCCTCAAGTGCACAGTCACCCAGCACTGGCCTCAAATTGACCACCATCCTGCAGCGCCAACAAGAGCTGTCTGTGCTGGTTGGCCAGCATGTTGAGGAGGCTGCCAATCGCAGTGAGAACATCGTGGAGGCGTTGAGGCACTCCACAGAGCGGATGGACGCCAACACCAACAGGCTGTGCGATGAGATAGGGAGTCTCAGGGAGGTCCTGGTACGCATGGCTGACACTATGGACCGCCACATTTCCCAACAAGGCCAGTCTGCCCCATCCTCATCTTCTGGGTCGAGACAAACAAGCCCCCTCCGTCGCTCAACGCGCACCACCAGGCGCACATCTGCCAACCCTCTGAATCCCCCCGAGGACTATTGAAAATAGGGGGTCGATAGAGATCCCTATGTGTGCATAGGCCAGGGCAAACTTGGCAAACACATGAGGGACTGTTGTGGGGGTGGGTGGGAAGGGTGTTATGGGTCTGTTGTGGGGGTGGAGGGAAGGGTGTCATGGGTCTGTTGTGGGGGTGGGGGGAAGGGTGTTATGGGTCTGTTGTGGGGGTGGGGGGAAGGGTGGTGGGATGTTTTGGGACTTGCACTTTCACACCTTACTCAATACACTGGTTTCTGATCTAAACACTGGCTTGGACAACTTCATTGTGTGTGTGTACTTTATTGGGGACAGGGTCCATTGTGTGCTCGAAAACATACACCAGTGCATTACTCCCCATTACCATGTGACAGTACGAAAACATGTTCCTCAGAATATTTGGTTGATCAGATGCTGTCTCACAGCACGTCCCTCCTGCCCATCCCCTCTTGCAAGACCTGCATCCCCTTCACCTCCGTCCTCATCACCATCATCATCCTCATCAGGTGCTTCTATTTCAACGTCAGGGGGCAGTGGCACATTCCGTCTGATACACATATTGTGCAGCATGACACATGCCATGGTGATCTTGGCCACCTTCTCATGTCCATACAGGAGAGCACCACCAGACCTGCTAATGCACCTAAAACGTGACTTCAAAAGTCCAAAAGTCTGCTCGATCACGATGCGGGTACGGGTATGTGCACGATTGTATTCCTCCTCGTGCCTGTTCTGTGGGTTCCGTACAGGTGTGAGGAGCCAGGTCTTCAGGGGATAGCCCGCATCACCTGTATGGGGGAATGAACAGGGTCCTGTTACTGTTCACCTCAAGAGCGACCTGTTCACATCACACTAATTGACATTGCATTGTGATTCAAGTACTGAATTGACAGCATACATGCAGATGGTCTGTGTGGCAGCAACGTGCAAGGGGGAGGTTGACCCTGCAAGTAGTAATGCAACATTAATGCCTCCAACAGTATTTGACATGTCCTGGGTGAGGCCAGGTCTTAGGTGTCCCTGTCCCAGGCAAATTTGGTACCACACTGCGAGTGTACTGACATACTGACACCAATGTGGCCATGCTGTGAGGCATCACTTCAGTGGTGCTATAGGTGTGTGGTTCAGTGCTATGTCTAGGGGTGATCCCTTTGCATGCATTCAAGTGCGCATTGCTGGATTGATGTTGTGCTGCGCTGATTGTGTATTACTATCTTGACGCCATGTTGCAGATTCGTGTGAAATGTTGCGTGGTAGGATGTTCAATGTGGATGGATGTGTGATATTTAGCAACCTGCATTGTTGTCGATGTTGTGCAGCTTCAAATTGCATGTGGGTTCTTCTCAAGTACATCGTGGCCTTCCCGGATGCACATTGGTGTACATCTGTATGTCCATTTCTCCTACGGACGACAGTCAACACCCAGTTGCAGTATGTATCTCCCCCCCCCAATCACTCCCAGTTGCAGTATGTATCTCCCCCCCCCAATCACTCCCAGTTGCAGTATGTATCTCCCCCCCAATCACTCCCAGTTGCAGTATGTATCTCCCCCCAATCACTCCCAGTTGCAGTATGTATCTCCCCCCCAATCACTCCCAGTTGCACTATGTATCTCCCCCCCAATCACTCCCAGTTGCAGTATGTATCTCCCCCCCCAATCACTCCCAGTTGCAGTATGTATCTCCCCCCCAATCACTCCCAGTTGCAGTATGTATCTCCCCCCCCAATCACTCCCAGTTGCAGTATGTATCTCCCCCCCCAATCACTCCCAGTTGCAGTATGTTTCTCTCCCCCCCCAATCACGTTGCCATGTGCTTGCCCTGCTACTCACCGAGTAGCCACAAACGTTGTCCGGGGTGTCGCTCCATGTAGCGTGGGATAGTTGAGTTCCGCAGGACCATGGAATCATGTGTTCATCCTGGAAATCAGGCACAGCAATGTGTGATTATCTTGTTGGCGTCACATACCATTTGGATATTGATAGAGTGGAATTGCTTCCTGTTTCGGTACACTACTTCATTGTGATGTGGGACCACCAATTCCACATGTGTACAGTCGATGGCCCCAATGCAACTTGGGATGCCTGCCAGTGAATAGAAGCCAACTTTTGTGTTTGCAATCTCCTGGGCAGTCCGTGGCATGGATATGTGTTCGGGTGCATGCTTCAGGAGTGCATCGAGTACCTGGTTCAGCATGCGTGAGAATACTGGTTGTGAGATGCCATGCATGTGTCCCACTGTATGCTGGTAGGTGCCTGTGGCCAGGAAGTGGAGCACACTCACCACCTTCAGTAGCGGGGGGATGGCAGTTCTGATGTCTATGAGGCTCACAATGTCGTCGTGGATCATGTCCACGATGCTGGTGATGGTAACCCTGTCCAGATGGTACAGGGTGTGTATCTGCTCAGGGGTTAGGTTGAATGGACTGGCTCTGATCCTGGGGATTGGTGGGTGCCTCTGTGGTATGAATAGGTGCCGTTGTGGTGCTTGCTGTGCCTGTCTTGCCCTCCTCCTCCTCCTGCGTCTCCTTTGTGCTGCCTGTTGTAGTATCAGCTGCGCTGCAATGAGGTCCCCCAGGCCATGTATTGCTGCCAGTATTGGAACCATCTTTGTGTGGGAAGGTGTGTGGGAAGGGGTGTGGTGTGCTCCTTTTGAGCTGCCACAGTCTCCATTGCCTCCACCTGTGCTGATTGTGTCCACCTGTGGCAGGTGGGAACACTGCTCATTCCTCTTAACGGGTGGTCCGCGATGCCGGTATTAGCACCATGGCGGTAAGGGGTTTGGGTGGATTTACCATGCCGCTATTAGCATGTCCACTGGCCTTGTGATGCTTGCTAATAGCGGCATGGCGTAATTTACGGGATGGAGGGTCGCGCGCACACGGCCTGCCCGCTATTAGTGGCACCGTAATTTGCGATGCCGCTAATAGCGGTGTGCCGGGTCGTGATGCGCATGGGGATTTAACGTTACCGGTATTCCATTACCGGTAACGGTAAATCCCTACCGCCATCCGTGTAATGAGGCCCTATGTCACAGACCCAACCTGCTGAGATCAATCATGAACTAAGGCTCTGGACCAAGAGGAAACGTGAGGAGGCCCACACCTCCAGCCAACATACGCAGTCAAGGCCCGGACTGTAACAAAACTGCTTAACGGTGGACGGAAGCAAAACGATCCCAGCTCTATTGTTGTTGAATTTGTTTTTGTGTTTGTTTTTCTTTTAGGGGGGAGGGAGGAGTGAAAGGGGAAATATACCGGAATCCGAAGGAAGAGGGAGCAGGGGAGTTATAAAAGTTAAAACTCATGGACGTACTACAAACTTGAAAACGGACAGGGGGAGAAAGAGGGATGAGAACAATACTGAGATTTAAGTATATTGTTCCTTACCTGAATGTTTGTAACTAATAAAATAAATTTGTTAAAAAAAAATGCTCCTGCACTCATGGGAGATTTTCTTAGTAATACAATTTTGAGATGCCATTACATCACAACTCTCCCTGTATAGATTAATCGACCTAAGCCTTCGCAGACACTCCTGAGTATTGTTCCATTCCTCTTTTTTGACACAGTCTAAAACCAGCCTTCTCCTTTGCCCTTCATACAATCTACGCAGGTGCTCTGTATTCCTCAGTCCCTATTTGTCCAACACAGTCGCCCCCTCTGATAGCCATTGATATTTTCCCTTTAGCGAACAACTGTACATTTCCACTAGGGCAAGGGTGCACAACTGATTTTGCCAGACAGCCGAATGTACCTTACATACTTCCTAGAGTGGGCCGAAAAGTAAATGTGGGAGGGACAGTAGGCGCGGCCGTAAGAGTGGTGGCGGCATGGCAGGAGGCTTTTTCAACCCCCGATTTTTATTAAACACATGGAAAAAGAATGCCTTTTTCAGGTGAACCAGTCTTTATTTGCATTTGAAACTTACATTTTATATTACACATTTTCCATTCCACTTTTATCATTTCTTTCTTTCCAAAGGACATATTGTCAATAGTAGAAAAAATAGGCAAATCTTACAGGAGGAAAACACTGCACTCAAACCTTTCACACTTTATGTTGCTTTAGATTTGCAAGGCAAAAGCTCTGCCATTTTGCACAGCATCTGCCAGGGCTGTAAGTGAGCAATGAACCAGGTGTATTTGTTTTTTTTTTAAGTTGGGAGATGAACAGTGAACCAGACATACTTGATCAGTGCGAAACATTGCAGCGTTACTCAGCTGTCAGTTTCTGGATCTCAGGCTCCAATGATGTTGTGCCTAGTCTAAGAACAGCATGGAGATGGTCACCAGTGAGTCTTGTCCTTAGACTGGATATATACAATTTCAACTGGGAGAAAACTTGCTCACAAATGTAGGTACTGCCAAACATGGACATCATCTTTAATGCTTCCCGGGACAGATTGGGAAATTGATAACAGGCTAATAAAGGCATCTCTCTCTGCTTATTTTTGAGGACACTACAACACTGAAGTTAATCACATCCAGGTGAAGTTCAGGTCGCACATTTTCAACATCAGCAGAGAAAGGGTCCACAAAAAGTTTCAAAGAGGCTCGCTGAGATTTAAATTGTGCAAAACGATTCCCAAAAACAACTTGCAATTCATTCAGGACCTTCAATGCCAATGCCACCCTACATACTTGTCATGGGCGAAAGCATCGGCACATGCAGGGAAGTGTACCAACATCCTTTTCTCCAGTTGGGCTGCCAGAAGTCTTAACTTTATTTCAAAAACACAAACTGTCTCAAACAGATCAGAGATTACATTTTGGCTTCTTTGCAACTTTAAATTTAAATCATTCAAATGGCCTGTCATGTCAGTCAGAAAAGCAAAGTCTGCTACCCAGTCATTATTTTGCATGACAGAAGTGTCCATTCCAATTTCATCCCATTTCACCCATGAATGCTTCTATTTCCTGTTCTAAAGCAAAGAATCGCTTCAGAACATTGCCATGACTAAGCCAGCGAACATCTGCATGATATAGGACATCACCATAATCTGCCTTTGCCTCTTCTAAAAACGCCTGAAACAATCTGTGATTAATGCACAGATACAATGAACTGTTTTCACAATGAAGTCCATGACTTCTGTGAATTGCAAATGTTTTGCACATAAGGCCTCCTGGTATCACTACATATTATCCCCACCAAAAATATCGCTGTATTTATGGTCGTCTGGAACGGCCAGAGGCAATATTTTTAGGGGGGATAATTTTGGGGGGTTTTGGGAGCAGGGGTTGCGGGGTGTCCCCCGCTCCTTTAAAAATAATGCAGGGTTTGCGGGGGTGTCCCCCGCAGGTTCCATGCTTTAATATCACCGCAAAAATATGGCGATATTTTTCTATATCAATATTTTTGCGGGGATATTAACATATGGAACCGGCCTCCTGATGTATGATGCAATGATAATTTTTTTATTGGACAGCCTTCTCACCCAAGTGTCTTTTCAAGCAGCCAATAAAACCATTTCACTCTCCAAACATGGCTGGGGCCCCATCAGTTGTCACGACTGCCAGATTATCCCATGCCAAATTTAAATCATCAATATCTTTTTGAAAAGCATTACAAATGTCAACACCAGTAGTTCTGCCATGCAAATAAACTAGGAAAGCCTGTTAATTAAATGCTTTGCATTTGTTATTGACCCTACGAATGAAAGTTAAGAGCTGGGCTGTGTCACTTGGATCTGTGCTCACATCAAGGGCAGCTGAAAAGAATTTGATATCCTTACATTGCATTTTCAGTTGGCTGTAACAATTATCAGCCATGTCTACAATACGACGCTGCATACTCATCCTTGAAAGGGGAAGATTTGCAAAAGCATCTTTTTTTCTGTACACACTGGCTCGCAAATCTCCATCAGGCAGTCTTTTACGAAATCCCCATCTCTGAAAGGCCGTACTGAACTTGCAATAAGCTATGCAACCTTATAACTAGCTAAGGTGGCACATTCAGATTATTTTTTTTTTCTGCACAATAACACCTTGCTGCTTAGTCAGGTGTGTTTCCAGCTACCCAGCTTTCTTTATTCTCCCTCCCCCCTGCAAATCCTTATATTGTGAATGTTTTGTTTCACAATGGCGGCTGATATTATTTTCTTTGGGGACTGTGATTCACTCGGCATGAGTAGACACTAGGTTTGGACTCAATGAAAAAAAAAACTCTCAGTCCACTCATCCTTAAACTGACGGTGCTCCTGGTATATTATTCTTTTTTTAACAGCGCTGTACATTGGCAGGGACATCTTTAGAGCTAAGCATAGAAGTGACAAAAAAACAAGATCAAATCAAGAACATAGCCTCTGTGGCACACCTTTTCATGGATTTCTTGATGGATACCGGCTTAGAAAATAGCAACATAGTTCCCAATAGAAATGGGTCACAAAAATTATTTACAAATAGCCCCCAAGCATGGATGTCAGAGGTAGAGAATCAGGCAGTCTCTTGCAAGTCAGGGGCTGCAAGAGGATAACCCAAGGGGAGAAGATAACCCAACAGACCTAGACAGATTTAAACCTTCCTTAGATTATATGGATGTTGTGACAATGTTCTCAATAATCCACAAGACAACCCCAATAGGATTTTCACTTATAGTATAGAAACACCAATACTCATGATTAGTAAACTACTGCCATGATGGTTGTGGGAGGATTTATGGCAAAAATTGCACTCTCTTTGGGCTGATGTGACACTATTATCATTGATGCACCATGGAATATACCCCAATGGAAATGCCACAATTTGAATTTCGGCACACACACACAGGGCTGCAAACATACAGACCACCCACCCACATTCTCGCATCTCGGCAAACAAGGGGTATTACAAGCCTACAGAGGATAGCTGCAAACACCCCACTGCCCCGCTCCCAGCCACAATTCAAATTTCAGCACACACACACAGGGCTGCAAACATACAGACTCCACACCCCCATTCTCGTATCTCGGCACACAAGAGGGGATTACAAAGATAAACAGGCCACAAACACAGACCTCCGCTCACCCGAACAATAACAACCTGATAACATACAGACCACCCCCACCCCCATAATGTACTTACCAGCCCCCACCCCCATAATGTACTTGCCAGAGTGGACAGCAGACGAGCCGCTAAGTAGGCAGGCTATCTGGAGTCCCGGTGAGGTAGCTGGAGTCCCGGAGACGTAGCTGGAGTCCCGGCGAGGTAGCTGGAGTCCCGGCGAGTTCTCTAGGTGGCGAACAGAACTCTTGTACTGCAGCTGGCATGGCAAGGCTGAAATGTTTTCCGGCATCAAGCCTTATTGGCCATGCCAGCCGCACTGCTGGCCCTCCATTGGTGCAGCGCACATGCACTACCTGACTCGTAAGAGCTACGTAGTGCGTGTGCACTGAGCCAATGAGGGTCAGTGACACTCAGTGTTTCCCCTTGCCTGTAAGGCAAACAAGACTTTCCTAATGGAGGGTGGACGTTGCTGCTTGCAGGCCTCCATTAGGAAAGACTTTAACCCAGGCGGGCTAGATAAAACAGCATCCCGGCCCACACTTGGCCCACGGTCCTTAGTTTGTACACCCATGCACTAGGTCATTCTTGATATTGGGGTTCATAGAATGTTCAAAGTGCATTTTCAGATAAAACTGAATGAAACGGATGCAGGCCTGGCATCTCATACTAGGGACCCCACACAGAGTACCCCTATTGTGGCTGGAGATAACCCCACCAGCTTTCTTAATAAAGCGCTTTGCACCACCTCCAATTTTAAGCAAGAGGCAAAACCCCATAACTCGCTTCCATAAAGCGTAGCCCTAAATATCTTTAATTCAACACTTCAATGCACTAATCCAACCTTTCCCCCCCATAAAGATAATAAAATCTATGAAGCCCTCTCAAACTTGCTTCCATTCGCATGGCTGCCAAGGCCACCAGAACGGACCATCACCCTTCCTTCGAGAACAAAACCCCCAGATATGAGTATGCAGATACCACATATATTTTCTTGGTTGATGCACCACCTGCCTCTTGATTTACCTCTTCCAAAGACCACAATCTTTGTTTTGTGAAGGTTTAGTATCAAGTTTTGTTTTTTAAGAAAAGTGTCTGCATACAGCAGACTCTGCTGCAGCCCACTCTTCTGTTAAATCTATCAATGCTGTGTCGTCAGCATAAAGCAGGGCACTATATTGGATCCCATTTAATTTTGCAGGCATACATTTAGCATTAGAATCGTGTGGAATGAAACCATATAAGAACAGGGAGAATAAAAGCGGGGCTAATGGACACCCCGGTCTAACACCTTTATTTGCGCCAATGTCCCTTTTCCGAGGGAAAAGTGTGATGCATCACAATATCCCAGGAATTGGAAGAAAATAGAAGAGAGGCAGCATATGAAGTAGCATTTGAGGAAGACCATTAAGTAGACCTCAAGAAAGGGAAGGTGCTGGTGGGCATATCAGCCCTTGGCAGGACTTGATGGTGGCAGGTGAAATGTACCAGGGATAGGGACATTACCGTGAAATCAGGAGGGAGGAATTAAGGGGATGCCTCTTTAGCTCACACATCTGGTTATTACCATGGACACGTGAGCCCATGGAACCTTTACCTAGAAACCTTGGACACCCTGCAACTAGCTTAGTCTGAAGGAAAGGATTCAGGCCACGGTTAATCCAGGATGTTAGAAAGGGAGGTGAAGTTACTTCCTATGAACTGTATGGACTGGACCATTTGCTCTTGAGGCCCGAAGGCCTAACTCCCTGCAACCTGTGGGTAAGACACTTTTGGGAGAAGCCCATCCTAATCATTTGTTTCTTTTAGGAAGACCACAGTTTTCCCTTGGTAAAGCACCATTACCTGGTCTTGGTATCCTTCTTGATCTCAGGTGTCCTATGTGAAAATGTGCAAACTGTTTTCTGTGTCCCCTGAAAGCTATTGTATTGTGTGACCTTGGACCTACCACTGCAGCCATCCTTCTCCAGGCCTCTGGTGCCGGAACTGGGGCCTGGAACTCTTCTGGTGCTATCCCTCTGTCTCCTCAACTAGAAGATTGTCACCTCTATCACACCTGTGGGTTGTAACTATAACGTACCTACTTTTCACCCATAAACACAACCCTATGGACGAAGTTTCTGGAACTCCTAAAACTCCTTAAAAGTGGCATTATCCATTACTTCCCTTTACACTTCCCTATACACTGCCATTTTGTATTTGTGTCTCATGGGAAAGTGGAGTCTCCAAAGCAATCTCCATATTTTTAAAGTGTATCTGTGATTAAAATTTATTTTAGCGTGACACATCACTGTACTTCAAGCCTAATGCACCTTCCATAGCAGTTAAATTGTGCCTGATTGTGCCTATGCGTTTCTACTGGTTCTAGTGGGTCTTTCAAAGAGCCAGTACTGCATGAATTCTATTTATAATACTTACTGGTGGTTTTTTATGTCTACCTGACTGTTTTACCCATGATACTCTCTCCTAGTGAACCCTACAAAGAGTGCAGTATAATGTCTTTCAACTGGTTTTAGGAGTGAGTTTGGTTTACTTCATACCGTGTAATGTTTTTGACAAATACTGTGTTATCTGTTTACTTGCCTACAGTATTTATTTCAACTTCAATTTAGCTAACGCAGTATTTATAACAAATAGTACACATATGTTCCGAAATGTATGTGTGGTGTGCTTTAAAATGTGTTTATGTGTACCTTGATACCAGCCCTCTCCCCTCCTAAAAGTGTATACAGACTGCACTGCAGTGTTACTTTTGAGAGAGATTTGGTCTAATTTGGTGTACACCCTGCACACACTACAGGATTGGGGTTGCCTTCTGAACCCTTCACCTGGGGGATTCTGAAAAAAATTCCAACAGAAACATATTTTAAAAATACACCTTAGAATGTTATTTTAAACACCACTTTTACTGTTTGCGTTGCATGGGTTTATTACTCTGTATACATGTACCCAGAGATGAATCTTCAAGATCAGAGCTTTATATTCTCTCCATCTTTGGTTACCAATGGTTCAGTGGGGTTAGAGAGGAGAGATTGCCCTGCTAAAACAGTGCGGGGCCCGGGGACTGTCTTCCTATCACCCTTCCAGCCGTTCATGGAGAACTTACTGCAACCTCTGCATGACCAGTAAAGGACTATATGGGCTCAAGATGAAGCTAGGAGGATTGACACTGGCCGCCTTGACAAATGCCTGGGTATTATCGATAGGCTCATTGAAGGTCATTGTTCCCTCAAGGCCAGGCAAGTTGACACTGTGAGACAGAGGCAGAAAATGGTGGATAAATCGACGCAAACGTTTCAAATGTCTGAGGTCTGTGCGAAGCTAGATGTGCCTGAGTCAGTGTAAGGGGATGCCATTTTACCTCGGGTGAACCAGCCGTAATCTGCTTCTGCAGTGGTAGTCACAGACCTCCCAGCACAATGGTGGGAGATCATGACTGCGGCACTCGCAAGTCTGGGAGCACTCTAAATATGGGCTCTGCGGCACAACCTGTGGTGGGCAGAGTTCACCAGGTGAATTTACTAGAGAAGGAATTGCTGCCCCTCTTGTGGCCTCAAAGGAGTCTGCATCTGATTTGTTACAAGGATGGCGATCTATGAACCTGATTTGTACTTTCAAGGGCAGGTCGCATGGCAATAAGAATGCATATAAGCGTCCCCTTGTCAAGGACCTGTCAGAAATATTAGAAGTAAATGACATTGCAAGTTTTATTTTCACAGCATGCTGGATATTTTCTGATTGCGTGTTCTGTGGGGGTTGTAATAGTAGGTTTGGGTATGTTTTTTATTCATATATCAGGACCTGTGTGCTGAATTTAAAGGACGTCCTTGCTACTAAAGGGATTATGGTGTACTTGGATTCAGTTTTCAAGCTCTGTCATCTCCATGACTCCTGGCAGGACCTCATTGTACAGAATCTATCCGTTTTTGTGCCACTCGCTGCATTGAGGGGGCGGGAGTGCTGTCAATTGCCATTTGATAAACAGCTGAGCCTGGATTGTCCCAGTAAAGTTTTGGACCTTGCTCTGTGTGTTTCATTGCATCAACTTTGCTCCTCCGTCCAGAGTTTAATGTTGCTTCAAGGGCAATATGTCAAGGTTGGGAGACTTAAAAACCTGACCTCAATCAATTAATGGTCTTGACCCACCCCCGGTGCAACATGCCCCACAGGTAAGAACTCCTTGTCCATCTGACAACAACCTTACTCGTGACTCTTTCAACATTTTAACTGGGGAATATTAATGGGCTTGCTAACAAACATTCCAACCCTGATTGCCATGAACTAATTGACAATAATATGCTTGCATGCCTGCAAGAATCTTGGTCGATTGATTCAGTACACAAGTCCAATTATCGCACATTTACTAAACCGGCAGTCAAAGCCAGCAGAGTTCCACCAAAAGGGGGCATGCTAATCTGGGCCCATGTTGGTCCTGGGGCCTCTTGCAAGCAAGTGGAATTAGAATCTCCGGATTTGCTTTGCATGGTGCTGAGGTTTAAGGGGGGATTAACCATATACATATTGAATGTGTATTTGAGGCAAAATCGGCCAGCAGTCGCCCAGTTGTAATTGGCTTTAAATAAAATGTCCAATCTTATGGCCAAGTCTCCTAATAGGCGTTTGATAATGGAGGGTGATCTCAATTGCCAGCTGGAAGAATCTAATCAACTCTCGGCAGATCTGTCGAGAGAGGATGTGGCATGGGGCCCTCTTTATTGTGCATCTATCCTTTAGTAGGGATGGATGATTAATGCCCGATTGTATTCCTATGGCTTAAGAGCCTGTAACCGAAGGTTCCCAGCGGACTCACTGGCGCATGCCACCTTTCGAACTCAGAGCAAACACAGCCTAATTGACTATATTATGGTACCTGTGACTCACTGGGGTCTAATAGAGTCTTGTATAGTTATAGCACGTGCAGAAAGTGATCATGACTCTTTAATAATCTCTTTATCACCTAATACATGGTATTAGGTCTGGTAAAGAAATCATGGCCTCTTGTCCAAATTATTTGAAAAGGCCTATGACTTGGAGGTAGGCTACTCCCGCCCCCAATGGCCTTCTTGTATCAATATGTGGAGCCTTACTGTCGGTACTGGCTGGTTATTCTGAAACTGAAACAACCTTATACACATAACGATTTCTATAACCAGCTGGTGGAGAGAGTGGCTCATTTTGTCACAAGACAAGGCAGCTCAGGTTTGAATCCCAATTCCAAGGTTCATCATTGGTTTGATATGAAGTGTAGAGCAGCAAAGAGAAAGAAGGGCAGAATATCAGGGGAATAGGTCTAAGGCGCGATATTAGGTCACTATTGGTCAGAAAAAGGACAGAGTATAATAAGAACATCTGGCTGGCCGTGGAGACGGCAGAAGGGTCCCACAATAGTAGGGAGTACTGGCGCCTAGTAAATGCGAACATAAATTCTGGTCCAGAAACGTCCCCAAATAATATTTCTTCGGATGAGTGGCACAAGTATTTTCAATTTCTCTACTCCATGGACTACCCACCACTATAGAGGAAGAGGCTGTAGGTTTTGTAGATATGGCACCTGAGAGAACCCCACTGACTGGTGATGCTACGATTAGCCCCATCACGTCGTTAGAAGTGAAACAGGCAATATTCGAGCAGCAAAGTGGTAGAGCCCCAGGCTCAGACTGTGTTCATCTGATTTGTTAAAAAATTAACACCAGACCGGACGGAATTTCGAATGTTAGCTCTGCCACACATAGTTAGAATTGTGAACATTAGCCTGCATCACATCTAGATAGGACTGTGAATGTTAAGTAGTCCAACATTTAGAGAGAATTGTGAACATCGGCCTGCGCCGGTCCCAGACAGAATTGTACATGATAGCGAGTGCCACATTTGGTTAGAGCTGTGAACATTAGCGTGCACCTGATAGGATCTAGATGCGACATGAATGTTAACAATTTTATCAGTAACTTCAACATAGAAATTGCTCCTGCAGCATTGGCTCATAAACCCACGGAAACACTCCAATTCCATATCATTACGCTTACTCTCTACTCTATACCATCGCTCAATTAGAATGCAGCTATACCCCTGATCAATTCGGCCTAGCTGTTCACATACGAACATTACCCCATGCACACCTCATCAACCTAATAAAACGCAGCTATCCCGGCATAGCTGCCCACATAAGCGCCATACAGGCCTAACGCAGCCAGAACCCAGTCTGGGTGTCCACCCACCAGACTGCACATATTCAGTTGATATCTTCTCCACCTAACGCTAGGATGCAGCTACCATCAGGCAATTACATCAGCTGTACACATAACTGGTGCACCCACGCACCCTACAACACTTTCTCTCTCTACTGACCTGGACTGCGGTCCCCGAGGGCGTTCAACCTTCCAGCGCTTTGAGATCATACCAATGATATATAGAGCGCTATATAAATGCCAAATAACATAACATAACATAAGAAGGAAGATATAGACCAACCATCGAATTAGAGGCCTACCTCACTGATTGATTCCCTGGCAAAAATCTACTCACGGTTTATTTTACATAGTATGGAGGATTGGGTAGTAGAGTCAGACATTCTCTTTTTTGTCGAAGCAGGTTTTAGGCCAGGGCTCTCGACAATCGATCAAGTGATGAGTCTGGACCTCATTTTACAAAGGCATTTGCATTTGAACTCCCAGTACATATGCTTGGCGTTTGTAGATCTCCAAACCACCTTTGATACTGTGCTGAGAAAGTTCCTCTGGGAAACCTCGGATCATCTGGGAACACCTACAAGTCTCTGCAATGCAATCAAGTCCCTCTACCAGAGGAATAGTGCCTACATTCGCTGGGGATGCATGGTGAAATAACTGACCGGTGCCCATTAACATCGGAGTGAGGCAGGACCGCGTCCTGGCCCTGTTACTATTCTTATTGTATATTAATGGCAATGCATCAGCATTACATGCTGTGGCAAAGGATGCTCCCATCCTGGGCAGTCATAAATGGAGTCATCTTTTATTTGATGATGATGCAGTTTTGCTGGCTAAAGCACCAGCCAGGTTGCAAAATCAACTCAATATCTCTGAGAATCTACGCTGCACCAAAGGCCTGCGCATCTATCAATCTAAAACGAAGACAATGATATGTGCTCCGACGGGACATGCTTCTCGGCCAGCTGTGAGGTTTTTTTTGAACAATCACTTACAATCACTTATTGGAATCGGTCGACTCAGATACGTATTGAGGCCTAACTCTTTCCAGTAACTTGAACTGGTTCAGACAAATAGAAAAGAGCACCATGATTTGCTCACAGCACACTGGTTTAATTGCAGGCCTGGCATCATGCTATATTATGAATGAAGTCTGCTATCTAACTATTAATTAAGACAAATTGGGGTCTGCAACCGTATCTTGATTAGCACTCAAGTTTGAAGTTGAAAAGCATTCTCATCAAGTTTTGCTTAGGAACCCTGCCACTTGCCCAATATACTCTTGCGCACTGAAACATTTGTGTATGAGTATTAAAATATCAATCAATCAATCAATACTGCTAAATGGAACAAGAACTCTTCATCCTCACCTCGAAACCCCTTCTGTCCTACCCAGATTGAAGGTGAATCACATTTTATTTTTCATTTCCCCATGTATTCTTCAGAGAGGTCCAAATGGCTTAGACCAATGTGGATCAAGCTCAATGTAAGAACCACCTGTGCCACTCTGGAGGTGATGAAACAATGCCCTTCTCACAAAGTCTTTGTGGCAGTTGTGACATTTTCTAAACTTGCTTTTAAGAAAAGAGGAACTCTATTGAATGTGTAATGTTATTAACATGTTGTCTTTTGGTCTGACGTAGAGAACATGTGGCGGTATTGCCACTTTAAATTTATTTTCTGTTGTACGTTTGTGTTCTTACGACTGTTTTTATTACTATTTTGCTATGTGGTGTTTTATGGCATTTTTCGACAAAATAAAGAATATTTGTATTGTATTCTATACATGTAGTTTTCTTTTGTTTGTTTGGTTATACTTAGGAGGGACACACACACAAACGTGAGACTTGTGTAAAAAACACCACTAAGAATCTGTTTGTGATTAACATTATTTTTATATTTTCTTAAGGAACGCAAAGCTAGCCTTATTTGTGTATGCATATATTGTTACTAAAGTGTGGTGAGAAGACTGAAACATGATTGTAATGCCAGTGCAATAAAATAATGTGGATAGACCAGGGACATTTCATTAAGTGATTGAATACATTCAGCCTTTTGACAAAAATTATGAGATGTTTAAAAAATAAAGTATGAACTCAACCTCTAATAGTAATACTGCAATAGACTGTGCTCATCGATTTCAGAAAAGATGTGATTTTGCCCCTTACATTAGCATTTTTAGAAGGCTATGATCAATGTTTTTGAAGTTGTATTTTTGATCATCAAATGGGTGAGCTACATTTAGTGATATTGATCTAAGTGTTTGTTAATGGTCTCATTATATAAAATGTTGGATGTTCGTACACCATGGCCTTAAGGACTCCAATTTTTTATCCCTCCAATTTTTTTTCATCTCTAGGGATAATCTCCACCTTCTGGAAGAAGGACAGGGCCTCCCTCGTGAAGAGCTCGATGAAAGAATAGCGCGAGAGGAGTTCAGAAGACCTCGGGAGTCCCTCCTGAACATTTGTACTGAGTTTTACAAACACTGTGGTCCTCGACTAAAAATTCTTCAGAACATTTGCGGGGAGCCACGGGTTACATCCTTGGAGCTCCTGGATGTCAAATCCCATATGAGGTACCCATGTTAAAAGTAATTGTGCTGTAAGTGTTTGTGAAACATAAAAATGCACTCTGACTTCTCAGAAAAACAATTAGGTTCACCGGGGCAAGATAAGAAGAACCGATTGATGACTACTAAAGAATAATCCAGCTCAAAGGTACACAATCTCACCTCTCTGTTAGGAATGTCAGCCTTCTACACACAAAGTGGGTTTGAAGCACACAAAATGCAACCTGTCGATATATACCAAAAAGTTAGGTTAGCTTGCCAAGTCAGTTGTAAGATTTCCATGACCTTGAACGCTAATGAAAATGTGTGACAGCCTAGTTGAGTTGGTTGAACGAGACACTATTTTAGTTGGTCCAAATAAGTTTCGTCAGCCTTTGATAACATGATCAAAACTAAAACGAGGTCAGATAGACATAGGTAAACCTTGTGTGATGTCTCTTTTTTTCCCTTTGGAACCTCTTGCTCGGATTTGCTCTAATAGACTGTTTTATTATAGAGTGTAGGGATAGTTTCTATACAGCATGATGTGGTTGGAATGTTCATATGTTGCCTATTCTTAAGCAGCATTAATATATTTAAAGATCATTTCCAATGCCTTCAGTAACACAGAAAACATCATTTCTTTGTCACATCTTGAAATCGATGCGAAACACAAATGGAAGGCTGTTAACATTGTGTGGCAATATGCATTTACCCTTTGTTTTGATTTTTGGAATTACATTTGTTGGCCCATTTATATTCTTAGTGCCACATGACATTTTATATTGGTATCCAGGATGTAGCAGAGGAAAAGAATATCAAGTTGCAATTCCACCCTCCTTTTAAAATCACTGTAGAAACATTCATTTTGTGTGTAATTTTATAGCCCCTTGAACCACTCCCAAATCTCACATTGAACGGCCTTTTTTTTTTCTGTTGCCTTGATCAGATGAGCCTTAGAAAAAACGTCTTACAGTCTGTGAACAAACTAGTTCTATGCTTATAATTTATTTACAAACAATGCATTTTTTAAACAGAAGCTAAGACCTGAATGGCGGTGCAGGAAAACTCCTTAGTCACATTCTTGCCCTACCCTATTGGTTTATTTGAAAGATACCTGTTCCAAACAGCTTATTAGTTTGCATGTGACTTTTTTAGAAGGATAAACTTACGCGAAACATAAACTTTTCTTTCTCTCATGAATCTGAAGATGTGTTTTCTGTGAATTAGTCAGGAGCAAATTAGGCAGGTGCAGTTCAAGCTCCATTTATTTTGCCACCTGGCATTTGTATTGGCACTGGTGTCTGTGTGTTTAGGGAAAGGTAAGAGAAGAGAATTTCTCAACATCCTGTTTGGCTTTGCCATAGGAGACACCTGAGTAAGCGATTTAGTGACACATTAGGTTGTTTGCGATGCCATTACATCCCAGAAGGATTCTGTGAGCGGTCAGAAATGTGAAGCGGACAACTTTGTGAAGATTTTTCAAAAGATGCCATTTTGTTAATTCAAAAGGTTGGATACACGCCTCACTTTGCCCAACCTGACAAGGATTTCCCTGCCTAAAATAAACTAAAGGAAACACTCTAACACAAGGTTTCTGTCCCTCATTCTTATACATATAACAACCCAACAAGGTAGTATATGGCAAAGCAAAATATCACAATTAGATTCACAATCAGATGTTCGTCTCTTGTTATAATCTGGGTGAATTTCCCTTCCCCAGATGCAAGCAGGATTCTGTTCAATAGTTCAAAAAAGTTAGGAAATCCTGTCTTATAATAAGTTCCAACTCAGTTCTGTTTGGTTCCACTTGGCATCTAAAGTTCCAACACAGTTCTGTTTGTTTCAACTTGCCAACAAACATTCCACAATGGTTTGTACTCCTTCCACTTGTGGAAAAAGAAATTATAATAATGTCTTCTTTTCTTGTGAGAACATCCCTGCAGGAGTTCATAAATACTTGTTTCCGTAATTATATATGATTCTGCACCAGTTCACACAACTTCAGGAATGTCAGGATGCTTTATCAACAACTAAGAACATCATTGTAGTCCTGCTACTTCTTCTTTTAGGTTTGTAACTACACCACAGTATTTCAGTGACTTCCACCTGGTCGACTCACCTGTCTGGTCTATTACCACAATGTCCTCTGCTTTGCTGTACTCTCCTGCCAGAACAGAGAAAACTACTATAACTTCTTCTGACCTAGTGTACTCTCGGCCAGGCCAGAATGAACAAATAACTGCAAGTACTTTAGTGGAAAATATAAACCTCCAACAACTCAGCAATGCCTCTCGCTTCACACAATCAAGTTCAAAATTGTCTTTTGGGAAACAAGAATCACACTGGTGCTATTTGTTACACACTTGTGATGCCACACACAAGGCAGGCTAAGCTCAACTCCCCACTCCCTCTGAATGTTTTCTATCAGAAGTAAGGGTTATCTCTCACAAAGAAACTGCCACAATTTAATTCCAGTATTGAACTGATTGTTTTAATCATATGTTTCCACTCCCGTGGGAGAGCCCCTGTGATAACACGTGTTTCGGCACACCTAATGCCTTTTTCAAATCTGGGCATTTGTTTTGTCGAAAACATGCATTGCATGCATGTATATTTTCCTTTTCCAAGTCGTAAGCTGCAAATTTCACAGGTTTAATCCCACCTTGAAAATCTGATCTCCTGCCCTTTCTATCAGAAGGGCAGCATTCCTGCCACTCTTGTTTCCCCACTTTGGCTGTGTTCAAATGCTGACAATGATTCTCTCTCTTTCTTACACCTCTTTGACTTTTGCTATTTGGGTTTGAGCCAATTACTCTTCTGAGCGTCTTTATATTTGAGCAATATATTCTACACCTACACTCATTGAGACTCTCGTTGGCCCCTTCTTGACTTTGGCAATAGTTGTTCTTTCTCACTTGCCTCGTTATAGTTCTCTTTGGGCTTTGGCAATAGTTGTTTAGCATAGTTTCTCACCTTATTGCCCCTGCCTACTGTTGGCCTCTAGTCAAGCCCACATGCATACAAACACACATTTCTGATCTGGTGATTATGTTCTTATTATTCCACTCTTTTTACGGTCAGCTTGTATTACAAAATAATGGTTATTCTGCTTTAGTTCAGTTTGGGATTCAAAATGATTCTTCATTTTGAATCTCACTCTACTGGTGTTACTTCTACCGTTTAGGCACCCGGTCTTGTCAAGCGAGCGGTTACCGAGCGCTCAGGGGTCAGAATCACTTGATGAACTCACTGGGTCTGGTGTACACGTCTGTTTGGCATGCTGTTGCCAAGTCTTCTGTTGCTGTTTTCCCTTGTGGCCTGTAATCCTCTGCTTCCCTGGTTCCTGCGACTCGCGCCAGTCACTCGAGTAGCTCTCTTTGCTCCCAGGGCTTACCGGCACTCGTCTAACACCGGAACCAGACTGACATTGGGAAAAGCTTTCAAATTCTGCACCCTCTACTGCGTGACCTCTGCAGACTTGGTCATCAGGGGGAAAGCTGTCAACGCTCACGCTTCCCGCTGCTCTACCTCTGCATTCAGGGTCTGGAACAGCAGGGACCCTCTTATGACCAACATCCACTCAATGCACCACGATGGTCCCAGCATCTTTGCTCTGCTGCCACATGAAGGTAATACAAGAACTCTACCTTCTACTACTGCTCTCTCCTATGGCCTGCACATGAGGGGGCCTTTTATGCCTCTCAGCCTCCCTCAGGTGACGGTCATTACCACTAATAGGCTGCACTTTGCAGAATTATACCTCTGCAGCCCTCTTCTTCGTCTCAGTACTTGTATTGTGGGACTTGAAGTCCAGAACATGAAAATCAATCAGTTTTTCTAATAGGAATAAGAATGTTACTTTCATCACTTCCCTTAATTATATTCCTTAGGGGGATCTCATAAGAATTGAATGGGGGACTTACCTTCACAGAGGAATGAGGATGTTAGATTTTATTTGGAGCTATTTAAAAACTCCTCTTTACTAATCCTCTGATAGTCATGAGAGCTTTCACCTTTATGTAGCTCTGTGTGCGCTCAAGAGGAGTTTCAACCGTCCTGGTACATAAATAATTATGTTTGTTTTTACCCACATTAAGATAGTCATCTTGGGAAATTAACAACTCTCTTTGACATCAAGCCATTATATACTGTGGCATTACGGATACTTTCTCCCTTGAGGAAGACAAATACGGCGTCTCATCCAACAGAGTCCTCCCGTTACACAGGGGCCTTTCCCCTCCCATGTGATCCTTCTGGCTAATACCACCCCCAGGGTTAGGATCAGGAAGCGTCTGCCTTTCTCTGGCCTCCTGGGAGGAGACTTTAGGCATCGTCACTGTGAGGACTCCGTAGGATTTATCACAATTGACTTTGTAGGACATCCACCTTATTACAGGATAGAGTAATAGAATGCCATTTTGAGTGACTTTTCTGGCACATGTTTATCTTCCCCATCAAGGTAGTTATTTTACATAGAGGTTATGTGTATACACATGAAAAAACTTGTATTGGTGACCGTAAGAAAGAAAGTATGAATGTTAAAGTCATCAGTGTGGTAGTGTGGTATGCACATGTCAAGGTGACAGTTTGACATTGAACTCAATGGGCCAGTAATGGCTTATTTGTGTAGTGCAACTCCCCCTGTTCCAAACAAGCACAGAATAATGCTTTGAGCTTCCAGGCATTTCTTTTTCTAATTCCATTTTCAGTGAAGCTTGAACATAAACAAGTGTAATCAGGTATTTAAATTGGTATACAGAACCTGCAGTGAGCGCTCATAAAACTCCATATTGCTTATTCCCCATCAAACAATATCATATTCTGACCAGTCATGATGAGGTACAGGCATCACTTTCACTGTGTCTTGTTTCTAGTCCCTCGTGCCTTCGTTCTCCCTAGATTGCCCACTAACAGTTTTGAATGTCAATCAAATTGCAATGTATTCCAACAACATTGTCTAGTACATAGTTCTTTCCTTTCTGCGATCCACAGTACTCATCCAGTTATCTTATTGTCATACCACCTCACGTTACCTTGTAGAGCTCTGTAATGACGGCCTCATAGCATTGCAGAAACAGCATGGTTTCCCATGTCAAAGATCTCTTTTGCTTTTCTAACCCATTCGCTTTTGGTGGGGAGATAGGGCCTCTTCCAGTGCACAACCATGTACACTCTCACTGCGAGCATCAAGTTGCAAACTTTCTGCTGTATCGTTTTGAGACTGTTCACATTCCCCTTGACACCAAAGAGAATAGCCATGGAGTTTAGTTCCCTTTCATTGAGGTCAACCTCTTTTATCCATGATTGCATTTTTTTCCAGTAAGTCTGCATGGATGGGCAGCTCCACCACATGTGCCCGTATGTGCCTTTCTCTCTGGAACCTCCCCAACAAAGGGGACTCACACTGGCAAACATATGAGCAAGCCTATACTGCAGAAATTGCCATTTACGCAGTAGCTTGTAATTGTGAATTTTATATTGCATGGCTATAGAGGATTTCCATACAGTCATGGATAAGAATGACCACAACCCCTCTGGGATCTCCCTACCCTTTTCCCACAGAGTCCTGACCGACAGGGTTTGGGGGGGGGGGGGTGTTCCCCTATTCAATAGATTTTTGTATAAGTTCGAGATCAGACCTTTTGTGGTTGTTTGATTTTCTAAAATGTTTTCAAACCTCAGCACGTCCCTTCCCAGACTTTCTGACCATTTAGCAGCTGTGAAGAAATAAGAAGACTGATAGCAGGTCTACACCTGGTGAGCCTATTGTTTTTACGTATAAATGTTCCTTTCTCCCATAGTTGGCTCGCTCCTACCGCAGCTGAAATCTTAGTGATTCCTCAGTTAGATCCCTGATCAATGGGACATAAATGCAGCTTATGCGGGAGGGCCAGGTGGATAAACCCCATAGGGGTGGACGTAAGCGGGACATCGCAGGGAGAGGTCCCGCCTTGGGGGTAAAGATTCCCTTTTCGATGAAGAACTTTCTTGTCACTATCCTCAACAGGCCAGTACCACTATATCAGTTGACAGAAAACTAGCCTCCTCTTACATATGCTATTGTAATGTACTTACAGAAGATAGGTACCTTCCTGGTACTGTGAAGAATAGGAATATAGAAGTGAAAAAGGATACATGTCTGTAAACCACTGAGACGAAGAAACCACGAGGCGTTATGAAGAATATAGCTCCAACACAATGAAAGGACTGTCCTGAGAAACTGGGGAAGCCTGAGAGCTGCGTAATAAAAGTGGGAAGAACAAGAGAACGTCAGAACGAGACCCGGAAGTTAATAACCAGCTAGAGACTCAGGGGATAGCGCGGCTTTACTTAGCTGCTGGCAATGTGCGAAAGGAGGTGCATGAGGTGCACGGATCGGGAGACTAACTGGAGGAAGTCTGTACCATGCTTGTGTAAGTCCCAGGAGGGACATCCAAGAAGGGTGAGGAGAAACCCCAACATGAAAGTGCTTAAGCCAAAGCACGGAGAAGACGGACACGGGAACGTCTGTCTACCGATGGGAGAAACCGTTGGAAAGAAGAGAGAAGTAAGTGGTGGCGTGAGAGGGCAGACAGACACAAACCCTCTTTTTACCAATACTACGAACCGACACAGAGTTGTGTACAACGAAGCAGAGTGCAAGGACAGTGAAGCCGTCCTGACCAGAGACAGAAGAGAGCCAAATTCCGATCCGGCGATGCAGCCCCAGGACAAAAAAGGTAACACAGAGAGCGGGAGACCCAGGTAACAGGGCAGGTATGACAAGTACAAACAAACCCCCAGAAAGCACAAATATAACGATTTGAGAGGGCCTACTCGTCCCAGTGGGGAACGCAGAGTTGAAAAGGCTCATCATACTCGTCCCAGTGAATGGCAAAAAAACCATAAGAAGGGTAAGAGTCAAATAGGGACTCAATCTACTCGTTTCACTGAGAAGATAAATAAAAGAGGAGAGAGAGTAGTTTTGAGAGTAACAACAGTCTCCTAAAGAAGAAACAAGTATTGTTCAGAGATTCTGTATAACTATCGTATTGGATGGCCAAAGACCATCCATAATTATACTGGTTATTAGGTACAGCACACATATCTCAAGGGAAGAACTAGTTGGCAAAAGTAGAGAATAACTAAGAGAAATCCCCTGAAAGGACAGAATTACTTGGTATGAGAGATAGAAAAAGGCTATCTGAAGATCCTGTATTGAAGAGGACTTTGCTGAAAAGCAACCCTGTAGAAGGCAGTCATTTTCCGGTAGTTTAATTGTGTAGTATTAGTGGTAGGGTCAGCCAAGTTAGCTTTTGACTGAGGACAGACATTTGTTGTGGACTTCACCATTGACGACGAGCATCCTAGTTTAGTTATGTAGGGAAATCCATAGAAGAAGGAAAGCTAGGCATTCTCTTTATTTTTTTCATATAAACCTTTTGAGAATGGTACCTATTAGTCCGTCTCTTCCTTTTGAGTAACAGACCATAAGGTATAGGTATGTGTTTACTTGTCAAGTGCACAAGTGGCGCTTACTGCTTTAAGAGCCATGATGCCTGAGGTAAAGACTCTTTGGGCCAGAGCATCGTACTTTTTACAGGGCCACTGCCCACTGGGACAGAAGAGTCCATCCCCTATGTGTTCAAGTGGGCAGTGTAGAATAAAAAGACCTACAGATAGTAGGCGCCAGGAAGCACCAGTAGGGGTTTGTGGTGCTGAAATAAAGTAGATGCTGTGTGGAAGGACACGTTTATATATCCACACAGCATCTACTTTACTTCAGCACAATAGCCCATATTGGTGGCCCTGACAAAGGATGCATTTCCCAAATGCATTGGCCCATATTTTATTGTCTGGTTCTGCAACATTGTTTTTTCAAGAATAATAAAACACACATTAGTGCAACTACATACGAGAAAGGTTTTTGCATGATTTGAACTCCTAAAGGAATCTGATTAAGACAGGCTCTTATTGTTCAAGCATACAGCAGTGCAGGTTTCTCACTTCTGTCGCTAGTGCAGATTAATATATACCTAGTGGTGCCAGGTTTGGCTTTTGGAGTGCTCCCCTGAATCTACTTACCTGATTTAAGAACCATACTAACAAATAGCAGCGGTGTCCACTCACCTTCCTCAGTTTATGACCCTTAGTCTTTCTGCCATATTTGTAGCAAAGACTTTAACATCTGCATTTATGAGGGGTATGGACCTGTTGGACCTGCATTAAGTGTTGTCTTTATCTTCTTTCGGAATAACTATGACTCTTGCGTGGACTAAGGAGGCATGTGCCAGTCCCCTCAAAATTGAATTGTATAACTTACACAAGAATGGGAAAAGAACATCTTTATTTTTCTTGTAAAATGTCAAGAGGGAATCCATCGCCTCCTGGCGCAGTGCCACCTTTCAGCTTGCCGTTTGCCCCTTGGGCTTCACCTTGATCCATTTTTTTTAAAAATTGTATATGGTTTACAAAAGAAACCTTTACAAATACATTGAATAAGAAAAAAAAATGTTTCTGCCTCATTGACAGAGAGGGATGGCAGAGGTCTTCTTTCTGAGAAAGATGTCATCTCTTGTTTTTTAACATTAATTTTACTGTCATTTTCAAAATATAGTTAAACAACATGCCTATCCCTTCTTTTTTTGTTACCAGGGAGGAGGTGTTGGACATGGATACGCAATACCAAAAACACAATCAACCAATACACACTACCCTCTCCTCCTTCTTTTGATATAGTTTCAAATGGTTACCTCGTGAACCTTGCAGCTTTTTTACTTTATCACTACACATGGGCATATAGATGTATAGCCTTATGAGGCAGCGAGTAGAAGGTGTATTTCTGCCTCTCGGATTCACTTGTCTCCATGTGTCGACCAGGAAGAGGCTCTGCATGTGGGAGACTAACATGTCATCTCATTTGTCTGAACGCCTCACTGCAACCACCAAGTTAAAACCTGTCTTTTTCCAGGTCTGCTATTATGTTGAAGTCCCCTTCGCAGATGAGGTCTAAGACATCAATACGTCAGGGGCATCAGTGCCAAAACATGCCTGCCCCTAGTTGAGAGAGTAAATGGAGCACAATGTTACTATGACATTGTCTAATTTGCCTTTGGTTACTAATAGGCGACCCTTAAACCCCCTTTTAATGTCAAGTACTTCCAAGCCCACAGATTTGCGAACAGCAATTCCCACTCCTCTCAATTTCACCCAGAGGCCCATATCGAATGACCTACATGGCCATGATTGTCCTTTGTTCCTCCCATATTGAGAACCTTGCTTCCTGTAAGATTAAAATGAAAATATGACTTTGTTTAAATTCTTTGGCACCCATAATTCTTTTGCCTGACTAGTTAAGGCCCTTCATATTTAGAGGTCCGACTTTTATGCTATTTCCCCTACATAATGGCTCAATTCACTTTACCAGAGCACTTGGATAATCCCTTTTTGTCATCTCCTAATTGTATTCAGAGTTGAATTCTTATATTCATTGATGTTGTATTAAATTCGAATGGAGTTGTCCTACATTGATTGCCAATCGCCAACACATGTTTCAACCCTATGGTCTTCCTCAAGGCAAACTAACAAATTAATATCATCAAATAGAAGTGAATGCAAAATTATAGTACATGCAAAAATACAAGCGGCATAAAAAAAACATAAATTAGTAGTCAAAAGTTAACATATGTGCGCAGAACCCGAAATCATATAACAGATAACAATTAATCAAAATTGAGATATAAAATTGAAAATTATAAATCAAAGAAAAAAACATAATAAATGTCAAAAAAGCAAACAGAGGAAATAGAAAGTGGATATTCTCCTCTAAACAGGTCTCCCCCTGTTCTTCTATAACTATTAAGGACAATATCGGCTCACTTGCCCTTGCCCTTGCTGATTTCTGAAATCACTC